>NC_138530.1:56587544-57004954 GCF_964234715.1 Podarcis melisellensis
GCGTGGAGGCAGAGTCTCTCTGCCTCTGAGTCCACGTTCCTCCCCCCGAAAAAGGATGCCTCACTGGCTGTGTGACATCCAGTGCCAGATTTACGTATAGGCTAAACAAGCTATGGCTTAGGGCCCCACTCTCTTGGGGGCCCCAAAAACTTTAAAGGAAAAAAACTGGATGTACATTTCCAAAATATAAGATAAAAACAAATAAAATAAAACTTACATAGGCCTACAGCAACAGTGTCTTGTGTTGTGTAGGCTCCTATGATGTAAGTCAGGGATGTCCAACAGGTCGATTGTGATCTACTGGTAGATCCCCAGGAGGTCTTGGTAGATTGCAGTCGATTGCTGGGTCCCTTTCCTTAACGTTGGTAAAATAGAATCCGGCCCCGCCCTCCATTGTTGCATGATGAGTAGTTCACAGTCTCTTGGGAGTTGGCCACCCCTGATGTAAGTAATCGGCCCCTCATATAGCATATATTCAACACAAAAAAGAGCGACAATTTGTTGTTGACAAAGGACAGTTGGACATATAAAGTGCCCCATTACCTTCAGTAGCTTAGGGCCTCATCAAACCTAAATCCAGCCCTGGTGATATCACATGCACTGCGTTCAGGCATGAGCATGTGATGTTGCATGTCTGCGTGCGGCGGCAGGCAACCACAATCCTGAGGGCGAGATGGCATCCCTGGGACATAGGTTAGAAGTGGTCCCAGCTGGACAAATGTTTCAGGGACCCAACACTGGGAGTGAGCGAGCTGGAAGGAGCCTCTACTGAGAGTAGCTGTTGTCTATATGGAGAATTACCGGTAGGTTGAAATCCTTTACCCTCTTTATAGGGAGAAAGTCCCACTGAATTCCTTAGGAGTAGACACATATAGGATTGTGCCATTAAGTCACACATTGCATTGCATTTCATAACACATTGATTATTAATTTAACATTTCTATGCCACTTTCAATCAAATAAGATTCCAGGGTTGTGTACCATAATATAGGCAATGAATGATTTAAAACCCAACAATAAAACACTTTTTAATATATATTTATATGGCATTTTTCTTTCATCATGTCCATGAACTGAACAAATCCAAACCTGCTTAGCTTCAGCTCATGTCACAATGCAGCTGCTGATAATTATTCACTAGTTTGATTTCACTCATCCAGCACATAAGCTTCCCCACCCCCCAGAATAATTTTTTTAGCACCCTTGCAATGAAATAGAGTCAGCATATTTTTAGACTGGAAAAGGATGCATGATTCTAAAAGGTCCAAAGAATGTCATTAAGAACTGAGAAACTTTGTTCTAGAATAGTATCACTTTTTCAGTTAGCAAAGTTTGCTTTTTCTTCCACTTGTTCCCATTGATCATTTTATTGATCCTCAATAGCCGACTTTGGACCTTAAATAACACCTGCAATGACTACAGAAAGTGAAAAGAAAATGCATTTCCAGTAGCTTCAAATATTATAGAATCATGCATGCAGTGCTGCTACATCTCTTGTGAGGAGCTGCCCCACCTTAAACACTGACTGGTACAAGCCAAGCAGGGTGAATAGAGCCCTGTGCAAACATCCACTTCCCATGCGGCTGAAGAATTAAGAAACCAAACAGAGCTGCCTGTGGAGCCTTGAAGTTCCCCATCGACATCTGGGAAGCAAACTGAGCAAACATAGGTTGTTGTTGTTGTTTAGTCATTTGGTCGTGTCCGACTCTTTGTGACCCCATGGACCAGAGCATGCCAGGCACTCCTGTCTTCCACTGCCTCCCGCAGTTTGGTCAAACTCATGCTGGTAGCTTCGAGAACACTGTCCAACCATCTCGTCCTCTGTCGTCCCCTTCTCCTTGTGCCCTCCATCTTTCCCAACATCAGGGTCTTTTCCAGGGAGTCTTCTCTTCTCATGAGGTGGCCAAAGTATTGGAGCCTCAGCTTCATGATCTGTCCTTCCAGTGAGCACTCAGGGCTGATTTCCTTAAGAATGGATAGGTTTGATCTTCTTGCAGTCCATGGGACTCTCAAGAGTCTCCTCCAGCACCATAATTCAAAAGCATCCATTCTTCGGCAATCAGCCTTCTTTATGGTCCAGCTCTCACTTCCACTGGGAAAACCATAGCTTTAACTATACAGACCTTTGTTGGCAAGGTGATGTCTCTGCTTTTTAAGATGCTGTCATAGATTACCTGGTCACAATCTTTTCCCTCCTAAATATATATAAATTAGCATAAACCTATTTTATGCAAATCTATTCTCCCTTGTTCTATTTTTGGGGTTATATATAAACAACCACCCTACCTGCAGCTCCATTTGGCTTCAAAAGAATCTGCATTATGAATGTGGCAAGGCTGGAGCCAAACCACCTGCCTTTTCCTAACAATACTTCATAGTTCAGTTCCCAAACATAATGCCACTTCAGCTCTCCCATTCTAAGTGAGGGACAACTACAGATGTTCAAGCCCAGTCTCTTCCTGTTGTCTTTGCATTATATTTAGATCGTAGGCCTCTCTGGTTCAGTTTTCCAGAGCCTGCCCAGCTTCTGTGTTTATTTGCAGCCCTCGGTGCCAAGTACACTCTTTGTACCACTCACATATGTAGACAAACCTGGCAGCTGTCATGGAAGGGGCCTGAGTAGCATGCAAGTAAGGGGTGGCAAAGGGCCAACAGCAAGTCTAAAAATATTGCAAGATGGAGGCATAATAGACTATTAAGTAATCTGATAGATTAAGAGAGAAATGTCTATCGTGCCTGCAGAGATGCTTGAATATGGATTAGCACAGAAAGTGCTCAGAGCCATCGGTGCTGAACTTTCTGGGAGGTCCCTTGTTCCTTCAGCTATTACTCCACTGTCCATGTATCCCCCACCCATTATAGCCTCTCCACTATCCTTACTTCTCCCCTAAGCATTCATTCCCTCCCCCCCAAAAAATCCACATGTAGCAAATCCACATGTGGCAAATAGCAATTTTGAAGTTGAGTATATGCATTTTGTTAATGTTATTCATGCGTGTAATGCTAAGCCAAACAATGGTTGAGCATAACCAAGCAAATGTGTGGGTTCTCAGAATGAAGAACATGACCAGTGCTCCTCGCCTGGTCCTGCTGCTGCTCTGCTATCCAGGGCTAAGGCATGGTTTGGCTTACTGTTACCTACAAATCTGGGAGCATGCCTCCTTTTCTTCCAGACACACCATGGGCTAGTTTCATTCTACTGCTTATGGCTTGTCTGGGGGGCGACAAGCCACAAGCCCAGGTTCAGATGTAGCTCTAAGCCAAACAATAGCTTAGTCCTGGGTAGTGCAGGAGCAGCAGGACCAGGGAAGCATAAAGTATTTAGAAAGGTGTACAAGGTGCTATAAGTTAAAGTATAATTTAAAGTATATAAAGTATAACTTCCAGTTATAGTTACTTTATGACACTCGTATTTTTATGTAGACAACTTGGATTTTTAAGCCAAAGAATGTGAATAGCCTGGGTACCTTTTATCACATGTGGTGGAACTGTAATGTAATAAAAAAAATTCTGGGAAATGATATGTAATGAAATAAAAAAATGTTCAAACTAATTTTTGTTTAAAAAAAGAAGCTTTTTTATTAGGAATTATAGGTACCAAGATTCCAAAAGATAAGAAGAAACTGTTTATGTATGCTACAACAGCCGCCCAGATGCTGCTAGCCAAGAGATGCAAGGAAGAGACAGCCCTGACCAAAAAAGATTGGCAGATCAAGTTGATGCACTATGCCGAAATGGCAAGATTAACTGGGAAGCTCAGGAACCAAGAAGACAAGAAATTTAAAAAAGAATGGGAAATGTTTATACTGTATATACAGAATCATTGTAAACAGGTTAAAACATTAGCAGGATTTTAAATAGACTTGTAATGCAATAGAAATTACAGATAATTTAGGACGATGAAAACTTTGGAGAAGTATTGTTATGCATATGAAAATAGAAGTAAGAGGGCCCATGGATGGGATGGGGGGAGGGAAGTCGGGAGATTCAGAGCAATCTTGATATGTGAATGTGTATGATACTTTGATGCAACTGATTTCTTTTTAGTTTTTCTTTTTTCTTTCCTTATTTTTGAAAACCATATATATATATATATATATATATATATATATATATATATATATATATATAATGTGAATAGCCTTGCATATAATATATAGCTTTTTATTTTTGTATAACTGTTATTGATATGCACACCCTACAATTCTAGGCTTCTACAAAGTCTCCTAACACAGATACACACACTTGATAATGGACGCCATAGATTCAAAGAATATCAAGGATATTTTCTTCATGATGGGGAGGGAGAAAGAGATACAATTTATATAACCAAGGTGGTTATCTCACATGGTCAGGGCTGGAGGACTGTTTCTAGAGTAAAGTTCACTTTGTAAAAATACTTTATTGCCAGGAGGGAAGTTCTAGCTCAATAGCAGCAGACAGCTGGGAAAGGGAAGGTATCAAAAAGCAGCCAATCAACCAAAACTTCCCTGAGGCCGTGTTTCATTTTTCCAGATCATTGCCAACTTTATGCTGCCTCATTCTAGGTAGCCTCAATATGTTAGCTACTCACATGACTAGTTCATTCTTTTCTGCCCAGATAAAATCACCACATTTGGGGACCAATGGTATAAGTGTAACAAAACGGAAAATTTGTATATTCTTCACAAGTCTTAATGCTAAAACTCCCACAAGATCTCCATAAAGACTTGATCACCAACATGCCTGCCATTTTGCATGGGTGTTGTTTGCTAGCCATGGGGAACTCCAGCCCAGGAGATAATTAGGCCCACCAGGCATTCTAATTTGGTACATAAGACAGCTTTCTTCAGCTCCAGGCACCTGTCCCAAGTCAGGTGTGGAGCAGGTAAATCTGTGACTGCAAAGGAACAAGAAAGAGTGTTAGAGTGCACTTCAGATTGCTCCTGTGCAGGTTGGAATTGCATTTAGCACTTTTTAATCACCTCCTGGCAAATAGAAGGGGAAGAAATGGAGGCAGTGAGAGATTTTACTTTCTTGGGCTCCATGATCACTGCAGATGGTGACAGCAGCCACGAAATTAAAAGACGCCTGCTTCTTGGGAGAAAAGCAATGACGAGCCTAGACAGCATCTTAAAAAGTAGAGACATCACCTAGCCAACACAGGTCCGTATAGTAAAAGCTATGGTTTTTCCAGTAGTGATGTATGGAAGTGAGAGCTGGACCATAAAGAAGGCTGATCGCCGAAGAATGGATTCTTTTGACTTACGGTCTGGAGGAGACTCTTGAGAGTCCCATGGACTGCAAGAAGATCAAACCTATCCATTCTGAAGGAAATCAGCCCTGAGTGCTCACTGGAAGGACAGATCATGAAGCTGAGGCTCCAATACTTTGGCCACCTCATGAGAAGAGAAGACTCCCTGGAAAAGACCCTGATGTTGGGAATGATGGAGGGCACAAGGAGAAGGGGACAACGGAGGACGAGATGGTTGGATAGTGTTCTCGAAGCTACCAGCATGAGTTTGACCAAACTGCGGGAGGCAGTGGAAGACAGGAGTGCCTGGCGTGCTCTGGTCCATGGGGTCACAAAGACTCGGACGCAACTAAATGGCTAAACAACAAAAACAAAGTTGGCACCAAATGTGAGCCCCATTGGGATTGACTCCACTGAGAAGCTCCAGATCAGAGCTCCCGCATTAAGGTCAAATGCAAGAGTCATAGAGGAGTAATTGCCTTTTGATATGCATAGCATAAGCAGCCACCAGTATGTGAAACATGCATAGTAAAACACAGGACTCCCCTGAGGCTGCTCTGGCATTTTGTTTGGCATGTGGGTTGGTCACTGAGTACAGCAACTTTATCATGGGGTGGGGGAGTCTTTCTGCAAAAGCACGAATGCCTCTCTCTTTGCAGCACACCAGGAAGGATTTTGCTACTTGCAACACACACACAAAAAAAAAACAAAGTTTCTCTTGCATGCTATGTTTGTGATGATCACATAATCACCACTGCATTTTTACGGTTTATGTTTTGACTTTTACACTAAAAAGAATTATCTGCAAAAGAAAAAAGGAGGGTGGAGAGAGAATGGTTTAGTTTGACAACCGTGTGGCTTTCAATAAAGTCAGTCAGCTGGACAAAAATCATCTGACAGGATCCAGCAAGCAGCCAGCTGGAAATAGGATTAAGCCAGTACTGTTTTACCAGTTCTGAATCTTATGCGGCACTTCACAATTACAGTTTTCTTCTGCTGCAATGGAAACAAAGCACACCACCAATGGAACAAACAATTTATTGCACCCACTTACAATTTTGTTCCCCAACATATCTTTATTCAGTCTCTTCTCTCCAGAGTTGCCGTTTCACATAGTACATTTTGATGAAATGGGTCCCCCCCAACATCTAGATTCACATCAATTTTTGTCTTCACAAAACAAACACTGCCTCATGAAGAGTTCCTTTGAGGCCTTTAGACTTCATACAGAAAGCTGCACTTCTGCTTCCATCTGCTGTGTACATGGTTCCTCAGCAGCAAGTACATCTCTCTCACATATGTCCTTTGTTCAAGCAGCATTCAGCTGAATGTTACATAGTTCTAGACCTTTGCTACACTTATCACTCAGAAATGCATTACACTACACTATTCTCCCCCTCTCTCTCTCTCTCTCTCTCTCTCTCTCTCACACACACACACACACACACACACACACACACACACACAGTGCCAACAGCAGAATTTATCAGAGCTGTTAGGTTGTACAATATTGCTATGAATTGTATTGACTTAATTCACATGGAAAAAGAACAGAGCATTCAAGTATTGATAAATATTGGACAGGTACATATTATTGCAAGAGCAAGGATATACTAAATAAACAGTGGTAGTAATTTTAGTCTACGATTCATAGTGCATTTTTAAATGTAATTAAATGGTACTTATCCAGTTTTCATATTTACAACCATTACTTGTACCCACCCGAGCAAAATGTGAATGTGATATACACCTGTTTGAACCCATGGCAAGTATGTTTCTGTTAGTGCTAGGTGAAGCCTTTTTTTTCATCCTTAAGGAATGCACTCTTAAAATTTTCCTCAAGTCCAGTAGCAGAACAGGGACCAGGAAAGAAATCCTACTCAAGCCGCCTGGGGGGTCACTGCTCCTTCTAGACTCTACCTATCACCCAAATCAATAACATAATATGAAATTAGGCGTATAATACTGGATTGAGAAAAATCGGCTGGGGAATGCAAAAAGAGCCTTCTTTCTTCAGCTCCGACATCCAATTGTATCCAACTAAAAGGTATTCCTTGATGGCATTTCCTTTGAAACTTTGCAAGCAGGTGATTCTGTCAGTACACCAATAAGATCAGGCACTCGCAGGGATCATATATTTTAGTGTAGAAACTGAACTCAGGGGACAGTGTGGTAACTCAATCTTTGTTTTTGTTTTTCTTGCAAAACAGCCCGGTGAGAAATTCAGCATTTTCAGCATAAAAACCACATCACTTCAAGCACACAAACGCAATGAAGAAAGCTAAACCAAGACATAATTTATTTATTCCCAATATCTGTACAGTACAAAGTCCTCAGCAGTCCTCAGTTAGTCACTTTATTATTATTATTTTTTAAAAAAACCTAACTAGATTTTATATTGTTAAATGCGAACATGGTTGGTTAGCTTTTGGTACATGAAAGAACTATAAAAAGTTAGGGAGCAAAGGAAGGGGGATGGAAAAAACACTCTGCTCACATGTAGATTAGGGTGTGTTCTGTAACCCTGATAATTACAGAACCACTTATTTTGTGGCTCAAGGGGGGGAAAGGTTAACCATTTGAAACTCTGTTGCCAAAAAGCCCTCAAAGCTGTTAAAGGTTGTAAACTTCTTTTTTCTCCCCAGCTGCTCAAAGGATCTGAAAATCTGCACTCTGAAATGAGCTTATTGTCTAACATCCTGGTAAAAACTTCACACAGGAGAGTGAAATCATTCCTTTACTTAATTGGCTGCCAGTTGCAGCCTTGACACAGGAACAAAGGAGTAATTCAGCAAAGTGGTTAAAAAGGTAAAGGACCCCCGACAGTTAAGTCCAGTCACGAACAACTCTGGGGTTGCGGCGCTCATCTTGCTTTACTGGCCGAGGGAGCCAACGTTTGTCCAGAGACAGTTTTTCTGGGTCATGTAGCCAGCATGACTAAGCCGCTTCTGGCGAACCAGAGCAGCGCACAGAAACATCGTTTACCTTCCCGCCAGAGCAGTACCTATTTATCTACTTGCACTTTGACGTGCTTTCAGACTGTTAGGTGGGCAGGAGCAGGGACCAAGCAACGGGAGCTCATCCCGTCGCAGGAATTCGAACCACCTTCGTCCCAACAGCGCCACCCACGTCCCACAGCAAAGTGGTTAGGGTGATTCAAAACCTGCATGCTCATATCCAGTGCTTTTTTTCTGGGGGGGGATGTTTAGGAGTACTCTCATTTTCCTGCCCCTCAATGAGGCCAAACTTAGATTCAGAAAATGTTTAGGGGTATGTGTACCCCTGTGTCCCCCCATATCTTCCTCTTGCAACTTTTGAAAAGCAACTGCCCTGCGTTGCTCCATTCTGTTAAAGCCATTAGATTGATCTTCTACCTCTACAAAGATCTAGTATTCCATGCATCTAAGAGACAAATCAGCTTGCTCTCAACATAAACTTTTCTTTGTCCCAACAACAGAAGACCTAGCCTGAAAGAGGAGAGAGTTGGGATTAAGCTCTCTGCACAGACTCTAAGGCCAAAAAGCAAGTCAATACAACTGATTCAAGCCCATGCCAGGAGCACAGCTGAGGACAAAGAGAGAGCACTTGATTTAAAAAATGACATCTTAAGGACTGCAGCATTATACACATTCACTGGTCCAGTAAACGGTTGTTATGGCAACCAGGAGAAGGTCTTTTGTCATTTTAAGACATGAATCTTGCAAGCTTACAGAACTTTCCATGGGCTTTCAAGCCAGTCTTCTACAGCATAGTTACAAACAGGAAGTGATCAGCAACAGCATAAATCTTGCCTTGAGCAGCTCTTAAAGAGTTTGTAAGCACCAGGAACTGGAAGATGCCTTTCAACAAGGCCTGCATCCAATTCTTAAGGGTTTCCAAGCAAGGAAAAGTTCCATTGATTCTTCTGTCCACAAGTCAAGAGAATGGCAAGGCTATTTACAGTCTCTGAACGTGATTTAACTTCTATTTAATTAAGTGAAAAAGTGGTTCATGGGTCCTTGTTGAAATTCATATTAAACATGGCAGGACTCTTTGGTGCTTAATACAAATATAGACAGTAGCAAAACCCAGCTGTTGCTGGCAAAGAATTAGAACGATTTCAACACAGGAGCTTGACTTGCTTAAAGAACAGTATACTCAGCCCTGATTTCACAGCCAGTGCACAAAGTGGAAGGTTTAAGAATGCCATTTCCTCCCTAATCAGACACAGACTAATGGAATCCTACACTTAACACAAGCCAGGCCCTCTAACAGTAATAGATTAGACATTGCTACAGATTTTGCCTGCTCCTACGGGCAGCATTGTGTTTCATTTCGTTTGTAGCCACTACACATCAGACCTCAATTTGAAGACTGGCAATTCAGACAGCAGTATTTATGGTAAAAGGCTAAACAGTATTTCCTACCATTTTAACTCCGTGTTCAAACAGGAGAAAAAGGCTGGTATGTTGAGACTGGAAGCAAGCAAGCAGCTGCACACTTCACCTGATGCCATTTGCCAGTCTAAAATTGGTCTCACAATGGTGGGGCCAGAATATAGCATGCCAGAATCAACGTGGGACCCCCATCTCCAGGACACAGATGACTCAAGCCACTGTCTTGAATGTCAACTCAAGTCCCTTTCCAAATTTAGCCTTCAGTCCAACCCTCAACCTTCATTTACAAACCTCCCAACCCTCTGTCTCTTCTCTTCCTTGCACAGCTTCCTGCTGGGCATGTAATAATCTCAACTGGGACGGTAATCGCAAAACAAGACATTAGAAGAAGGACAGAGCATCTATTCTATGACCTCTTCTAAAACCAGCCAGCCACCATGGAAGGAGGGAGGAAAGCTGCTGCAGGCCTAAGCTCCCAGGTGCTCCTAGCTTCCTTTCGAATTTGATGGCCACCACTGGAGATTTTGTGACTGCAATGCTAAACTTTTGCTGTTGGAATGAAAGTAACTTACGTATCATAGAAATCGTACCTCCCAAATGTATAGCACCTTTCTGGGAAACGCCATGCTATAGTTATTATTATTTATTAAATCTGTATACCACCCTTCATCCAAAGATCTCAGTGTGGTTCACAGCATAGTTTGATAGCTCTTGGTCTGAAATTCTCATAATAATCACCCCATTTTGTAAATTCTGGGTCTGCTTAAAAGAGGTGGATTGTAAAAAAAAATTAAAAATATAAGTGGCCTATTGGCTTTACAAGTCCCCACCTCTTCAGCAGGGAGGACACTGGAATTAAGGGCTCATCCACACTCAGTTAACCCGTATTTTGATCATATTGTGCACTGATTAATTCCCCTGGGTTTGAGAGTGTAATACAAACAATGACTGAAGTGGAAGAAGTATGAAAGCTAGAATCACTTTGGCCTCAATCTGAAGCCCACCCATCCAAGCCAAAATCTCAAGTGGAGATCAATAATGTGTACTCAAAACCCTCCTGCTGGCTCTTCTCCCTCAGTCCTATTTTAAAAGAAAATGCCAGAAATGGGCTTGAGAGCATGCACGTTCATTCCTGGAAAAGATTAGGTTTAATGGCACTCCCAATTTCTGAAGGTAAATGAAATTATACTGTGGCCAAACACGACTCTGTTCATGCTACTTTTCCCACCTAAAGAGCCTAGGCTGGAGATCTGGTTTCTTGCTGTTTTAGTTCATGGTGTGCTATTGAAATGTCACTCCATTGCTAGAGGAACACCCACACAGCATAAAAGAGGTGAATCACAATGAGATCTCAACTCAATGGGTCCAATTCTCATCTTACAAAAACATCAGAAGTAATTCTGTTAGATCACTGACGTTACACCGCTACTCAGGGGGGAAGAATCCAGCCGCTTCAGTCCCAGAAGCAAAACCAGCCAAGAAATGATTTAAAATTCAGTTCCGCTCTCAGATACATTGTAAAGGGACAAAGGAATTTTCAGCATGTGTAGTCTGTAGGAGTGCAAGCCACAACACTAACTGTTTTATGCTCACGCATGAGACTGAAGGCAAACAGATACTGCTTTTTAGCTCAGAGCTTCTCATGTTTCTAGTGGGTGGGTGGTGGGAATCTTTTCTGAAATGAGTTTCTTAAAGGATGCCATTTTCAGCAACCACTCTGCTGTGCAATTCAGAGCATATAGCACCAACTTGGTTAACTTCCAGGAAATTGCGGAGTGTTTTTTAAAAAAATACATTTTAGGTAAAGCTTTATGTTGTGCTATGTGACGATTTCAGAGTTGAAGAACAAGAAAAGATCCCTATCTAATTGTCAATGTTTCTTTTGTTTTACTGCCAAGTATTAAGTATAATACTCTGGCCACAACCCCAGAGTCGGTCACAACTGGACCTAATGGTCAGGGGTCCCTTTACATTTATTAACAAATTATTCAGATGTAAGAAAATTTGTCATATTTTCATATGATGAACATGACTTACAGTAGGTTGCCTAACTGTCTGGCTTCCATTTTTAAAAGACCCAAATTATTTAATGAAACGGAAAGCAACTTAAGACACTTTGTTTAGCTGCCATCACTATGGGCTGGGGGAGACTAGATTTCCCTCTTTCCACCCATTGTTCAGTCGTAAGAATCTTTTTGAAGATTATATCTCCAGTCCAGACTGACTTAGTGGGCTCCTAGTGTGGTGCTATTTTCAGATTGAATGCAAACGCAATGAAAGCTGGCTTGGTGCTCTTGCACAACAAGCCAACTCCCCCCCCCCCCCCCCGTGGGTATTTTGCTGTGAGGAAAGATATGTGAAAACACCCTGGAAAGTGTGGGATAATGAATGATGCAACACTACACAACCTCCCTACAAGAAAATAATAATATTCAAAACAGGTTGACTGGAAGTGAGCCTGGGGGTGGTAATCCAAACTTTGCCCTTCTACTTTTACTCTCATGTGATAAAGAACTACAATGTTCTGAACATGAACAGAAGGAAGAGGCAACCAAACCTGTTCTCAGTTACAGAGGTCCTGCAACTTCTTGTTGTTGTTAGGTAGTTTAATGTCCCTTTTATCCAGAAAGGAGATATTTAATTGTAATAATAATAAATTCTCCTCCTACATACATGTTAGGAGTTGCAAATAATAAAAATACTTAGTCTTTAAAAAGGTAAAGGTACCCCTGACCGTTAGGGTCCAGTCGCAGATGACTCTGGGGTCGTGGCGCTCATCTTGCTCTATAGGTCATGGGAGCCGGCGTTTGTCCACAGACAGCTTCCGGGTCATGTAGCCAGCATGACTAAGCTGCTTCTGGCAAACCAGAGCAGTGCACAGAAACACCGTTTACCTTCCCGCCACAGCGGTACCTATTTATCTACTTGCACTTTGATGTGCTTTCGAACTGCTAGGTTGGAAGGAGCAGGGACCGAGCAACGGGAGCTCACCCCATCGCAGGGATTCAAACCGCTGACCTTCTAATCGGCAAGCCCTAGGCTCTGTGGTTTAGACCACAGCGCCACCATTTAGACCACAGCGCCACCCATGTCCCACTTAGTGTTTAGCACCCCTTTAATTTCAGCTTGCAAGCAACCAATATGGGAAAGTGTGTGTGCATATATGTTTAACTTTTAAGAACCCCTTTAGACCGTGAGAATGCCATATTTAATTCCCCATCCCCATCCCATTCAGTTCAGGGTCCAATTCTAAGATTTAGTGAAATTATCAAGTTCAGAT
This sequence comes from Podarcis melisellensis, assembly GCF_964234715.1. NCBI lineage: Eukaryota > Metazoa > Chordata > Lepidosauria > Squamata > Lacertidae > Podarcis > Podarcis melisellensis. Next base: position 56,600,434 of record NC_138530.1, read on the forward strand.
AATGAATATGTGCTGAAAAATAAAGGTTCATTTTACTCTGCAGGTTTTATAAACTGTCTAAGGGCCTCTCCAGACTGTGGTGCCTTGTTTTGTAGATGTATTCAGCAACATGTCATTCATGCAATAATAGCACATTTGTGGTAGATTTATACTAGACCATCTTTCCATTTTATTAGTTCTGTGATACTACCCCAGTGTCATTACATTATTGCTGTAGGGTTAGGGTTGACTATTCAGGATGGCTTTCAGTCTGTATGGAAACATGCCTTCCTCAAAAAAAAACTCCAGCTATATAGATTCTCTTTAGGCTCTCTCGTTCCTCTGCCAGAGCACTCCAAGTCCAGCAAATCAACTAACTATCTTTCTGTACTCAGTCCAAAAGCATTGCCAAGGCTTCATGCTGGCACATTTAAATGCATTCTCCCCAGAAGTCCTGGAAGGAAGATACATTAACAAACCCCTATCATGAAGGCAAGTGCCCCCGAGACTTGACACAGGTCAAGTCAGTGATCCATGTCCTCTTCCTTTTGTCATAATCCAACTTAAATCTTTATTGAACCTTTCTTATCAAATCTAGCAGGGTGAGCAGATGCATTCCATGTCCTTCTACTCCTTTTGGTTCAAAATGCATCTAGCACTCGCAGTGTGAACCGATCCCACTTTGTAATCTTCCTCTTTGGAGTTCATGACATGATTACATCTTTTAAGTTGTTGATGCCTATTTATTCCACTCTATGCTATTCTTCTTATTTACGTCATTCTTTTATTTTATTTTATCGTCTTTTACTCTATTATTCCACATTTTAAGACTGTGTTCTATGTGCTTTTTATTTTGTTTCCTTGGTGCTTGTCATTGACAGCAACAATAAATATTTTATTTGACTGTAGCACAACAGCAGTGGGACAAAAACCAGGATATTTGTGGTATAAAGAGTCGCAGGATTTCAGCAGGAAGCAATGGAACATCCACTGACTGCAAAGAAAGCAGCACCACTGCTCTCAATCGTCAGCAGGCATAAGCAGTATTGAAATTAGGATCGTGTAGAACAGGCCCAACACCATCATGAGCACTACTCATCATGAAGGCACAATAAAATGATGTGTGGAGGAGCCATAACCATGTAGGTGTCTCAACATGGAAGATAAGGGGCTGCACATATACCCCAGGCCCTCAATGCACACTTTAAGAGGACTACTATAGAGAAATACATGCAGCATAAGGTAGCAATCATTCCTTTAAAATGTATGACATCTTGTTGCCCTGTGGGTCAATTGTGACCATGTAAGCTATTTATAATGTACTAAACGCACCAGCATATTTCCTTTGTGATAGGCATATGCCATTTTTTTAAATCTTCAAAATTAAATCTGAAGCAAAATGCAACGCTATACATTAAAAAGCAATTAAGATCTATTCTTCACACTTTTCCTGGGCACAGTGGAGTCTTTCGCCTTAAAATAAGTTGGTCAATAGTTTCTTTCAATGGAATGCTGTAAGGAGACTTGAGTTAACACAACTTTATCAGGTTGCTTCTGTACTCAAAACAGGTTGGCAAAGTAAGAACACCTTTCACTTCTGCTAATGGTTAAAATACACGTAAAACAAAGCCCCAATTTGTTGCATTTATTTGAGTAAATATCTGGTAAATAAAGTCATTGATAAAACATTACAAAATTAAATACATTTTAAAAAGCTTGCCAGTATACATAAAGTCCACAAACATGTATTTCTTCTTTTAAAAAATAATATTATGTTCAGAGCACCCTTGATATAAAATGCCAGACTAGCATCTACCAGCAGATGGTAGCTTGTGAAACATTTAGAATGTTTTCCTGAAGTGTTAGGGATTCCGGCTTTCACAACTAAGAACCAGTACCACCCACACAACCTATCAAGTCTGATGCCAAAGTTGGAGACTCAGTCTAATATTCTTGTCACAAGAAGGGAGGGCAGGAAGAAACTGCACTGGGCCAAGATTACATGGTTTTGTTTGGTTTCACTTGCATTTCCTCATCTGGAAACCTTCAAATGGCATCAACCCTTCCCTGGCTGTTGCACCAGACCCTTAGGCAGTAGGTTAACACAATCCTAACAGACCATGAGGTGAAAGGAGATGATCTGGCTAAGCATCAAAAGTCAATAAAATAAGTTCAAAGTCTACAAAATTAAGCCCTTGAAACCCCCTAGCTTGCTCATATGTTGCTTTGTGAATGAGTCTATTCACCCCAATGCTTTAAATGCATTTAGAAACAGTGGCAGCATTGACTTTTAACAAATTGCCTCCCTCCCCCACCCCCAACATCACATCTGCTACAACTTTCGTTTAAATTGTTAACTAGACCACATTTCCCTTCCAACCATGTGAATCAAAACGTAACACTCACTCGATAATTTATGTACATAAGCACAAGAACCTTAACATCCATGAGTCTGGTGCACAACTTAATGAAACAACCCAACTGGTCGCAAAGGAAGAGCACCCCCTAGTAGTTCTATACAGAATTCGTCAGGTAGGATTACTGTCTGGGACAGCGGAAGTCTCTCTAAATTTGGCGTTTCCCCAACTACTTTGAGCAGCATCCATAATGTTGATATCCATGATAAAAAAACAACTGACACTTTTAAAAAAGCCTTAAAAACAGAAGTCGTCAAATTCATTAAAATGTCAGAACTCAACCAAAAAGTAATAATAAATTGCTCATAAAGACCAAACTAGAAGTTGATCTATCGAAAGTCCCAGTTTAGCAGCCACATCTCTCAAGAGGGCTCTGCTTCCAGTTATATACTCTTCTTCTGAGGAGGGCTCAATTTTCTCATCCCTCTTATCCGAGTTAGCAGTTCTTTGATAAAATCCTACAAAAACAAAGAATTGGGGGAAACGTGTCATTAGAAAAATCACCAAGAAAGTGCAACCCCTACCCACGCATTCATTCTAACACAACATTCAAAGCAAGACTAGGCTATGGACTCCTGAATGCATGTTTTATAAAAAGGCTGCCTTCAAAATCCCAGTGATCCAGATTGAGCACAGTTGCCGGTAAGAGTTTATACAAGCGGGAACCCAGTGGAAGAAGAGGGGAACGTCTCCCCTAGTGACCCCATTGGCCCTACGTGCAACCAAAGGGCATACTTTGCCCAGACCTAATGCCTCCTCCCCACTCCCTTTCTCTCAATCACAATGGTGGCAGAGGGAAATTGATCCCGTTCACACACACACACTTCCCTCCCACCTGCCAGCAGAGAACATTCGCTAAGTTTCTAGCTATCTCCTTATATTCCTGCTGTGGAGATGCATTTTGAAACATGAGCACTGACTTCTAAAGGAGCCAACTTATGTCCCCCATTTGGAGTTCCATCTGAATAAATCAAAAAACTACTGTATACATCTCCTGCTCAAACATGAATGGCACCTGCATCACTAAACACTCTCTGCTTTGCTGTGAAGTTTCAAGAGAGTTCTATTTCTAGCCTGCTTACTGGGAAAAGGACAGCGCGTGTATTAATAGTACAGAGGCATTAGTCATTTACAATACCCAAACATTTCCTAGAGGCTTGTAAAGCCAGAGTGCCTCTTTCTAGGCAACAGATTTATGTAGCTTCTGCACATCTCCAGAATTTTCACTGGCAAGCTGTGACTGGGGTTCACATTAGGAGTTCTCAAGTCACACGCAGTTCTCAGCAGCACCAAGTGCCTGGTACAGTTGTTCATAAAGTTTACTGCAACACTCCAATAGTTTGAAAGATTGGCTGTTTCAGTCTGACTGAATCTGCTCACATACACACAGAAGGTCAGAGATTTTCCCTGCTGCTTGCAAAGTATGTGTTTTCCCAGGTTGATGCCACATGCCCAGAAAAGTATTTTTAGCTGCTGGCATCCACTAAACAAGCTTACTTTTAAGATAAGACAGCCACATCAAAACATTGTGTCATTCATTTCTTACAGATGACTAACTACAGGAGGGAGGGAAGGAGGGAGGGAGGGAGGGAGGGAGGGAGGGAGGGAGGGAGGGAGGGAGAGAGAGAGAGAGAGAGAGAGAGAGAGAGAGAGAGAGAGAGAGAGAGAGAGAGAGACTCTCTTTCTCCCTCTGTTGTAGAAAGCAACAAAGGAATCATGGAAGCAGTGAACAACCTGACAAGTATATATAGTATGCTTGTTTAGCACAGTATAAAAGCTGGTGTCTCAAATGCCCTTATTTTACAATACACAGAAGACACCCAAACACATCACCATGATGCTATGTGCAGCTGCACAACACACTTTCAAGTTACTAAACACAGGAAGCTGCTATATAATAATTTGGACCACTGACCCATCTAACTCAATATTGACTACGCTGATCAGTTCACCAGGAATTCAGGCAGGAGATTTTTCCAGCCTTACCTGGAGATGCCAGGGACTGAAACTGAAGGATGCACAACACAAGCTTCATGACTGAGCTATGGCCCTTCCCCAACAGTTAATTTTTCATTCCACATTGATTCTTCTGTTTGTCATAATCTTTCAGGTGGTAGTTTTCATAACACTCAACAAAAGGCTCATGCTCAATTTACAGTTGCCTTTAACAAGGAACAACTAGGAAAATTCTATGTGCTATATACCTTTATCCCCTTACCCTTTAATCTTACAAGGGATTGATTAAAGGACAAGTGATATGGATGCAAATATTTGTACTTAGAAACTGCAACAGAGGATTGTTGCAGGAAGACCATCAGTAGTCCACTACTGTTGCTTTTAACAAACAAATAACATGTAGATCTTCAACACATGTCGACATAGACCAACACTGCACACATTTATGGAATATCTATTCAGCTTCCCCATGCAACTACAGTGATGAGCATCCACACACATTTTAAATCTGTGTGCAATGTCTGCCCAGCATGTGTTTGTTGCAGGAAGACCACCAGTGCTCCTCACAGCCACATGGGAAGCTACCTGAGTTAATAAGGATTTGAAACGTGGCAGAGGAGTACCAGAGAGGCAGATCATTGGGCAGTGTGGCTTAACACAACTTGAGAACCAACTATCTCGTCAAAAGTATAATGGCAAAGTATTCAAATAACTCCATTAACATAGATCTAGATTATGGCTATCTGTGCAAGTTTATTCATTTGGGTAAGACAAGCTGATTTGTACACACTAAACTATCATCATGTTCTTAAATTTAAAACAGTATAAGATTGGTTTACCTCTGTGGGTTTGTAGCAATCTACAAGCGCTTCCTAGAAACAAAATAAGAGCATCAGTTGTTTTAATAAGGGCAGTCTTCCTTCATCCTTCTTGCATCTAAGGATTGGACACTTTCAGAGTAACCACCACATTTGCTGGGGAATAGACATGTCAGTATTTCATGGTCTAGGGGAAATAGGTAAACAAGTTCTGCCTACTGCAATCAATGCCTGGATTCATATTACTTTACTCCACAATTAAGGGTTTATCTTTCATTTCTCCCAAGTTATACCTAGAATGGGATTGAGGTAAAAGACTATTCTACATTGCAGCAGTAGCCTCCACACCTACCCCAATAACTCTGCACAGAAAATTTTTCTAGGTTTGCGATTCAAACAGTGAAGAACTAATTACCATAGGTTGCCCATGTATCTTAATTGCTGTCCCAAGTTGGTAAAATCAAACTAACTTGTAATTTGAGTGCTCTCTCCTCTTCATTAGCAGCATCAAGAAGGTCATCAATGTCAATTTCTACATCGGGCATCTCTTCCTCCTGGGAAAAAGAGGAAGTTCAGAACTATATCATTCAATTTCATTTTAGCCAGGTTAAAAAGCTGAATGGCAATCTCGCACACATACATTCACACCTCATTCTACCACCTGCTGGTTTGGTCCTAATAAGACTTGTGGCATGCAGAGACCCAATTCTTCCCTAATACACCACCATGTGAACTGGAGCATGAAACAGACCAAGAGGTGAAAGCACCTGCTTGGTGGGCTTTTTGAGAAAGACATTGAAATGTGTAGAGGCTGAAATATCTTGCTTATCCATTTAAGAAACCAAGAGCAGCACAGCTAGATGTAACCATTACCTGGTAAAAATAATGCAGTTTTGCAGGTGTAAAGAGAAGCAGACAAGGAGAGACCTGCAAAGTATTCAAAGAGGGTTATGTCCCTTTTCCCGCTTCATTTCAGCTCCAGAAAAAAGGTGACTTTTTATTTTACTTACCGTATTTTATTTATTAGATTTGCATACCATCCTTCATCAAAAGATCTCACTTTTCACACCTACATTATGGGAGCAGCTTAACTTAGAGAAAATGTATTTCTTTCCATTCTGATAATTCCTACGGCATAATTTTTATTATTTTATTTAATACTAGCTGGAAGTGTTCAGGGCTGCCCATGAATTTTTTTGAAACCACTTTCCAAAATATATAGTAAACTTCATAAAATTTATATACCACTTGATTGTAAAATAAATCCTCAAAGTGATTTACAAAGAGAATAAAACAATAACATTATCAATAAAAACATTAAGCTATGTAAAACATTCAAATCAGCAATAAAAATCAGCAATAATTCCTAAATCAAATGTTGGGAACAAGAATTCAGATCCTAAAAGGATGCATTTAAGCCTAATTAGAGGTCATAACAGCTGGTTAGGACATTAAATTTTACACCTTTGAAGCTAAAGGATTAGTGTTGCCTGTTAATGCTAATCTGAGTGTGTTGCTATCAGAGTACATTGTGGTTGTGAAGATGGCATATACCAGCCCTATGACGAGAGACCATGGTGGGAAGGAAGTTGCCATAAACATGGCATTTAGGAGAGTTGGGTTTCACTGAAGAATTGGGACATGGGCTAAAAGAGAGATTTGTTCAGCTGTGTGACCATTAGTTTGCTGGGTGGAGGTACAAACTCAATTCCTTTCTTTCCCCTCTCCTACCTACCATTATAAACAGGAAAAAGCATCCTGGTGGTAATTCATTAGACACCAGGAAGCCACCAAAAGGATAGAGCTCTTGTGTGGCCAAATTCTTTTCACAACTGACAATCTGTGGAATACTTCAAGGCAGAAAAGAAATCATTAGTAAATATTTGTTCTGTAGGGCTAACTACAAGAAAACCATCCAAGAAAGCCAACTAAATGCACACACACATCTGAGTCAAGGTAAACTGTGGAGAAAAAGGCTACAATTCTAGTCTTTGTGACTGAAGATTTCCCACAAGCCTTCAAACACTTGCATCTGGAGGAATCTTCATGTTTCTTCACATCTGTGTGTGCCCCAGGGTCTGCCCCTTAGTACAAGAAGAGACGGTTTAAAACAGCCTTTATGTCGGTGTGAGCTCATCTACACCAACAGATGGGCAGCTTTTTATTATTTAAAGAGGATATAAAGACTTTGAAGTCATTAAACCGATTCAAAACAAGTCATAACATTATTTGCCTAAAAGTCACTCTTGGGTGCAACCCAGCTGCTACCAAGGCATTTCACTTCACTCAACCTTGAGACAAACTTCACATATGCCCAACAGGCATTAACAGAAGCTGGACCAGACCCTTAATTTACAAACTGTCATCTGTACGCCTCCCCCCAATAGCTCTGTTTTCATCAGTTAAAAAAATTAAAATGTCAAGACTGACTACATCTGAGAGATGACAGCATGCTAGTCTATCAAGACATCTGCCCTGTCATTAAAAAAGGGTTATAAAAAGGAGTCAGTACTCTTACAACAACAAAAATAGTTTGATGGTGGTTTGGAGGTTTGTTTAGTTTGCTTAAATGTTTGGTAAGAAGATGACATTAACTGTAATTCTTGTTGTAGTCCTCTCAGCATCAATGAAGGGGAGGTAATGACTTTTATATATATATATATATATATATATGCAGGTTTTGGTGTCCTCGGGTGTCTTCCCGTGTAAAAGTTGGGGTGTCTAGGCGACGTTTCGACGAGGTCTCACTCGTCATCTTCAGGCTGGTGCTTTCGGCTTCTTGTTACTGGAACAGAGCAGGATCTCAGTGTTTGAGTTCCTATAAATACTGTTGAGGGGGTGTGGTGTATAGCCTCCAATGTTCTGGGCAGAGAGGAAGTTCCCAGGCTAGTGTGCCTTTTCTTCTTTTGTTCCTTAATTACTTGAGGGATATCTTGAGTGATTTCTTGAGTGATATCCTGAGTACCACTTAGGTGGGTCATTAGGTGTGGATTAGTTGCTAAAGTCTTTGTGTCTTGACCTCTTGAACTTTGTGAAGAGTTTTTCTGAGAAGATGGCTGTACTGCACTTAGTTGTGCTCTGGCTTGGCTTCGTGTATAGGGGCGAGCTGTGGTTTTGTGGCCTGTGTCAGCCAGATCTGTGTAGGGATGCACGTATCGCAGAACACAAGAATGCCGTCAAAAAAGAAGAAAAAACTTCCTCTCTTTTCCAACACATGAAAGAAACAGGACACGAAATTAATTTTGCAGATTCCAAATTGCTCTTTAACATGGAACATCACCACAAGAGAATAATCATGGAAGCCATCGAGATAGAGAAACACCCTCACAACATGAACAAGCGTGACGACACATCCCGCTTGCCAGACATCTGGAAATTAGCCCTCCCCACAAAAACTGACACCAGATCCAGAGGCACACAGAACGCCATCACCAATCAACCACACCAGACCCAAACCCGGACCCTCTCCACAGATAAATTACAGACACCATCCAGTAGCCAAACCATGGTGGCACCTCCGGATGCTGCACCCCCCTGCAATCCCTACACAGATCTGGCTGACACAGGCCACAAAACCACAGCTCGCCCCTATACACGAAGCCAAGCCAGAGCACAACTAAGTGCAGTACAGCCATCTTCTCAGAAAAACTCTTCACAAAGTTCAAGAGGTCAAGACACAAAGACTTTAGCAACTAATCCACACCTAATGACCCACCTAAGTGGTACTCAGGATATCACTCAAGAAATCACTCAAGATATCCCTCAAGTAATTAAGGAACAAAAGAAGAAAAGGCACACTAGCCTGGGAACTTCCTCTCTGCCCAGAACATTGGAGGCTATACACCACACCCCCTCAACAGTATTTATAGGAACTCAAACACTGAGATCCTGCTCTGTTCCAGTAACAAGAAGCCGAAAGCACCAGCCTGAAGATGACGAGTGAGACCTCGTCGAAACGTCGCCTAGACACCCCAACTTTTACACGGGAAGACACCCGAGGACACCAAAACCTGCATTCCTGTACCCGTGAAAATCTACGAAAGCATATATATATATATATAGTACCAAGAAGCCGAAAGCACCAGCCTGAAGATGACGAGTGAGACCTCGTCGAAACGTCGCCTAGACACCCCAACTTTTACACGGGAAGACACCCGAGGACACCAAAACCTACATATATATATATATATATATAAAGACTTTTTGGCACTACTCTGTTTTCCAAGACTAGTATAAGTTCACCCATCCCTTTTGCAATCAGCTCCTTTACTTCAGTCCCACTTGGGCTACTTTGAATGCTCCTGCAATTGAAGAGGTGGCTGCAATTATTCTGAGACCAAGGGCTTTGGAGCCCACCAGAAATATTTACAATTTGCTCCCTCTGAAGTGCTCAGCAATTTACTTCAAACACAACTCTCTTAAATTAAAGGCATAAGGAAAGCATGAAAAACACGTGGTGGGGTTTGTAGAAGTTGTTTAGAAGCAGGGAGAGGGAACATAAACCATACTTCTTGACAGATTGTGTTAAGAGGATTCTTAAATCTGAGGATTTGTTGAGACAGTACTTTTTCAGTTTTGTAAAGTATCCTCAGTAAGCAACTATGTCAATGGAGCTCATCTCGCTCTATAGGCCAAGGGAGCTGGCGTTTGTCCACAGACAGCTTCTGGGTCATGTGGCCAGTATGACTAAGCTGCTTCTGGCAAACCAGAGCAGCGCATAGAAACGCCGTTTATCTTCCCGCCAAAGCGGTACCTATTTCTCTACTTGCACTTTGACGTGCTTTCAAACTGCTAGGTGGGCAGGAGCTGGGCCCAAACAATGGGAGCTCACCCCGTTGCGGGGATTCGAACCGCTGACCTTCTGATTGACAAGCCCAAGAGGCTCAGTGGTTTAGACCACAGAGCCACCCGTGTCCCCATACTATTTGAGAAAGCACCAAATAATGCTGCATCTTGACCCTTTGATCAAGGCTTCAGCTCTAATCAGGGGTCTTCCCCAAAGGGGCCTAACAGATTTCAATCATGCATCTGAGTTGTATGTTGCCATGTTTTTTGGATCACCTTTGCTCACGCATTTGCACTTTTATAAAATGTACAAGTTTTATGAACATCTCCCAATAAAAGTCAGTTGCATCCAGTTGAAAAAGTACGGTAGTTATTCCAAGTTGCTAGCTACTTAAATCTAATCAGGAGCTGGTTACTTAGAAGCTCAAGTTGCCACCAGGCAATTCACCAAGCCAAGGGAAAGGTCCCTCTTAGGAGTGTGGCACTTTATATTTTATGGAGTAAAACCAGAGCCAGGTGTTGTTTGGTTCCAACTCCCACCAGCCCAGCCAGCATGGTCAATGGTCAGGAATGTTGAGAGCTGTTGACGAGCATCATCTGGGACACAGTAGATAATAATTTATTTGCATTTTGGATATTTGGAGACCCACATGCAGTGCCAGCTATCTATTATATACTAAAATTGTCATGTAATATTCTTATTGAAATAGGAATTGTTGATCAAAATATTATTTTGCACCGAGCACTATTAATATCTAGTTTCTTCATCGTCTCAACCTGTGCTATAGGAAGCAATTCCTTCTTCTCATAAGGAAACAAAAGTAGCTTGCCTGTGGCCCATTTACAATTGTAAACTGTTCTACAGAATGACAGCTTATACCACAACTGCTACAGCATGCTGACAAGTCTCCCATAACAACACAGTTTCTAAATTACATGCATCTTTTTTTAGAAGTCTGATGGTATCCAGACACAAATATAGACATTTGTTTAGCAAAGAAATGTCTCTTCTGTTTACCACTCTACTTTGATTATTCATCCAACTGAAAGGAAATACCCTTTCTTCACAATAGCCAATTAGCTCTCCCCATACCACTTTGGGGGAAGAGATTCATTTATAGAATTTTAATTAGGCTTTTAATGGCAAAGTTTAACATATGATGTTTGGCATAAGCCTATTTTTAAAAACATGAAATAAAAAACCAAAAGTGTGCACAACTGACACCAATCATTGTCTTAAGAGAGCCTACTCATACCAGCAAAAGCAAAACCACATTATTTGAGAACTACCACTTCCCTCTACTTCAAAGGAAGTGTTGACCTTTCCACTGATCACTGCCCACATGAGATTATTCTGATCTGGATCTGGATAGAGTTCCATTCACACAACTGGGCTTTCCTGGACTCCTTACCATTGCTGCTCCTCAAAAAGCTATTCCTCAAGAGTCAGGTGACACTCCAGAACTAAAAGTGATGCAACAGACAGGGATGCAGTGAGCAATGGGGAATCTGAAATTAGTAACTTCCCTGTTGTCCAGCAGAAGTGGTCTTCTTTTCATCCAAGACTTTGGACCCAAGCCTTAAGGGTGGTCAACCTGTGGCCCTCCAGGTTATCACTAGCAATGCTATCTGGGGGATGAAGGACAGCTGTAGTAAAACAACCTATGGAGGACCACAGATTCTCTGCTCATGCCTAAATAAAACTTATTTTTCTAATTTACATTACCTCTTGTTTCTGTACTCCCCACCGTCCCACCCACTTTATGGATGAAAACTTGCACTCTCCACACACATTTTGAATATATAAAACACACCTTGCTTTTGGCCACTTGATATGGGGGGGAAAAACCTTGCTTTTTCTGTGTAGACAGAAAAATGGATTGATTGTTAAGGAGCACATATGCCTGTCTGCTCAGAGATGGAGCTTAAGTGTTTTCCTTTGTCCAAAGATAGCTTTTCATAGAATCATAGAATGAATTTTATTATTTCAATCACAGACCAGTTCCAGCCCACATACAATGTCAAGGAATCATAAAACACGACAGGGATACATTTGAATTTGCAATTAGGTATAACAGGGACAATACAGATATAGCAACAGTTTAAAAATATATAAATTAAAACTTAGACACTAACATATAACCTAAAATTATCATTTAAGGCCTTAATCATTATGATAGCACAGCTTGTTCCTTAAGTTTTATAGCAATCACACAGAATTTGGCTACCCTTAAGAAGATCTCAGGATCCTAGAATTGTGGAGTTGGAAGGGACCCTGAGGATCATCTAGTCCAACCCTCTGCAATGCCGCTATCCCATACAGGGCTCAAACCTGCAACCTTGGCGCTATTAGGACCGCACTCTAACCAACTGAGCTATCCAGGCTTTTGTCTCATCCCAGCCAGTCCCAAGCTACTCCTGTGGCTGCTAGAAGAAAAAGATCAGAGCTTTCACCTCAGCTACGATGCACATTTTCCTGCTACAAGAACCACTACTGCAGAGGATCAGCACAGCTGAAAAGTGAATTACTTCACTTTGCTGCAGCGAATGACTGCAATTATGACAGGAGTTGCAAATTAGTGTGCTCCTTTCAAAGACTTTGTCACGGGCAAGCTGGCACCAGCAAGCACAGCTAGGTCGCTGTGTGAATGAATGTCTGGATTTACTATTAAGTATTTTCCTGTTAACAACCAGGGTTATTTTTAGACCATTTCCTAGTACCAAACTTAAAAGGGTGCTTTATAAAGATTTTGAAGAATGAAAAATTAGTTGGTGAAAGATTACCATTTAGGATGGGGTGAAATTATTAAGAGCTTTTGTTCTCTTGATCAAAGTTTAATCCCTTCCCATGAACTGTGACATTCAAATCTGGTAAGTGGGAAAGTATGGAATATTTAGAAAATGTTCATTTAAATTATTTCTTTAGTAAAGACCACCACGACTTCTGCAGTAGCTTTAATTTTTAGAAGCACGGGGTTCTTTGCATCCCTAATAAGTTGGGGAAACGGTGCCTGTAAAAATATTTTTCTTTTCCAGAAATAACCCCTCATCAACAAGGCATGCCTCTGATCAACTGCTTTCTATCTCCGACAAAATCTGACATGCAAGCTTCAACTAGGCTAAGGTGTGTTCTTTGATGATTTATTGGTGTAAATCATACCAGTGAACATCCAACAACATGATGCAAGCTGGGCATCCCATCTGCCCAAGCAGCTAGACTGCTGTTTTAATGGCTTGTTAAAAGCTCAAAAAACCCCAAACAGGCTGGTATTAGACACGCCCCCCCTCCGAGAGAGAGAGAGAGAGAGAGAGAGAGAGAGAGAGAGATTTTGGCTAGCATGATCTTGGACAACATTTCCAAATGGGGCACAAAAGCAACAAGAAGCAATGCTAAGCTATAACTCAATAGATCTGGAAGGGATCTAGTTTCTTTCAGGCATGTAGGTGCTACTGACTTACATTTAGCGCAAGAAATGGTGGATCCTTTAAAGGGTAAAAACCTTGTCCCCTTTTAAGTAACTTGTATTGTCAGCCAATCCAATCCAAATAACTTGATTGTACTAGCCATTGGCCATGACAAATCTGAATCAAAAATAAATACAAGCAAAAGGGGAGTCGTGCCACAAATAATAGTCTCTATTTAGATCTCTGCATCTCCCTTACACTTCACTGCTATATTGTCCAGGGTCTTCTTTCTGGGTTTTTTTGGCCGCCAAAGCAAAAAGGGCGACATTATGAATCACTGAAGCCAAGAAGTCACAGAACCTTCTCTGCCAGGGAGCAACATATTTCCTGTACGGACGGTAAGGTGAGAAATTGCCTCTTGGGTCCAATGTATAGTGGGCAATATAGTAAATAGTGCAAGATGTCTTCCACCTGTGGTTGCCCACATATAGAGAGTCTGTCTTCATATGGTACCCATCTAGGATGGTGGAGGACATAGCTTGAAAACACAGCTCAGTAAAAGTGAATCTAAGTGAGGCTGGCTGGAGATTGACAGGTAACTGGCTCTAAAATGGACCATTTTTAGAAGGGGGAACCAAGGAGAGGTATTTGTTATTCTAAAGCAGCAATGCGGCAGCAAGCAAAGGCTATAGCAGCCAAGTCTGCTGCTTGTGGCTGGAAAGCCAAACAGGAAGTTTGTGACTGTTGCCATGGACACAAAGGGGCAGTCCATTCTGTACTGAGCACCGGATGTTAGCTCAGTGGGTTTGTCACATGACCTGTACAGGATGTACATGGGTGGAGCTGGAGTTTTCTCTCTGTCTGTTGAAGAGAGCAGACATGTTTACTGTATGACTGCTAAAGACACAAATAAAGACATGTAGATACGTTTACTGTCTGTGTCTGATTCCCCTCCCTGGGGACATGCAGGGAGCAGGGAGGAGAAGAAGCAGTTGGTGTGTTTTCCTCACAGCCTGAGGAAAATCGCCGGAACGGACCTCGCGTATGTTTTATCCTGCCGGGAGTCGCCGGAGGGAGGTCTAAAGAATTCAGCCGGTGCCTGAACAGATAGGCACATACCTCAAGACGGGCCAGAATTCCAACAGTGGTAGCAGAGGATGGTTGCTGTTTTCATCGACCTCTGCATCAAGGAGTGGCCTCCATGGAAGCCTGAGGTGAGAGGGCTGATTCTCTGCAGCCAGAAGCTGACCAGAAGCATCTGAAAGCCAAGCAACGGAGCCCAGGTATGAGATTTTCGGGCTTAGAAGTGTGAATGCAGATTGATTTACTCTCTGCTTCGAGGGAGAAACGTTTGGGAAAAAACAGCTCCGAGAGACAATAGCTCTGCATTCCAAACATTCCTGTGGTTTCCTGTTCAAGGAAAAGGAATGTTGTTGCTTAGCAACGAAGGCCAGTTTCACGAGAGGGCTGGACAAGTCAGGCTTTTGCCTCGGAGAGGCAAAAACAAGGTTTTGTTATGACTAGGCCCTTCCAAAGGAACTCTTGGAAAATTCCAACGCAGCCAGCGTTGAGAGCTGCCAGGTGCACAGAGTGTAAACAAGCCAGCTATTGGATTTTAGAGGCTTGTGTTTGAGAGTCAATGCAAGGACTCAAAATGGATGCCAAGAGGGGGGGAGGCCTGCCTACTCCAGACCTCCTGACCAGTGACAATTATGCCTCTTGGTCTATTAAGATGAAGGCCCTGCTGCAGAATCAGAGACTGTTTGGGGTGATTGAAAATCCCATTCCAGCAGCACCAACGCGTGCTTGGGAGTCACAGGATGTGAAGGCCAGAACTGCTATAATTCTGTGCGTGTCAGATTCGCAGCTGATCCACGTACAAGATTTACTGCACGCGAAAGATGTTTGGGACACGCTGAGAAGGACACATCAGAGAGATGCAGGTTCTTCAGCGTTGCTGTATTTTGAGAAGCTGACCAACCTGAGGCTTGCGCCTCATGGAGATGTTCAAGCGCACCTGACGGAAATGAAATTTCTGCGTCAACAGATGGTGGAACGCAATTTCCGTTTGCAGGAGGAAGTGTTTTGCTTCATGGTGATCAACAGCCTGAATCGGACTTACAAAACAGTTGCCAGTCAGCTGGGGTCTCTCCCAGCAGCTGATCTCACGTCGGAGAGGGTCTTTGCCGTGGTTCTTTGTGAACATGACAGACTTGCCGCCCTGGAAGTGAAGGACAAGGGGAGCCAAGAACGGAGTTCTAACGCCCCTACTGCTGTTGCTACTGGAGAAAGCGCTGAAGCTTTAAACGTTGTCCGATGCTACAATTGTGACCAGATTGGGCATCTTCAGCGGTACTGTAAGAAGCCACGTCAGAACAGAGGAGCCAAGGCCAGCTCCGCAAAGTCTGAGGCGTCAGACAAAGGTCACACCAAGCCAAAGGCAAAGACTGCAAAAGCTTTGATGTCGCTAAAAGCCACACCAGAGGTGGGAAACTTCTTTGTCCTAGACACGGGCGCGACGGTTCACATGACAGGACACAGAGAACTATTTTCTACGTTTAAGAAGCAAAGCTTCGCGGTGCAACTAGCCAACGGTCAAAAGCTGGAAGCGACCGGAGTTGGGACTGTGTATCTTAAAAGTCTGAACTTGACTATAAACAATGTTTATTTGGTTCCAGAGTTGAAGTATAATCTGCTCAGCATTTCGCAGATTGCCAAGAAGGGACTAAAACTGTCCTATGATGATCAGAACTGCGAGATCTACAAAGATGGAGAGTTGTATCTTTCTGCCAAAGAGAAAGATGGACTGTATTTGTTGACTTTTGATCAAAGTGATTACATGAAATGTAATTCTTGTGATTCTAACATGATCTCTTTTGCAGGTGTAGCCAAAAAGGACGCCAAGCAGGTGACCTCGAGGGTCAACAAGGCATTTCAGCGGGTGTATGCTGATGTGATTGGTCCTTTAGCACCCTCTAGAGGCAATGCAAAGTATTACCTAATATGTGTTGATTCTTTCACAGGTTTTGTCTGGCTTTATCTTTTGGAGAGACCGAAAGAAGCCTTAGAAAGGTTTAAAGAGTTTTGTGACAAGGTTAAAAATATGCATGATGCTGACATAGATTGTCTTTGCACAGATGAGAAGCCAATTTTTCTTTTACAGGAGTTCCAGAGGTTCCTGAAGAAGAAAGGGATAAGACACAAAACTGCTAGTTCCGAACAAGCTTGGAACAAATGTGTTTGTGTTAGGGTGAACAAAGAATTGCAAAAGGGAATGGAAGCGCAATTGCTTAGTTCACATCTGCCACATGAGTACTGGGCTGAGTCGCTAATGTCATTCTGTTACACGTGGTTGAGAAAGTTTTCAAAAGAGTTGGGATGTTCTCCTTTTGAGAAACTGTTCCACAGAAAACCTTCTGTTGCCCATTTCAAGGTTTTTGGGTCTCATGTGAGAACAGAAGCTCCAGGTGGAGTAAAGAATGCCAGAGGCATTTTTGTGGGTTATGAAAAGGGTCTCTACAGAGTAATTTTGTCTGAATCTGGTCAGGTGATTCTCACAAAATTTCTAGAGAATGCTCCTGAACAGGAGAGAGTGATTGTTCCAACATTTCCCACAGGTGATGATGATTCTGATGATGATGATGATGAGTTTGATCTTATTGAGTTCAGTAGTACTGATGATGACAGCAATAGCTCAGACAGCTCAGTTGTCACAGTCATTGAGAGGAAATCTCACATAATGACTAGACCCTCAGAAGAGGAGGATGAACCACTGATTAAGCTTAGTACTGGTTCTCCAGAGAGTTCAGAGACTGAACCAGAAATCAAAGAAGAGCAGCACCTCTTACGTAGGTCTGAGAGAGCAATGAAGGGTGTACCACCCAAGTGGTATTCACAAGAGTTTGCTAACTTATGTGTTGCTGTTGTAAACGACCAAGGTCAGATTGAAGCTGTGTCTGAGTCAGAGACAAAGGCACAACAGAGAGTTGCTAACCAAGGTAATGCAGAAGCACTCATTCCTTGGAAGTCACACAACCAGAGAGGTACATTGGTAAAACCAGTGGCGGGTAGTTCCAAGGGTGGAACTGAAACAACAGGGGAATGTTATAAGTATAACAACTGTTTGTTTTCTTCTCTGGATGACGCTTTGCTCGCTGCACGCATTGATACTTTAGGGGGAGTATGTTATTCTAAAGCAGCAATGCGGCAGCAAGCAAAGGCTATAGCAGCCAAGTCTGCTGCTTGTGGCTGGAAAGCCAAACAGGAAGTTTGTGACTGTTGCCATGGACACAAAGGGGCAGTCCATTCTGTACTGAGCACCGGATGTTAGCTCAGTGGGTTTGTCACATGACCTGTACAGGATGTACATGGGTGGAGCTGGAGTTTTCTCTCTGTCTGTTGAAGAGAGCAGACATGTTTACTGTATGACTGCTAAAGACACAAATAAAGACATGTAGATACGTTTACTGTCTGTGTCTGATTCCCCTCCCTGGGGACATGCAGGGAGCAGGGAGGAGAAGAAGCAGTTGGTGTGTTTTCCTCACAGCCTGAGGAAAATCGCCGGAACGGACCTCGCGTATGTTTTATCCTGCCGGGAGTCGCCGGAGGGAGGTCTAAAGAATTCAGCCGGTGCCTGAACAGATAGGCACATACCTCAAGACGGGCCAGAATTCCAACAGTATTGTCAACCAACAAGGCCCTATTTCTGCCGAAATAACCCTTAATGGCTACTCTCCAATGTTTATTTATTGTATTTCTATCTCATCTTTCCTTTGAGGATCTTGAGGAAGCATACAACAGCCCCCCCCCCCATTTTATCCTCAGAAACCCTTGGTGGGTTAGGGCATCTCCCCATCAAGGGGCAACTGAGGGCAAGTCAGAAGGGAAGGGAAAAGCTGTATCCATGGAACACTAGCAAAAACATGACCCCATGCATTTGCTGAAAGGAGGGAGCTAGAACAGCTGTGGGCAATTTTTACGGAAGCCTCCCTCCTGCACAAAGGATTTCCTCAAAATGAAACAAAGATTTCTATCCCTTTCTGCATCACTGAAGGCATTCCTCGTGGCCAAATTAAGGGTGCTTGCCTCACCCAACATGCAACAGTTGCCTTTTGATATCACTGCACCTTTGCATTTCCCCCTTCTGTTGAAGGCTATAAAAGAAAAACGATGCAAAAAAAAAACCACCTGCCCCCAATCAATGCAGCTTTATATAGGCATCAACAGGCCAAAACACAAGTAGATTATTGAAGTCTTTGAGCATTTTCAAACAGTCACCTTTGCCCACTGCTGTGCGAACATTTAATCTTTGCTAACCAACAAACTTGGATTTCACAAACAGGTGAACATTCTGGCCACTGTAGGTTTTACATTTGCATTACAAACCCATTAAAGCAAGATCTGTTTCCCTATGTGAAAATACTTTTATCCATGGATTGCGAAGGCTGGCAAATTGTACTTCATGCAGTACAAGTCTAGTCTGTCTTTCTTTCAAGCTTAAATACTTCTTTATACATAGCACGTGAAACACACAATTCTCTAAATAGTGGGAAATCGTCTTGGAAGATGAAGATCATCATTATCATCATTTAAAGCCAGAGTGACACAGTCCCTTTCATCCAATGCTAGTCCTACTTAGAATAGGCTTAAAGGTAAAGGTAAAAGCCCCCTGACAGTTAAGTCCAGTCGTGAATGACTCTGGGGTTGTGGCGCTCATCTCGCTTTACTGGCCAAGGGAACCGATGTTTGTCCGCAGACAGTTTTTCCAGTCCATATGGCCAGAATGACTAAGCCGCTTCTGGCGAAACCAGTGCAGTGCATGGAAACACCGTTTACCTTCCCACCGGAGTGGTACCTATTTATCTACTTGCACGTGATGTGCTTTCGAACTGCTAGGTTAGCAGGAGCTGGAACTGAGCAACGGGAGCTCACCCCATTGCAGGGATTCGAACTGCTGACCTTCCGATTGGAAAGCCCTAGGCTCAGTGGTTTACACCATGGACATATATAAGCCTAAATCAGTCATGTCTATTAATTTTAATGAATTTACTCATTAAAAGTATTGGATATAAACCAATGTGTTTTAACTATACACTTGTCAAATTCCATATCCTGTGGCAGAAGCCCTCCATTTCACATAGAGTAGGACATGGTAGTTAAATGTGTTAGTAACTGATGTCAAGTACACACTTCAACATAAATTACAGAGGTAGGTAACCCAAAGTGTACCATTGGTGCTATTTGTGCTTGTTCCAGGTCCAGGAGCCCTTGGGCAAGACTTCTACAGTGGATTCTCTTAAAATGCTATAAAGGGAGAGCAAACGTGTATCAAGACAGGCCACTGCAGCTTCTCCCTCCTGCTCCCGCCATTCACTGCCTACTCTAGAGGTTTTCAAACTTTTTGAGTTCATGACTCCCTTGACCAACTACATTCTTTCTGCAGCTTCCCTGTGGGACTCAGGAGACCAGTTATGTCACCCATTGCCTGCAGTGCTGGCAGCTTGTCACCCTTTTCTGAACACCCTTGTGGAGTGTTCCCTCAGCCTCCTCTCCTTTCCCTTCTCCTTGGGAGTCCTCTGGGCAGCCGGTGCTGCTGTCCCTGGTGTCTGAGCTGCCCCTCCTGGCCCCAAAAGAGGTGCCTCCTCACATTTCCCCATAGGGGCCTGGGATGAGGATACCCCCAGCCTTAGTGGCCCAATGGAGACTGGCCAAAGGTGAATGTGAGACCAGCATGTTACATTGGGAGGCAGCAGTGGCAGCAGCAGGCACTGCCGGGCCTGTGTGGCAACACTGGGCACTCAGCTCCCAGGCAGGCCTTGTACACAGCTAGCACAAGAAAAGCTATTGCGGTACCTGCCTGCCTGCCTGCCCGACCTCCCACTAGAGCCATTGTGGTGTAGTGGTTAAGAGCGGTAGTCTCGTAATCTGGTGAACCGGGTTTGCTTCCCCGCTCCTCCACATCCAGCTGCTGGGTGACCTTGGGCCAGTCAACACTTCTCTGAAGTCTCTCAGCCCCACTCACCTCACAGAGTGTTTGTTGTGGGGGAGGAAAGGAAAGGAGAATGTTAGCCGCTTTGAGACTCCTGAAGGGGAGTGAAAGGCGGGATATCAAATCCAAACTCTTCTTCTCTTCTTCTTCTTCTTCTAGTCTGTCCATTCCCAACAGCAAGGGCTGGCGGACTGGTTAGCTGGGCTCCCTTGCCCGCTTGCTTGCTTATTCCAAGGCCACCTCAGCTCCTGCCAACCAGCTCCCCCTGACCAGTCCCAGAGGAATCATTCACCTGGGGAGCGTGTAGCCAGAGATGCTGAAACAAACAGCTGTGCAAGTCTTTGGGAGGCAGAGATGCGAGAGAGCATCAGAGGAGGGAGAGAGGGAAAGAGGGACAGAGGCCGGTACTACCCGCAGCACCCCAGAGCATCATTCAAGGCACCCCAGGGTGCCACAACACTGGTTGAAAACCACTGGGCCTATTCCATCTCCTGCCCTCTCCATCTCAAGAAAAATTAGCTGAAAAGGTGACTATTGTCCCACTGTCTGCTTCTTTGCTCATTTGATCTTGTTTCCAGATCCTATTACTCTGATCTTCTAAGTCTTCCAAGTAGTTTTCCATACATTTGTTGAGTGTGCAATTCAGGGCATACTTTTTCCCTTCTCTTAAAACTCTTGAGATTAAAGAATCTGCACCTTTACAGTAGTCAGCTATCAGTGAGGACATCCCCTTCCACAATTGCACATATTATGCAGGATAAAACTTGAGTTCTGGATTGTTTGGGGGAAATAATTGAATGCTGTGGCTTGGTGGAGACTCCATGGAACAGGATACATTTGCAACCCTTGTAAATGGAGACAAATACGCAAAGTTCCAGATAACATCTAATAGGTCCAGATAGAGGAAAATGTGCACACATATACACACACAATAAGGTCTCAAGTCACTCATTTGCTTACAGCACTGCATACACCAGAAAGCCTGCCATGCCCCATGCCATGATGTTCTGCCTCTGGCACAAAGGTGACAGCTTCATCTTGAATTACACCAGCTGTATCATAGCAGCAGTGTCACCATCTCAAAATGAATGGGGGGGACGACGACACAACTTCAAATTCTTTGCATCACAATGCAATCAACAAGCATTTCACAGGGGAAGCTACATCTCCATCAGAAATCAGATATTCTACTGCCAGTGTTCTGCTTCAGCACCATGGGGGGGGGCAGGTGGAGAGAATAAGAAAGTACATGGAGTGACTGCCATTTGTCCCATTGGTGCATTTCCTATTTATATAAGCAGCCCTAATTATACAAACCACTTTTAAGGCCTTGTTTGGGCTACAGAGGGAAATCAGTCCAATGGACCTGCACAGCCAACTATGGTAATGAAAACTAGAGGCAGGCAAGGACCAATTACAAACCTGTATCAACTCCAGAGGCCAATGGGAGCTCATGACACTTGCTGCTCTCATTGAATTCTGACTACATTCTGCCTGCTTTCATATTAACCTCCCCTTGCAGAAGTGCCTCCCTGGTATGATTACAGTCATACCTTGGGTTACAGACACTTCAGGTTGCGTAATTTCAGGTTGCGCACCGCGCCAAACCCGGAAGTACTGGAACTTCCGGGTTTCGGCGCTTGCACATGCACAGAAGTGCTAAATTGCACCTTGCGCATGCGCAGAAACGCCACATCACAACCCGTGTGTGCACAGACACAGCACTGTGGGTTGCGAACGTGCTTCCTGCATGGATCACATTCACAACCCGAGTATCCACTGTACACATGTGGACATGTGAATCTACTCCAAGCCGCAATAGCTGTCTGTGCGTCACAGTGTGTGCTAATCATGCCTTAACAGCCATGCTTCGCTTGCTTCTTAGCTGATCATCTTCAAGTCTGCACAGTCAAAACAATAAGTCACCTGCTCACCATGCAATGGTTGCCCACTTCTCCAAGCTGCCGATACTTGGGACTCCCGAGCTTCTGTTATTCCAGCTTCTCAGAGTTTGCAGTTCATGTGACCCAATTTCCTAGCTACTGCTATATAAAGCCCAGAATCTAAATCTAAACAGATTTCAAAGCCACCCTGTTGCTACCGTCATTCATTTTTACTTCCCTACCAGTCCCTATTCTAACCTGCCTATGAGCTTACAGAATTCATCTAGCTACTGCTCCCTGTGATTCTGAATGCTACTTCTCTTGGAGTGGGCTGGCAGGCTGGATTCAGAGCCTGTAAGCTTTATTAACATTTTGTGTGTTAGTTTCCAGGGAGAGCAGCAGCCTTTGGCTGGGAAGCTCCAAGGCTAGCTTGCCTACGCCACTATAAATATCAAGAGATCACTACATTGTTTTAGACTCCTGCTGAGACTTTATTTCAGCAAGACTACCCAGACATCATTCAGTTACTTATATTCCTTTAGAAAGCTTTGCTGCTTTTATCTGTGTTTTAATGATAATTATTTTATGCACACTTGTTTAACAGTTTCATGGATTTTAGTTGTGTTTTATTATGTGCACCACCCTGAGAAAGCTCTTTGATTAAGTTTTTATCAATCAATCTGAGCACATCAAAAAGTGTTCTCAACCTCAAAAGCCCCTGGAATTGTCAGACTTTGCAACAGAGACTTGGAAACATGTACAGAACAAGATGGACCAGAGAGGAGTTAAAAATCACAAGCTCCAGCAAGGGCCCAGATCTGCTAGGAAGATGTGGGTGGGCAGTTTCTCCTTAGCCTGCCTCCTACAGATGTGTTAGGAAGTCTTCAGTGACTCCAATCTCATGAACTGCCCACTTAACTGCTGCCTGCTTGCAATATTTGAGACTTCTAAATAGCCTGAAGCATCCTGCTTTTTACCTTACAGATACACTTCAAATTTTACTGAGCAAAAACACTTCTGGAACTTCAGGGGGCAATACCTTCTGACTGGAGGTACTGGGTTTCAGGAATTCTGAACCCTGGAGGGAAAATATGGTCTCTTCCTTTAGGGGTGGGTGACATCAGTTTTGTATTTGTTGGTTCTTGCACACAGAAAATGTACAAATTCAAGGACAGCTGGTAATGCTCTTAGTACCCTAATAAGTCAGCAGGGTGCAGCAGCAGTGAGAAGTCTAGTCAAGAGGCTGTAATTGGCTCTGGTGCCCACCCATTGAGAAGAGGGTTAGTGCCGGCAAGCAGACTAGAGGTGTCCACACTGACTATATATAGAAATTTTGGTTCCCCCAGTGCACTGCACTGTCCTTTACATCTTGCAAAGTTTCCAGCAACACTCAAGTACTTCTGAAGTACTGGTGTGAAGGGGGGGGTATATATATATATAAAATGAGTATCTAATTCAGAATAAAACACATTACCTGAGCAAGTTGCTTTTCTACATTTTGTTCTGTCATGTTTTGGCTCAGTTCAAGTTCACCATGTGGTGAACTAGACAGAACAGATGGCTAATAAGCTCTACTAAACTGCCAAGACCAGCCACTTAAGACTACACATACCCAGATCTGAAATTTGAGCTCAGAAATATGAAAGGAAACAAATCTTTTACTGCTCCATAAATAGTTGTCCAGAATCAATCACAAAAAGACAGTAGCAATGTTTTTTAAGGTTCTAATGTTAAAGTCTATCAACTAACACTAAGTTCTGAATGTCTGAGACTAAGAAGAAGAAGTAGTAGAAGAACAAGAAATAGCTATCTTTCAATCTGCCTATTTCCCCTAAGCCTAATGGAGCATTTACACTTTCAACCTGAAGCTAAAACTATCAAGTTAAAAATAGACTTCAATAATAATAATAATTTACATCTGGAGAAGATATGGTCTTTTGTGGTTCTATTCTGTGGTTCATTCTTCATTTCCTCAAATAGTGAGACATTCAAGGACAGCACTACCTGATTTGGCTTGCTTTAAATATTAAGCCACATAGAGGTCACCAACGCTATGCCTTCTAGATATTCTGAACTGCAGCCCCCATCATCTCTGACCATTGGCTATGCTGGCTGGAAGCAATGGGAGTTGTGACTTCAAGATTATTTGGAGAACACCATGTTGGCTACCTCTGCAGATTCATGACAACTTTATAATAGTTCCTTTGTTCACAAATACACACATAGAACACAAATTATGAAAAGCTCAAGTACCACATAGGGCTCAGCATTCATAGCAATTTTTCCTTTTGATGGCTCAATTTGATGGCCCCAGTTTGGAAGCAAAACAGTCCCACTGACAGAGTAGGGTTGTTGTTGTTTTAGGAAAATGGCGAAGAATTGGCCTGCTTCAGCCCATAATGGCTCTTGGAGATGTGTGCCATGAGATAGGTAGGTTGTCAGGAGCAGGGGAAAGTATGGCCCTTTCCATTCCCTTTTTGCTTCCGGATTATCTCTCTTCCATTTTCCTTCCCGTTTCTTTAAACTTAACATTGAGCTCTGACTCTTTTCCATGATTCATTCAACCTCTCTGCCTGACAGTGTCAAACCAATATCAGTCCTCCACTTCTATCAAAGTCATAACAAAGGACAGCTGAAACGCACTGAAGAGCTTGCTCACCTGCGGAGCCAACAGCTACAAGGGCTCTAATAAAGTTGTGACAGGGTAGATTATTCAACATGACAACCTGCGTGTGTAAAAGAAGGCTGTTTGTAGAGCCTACCAGACTTTTGTATAGATCAATGGCAACTTGAGAGTAAATAAAAGCAGCATGGGGTGCAGGGCTGGATTTACGCTATGGTGCCCAACAAAGCTAGGGAGATGGATCAGAATACTGAGAAAAGCCACTGAAATGAAGAGCTTTTGAATGTGATTGACAGAAGAGTGACCTTTCTGCTCTGAACTAGTTAAGCTTCACAAGAAGTTGAGGGATGTTTGGGGCTTTTCTATCACAACCAAGCAATATATCTAGTCACTTTTTGTATCTGTACTAGTATAGTTGCACAAGGAACCAACAGGACAATTTAGTTGAATAGTTTGAGTAGCTACACATAAGGGCAGATTTAAAAAATAAATTCCTCTCCCATCCCATTAGTCAATCATGAGGTGAGAGGAGTCTTAGTTACCGTATTTTTCGCTCCATAAGGCTTCACTCTGTCCCTTCCCCCACCTCCCGCAAAAGCCAGGGATAGCCGCGCGAAGCCTCCCCAGGGCAGCGGGATGAAGGCTCCCCGCTGCCCAGCGGAGGCTTCGCAGGCTACCCCAGAGCTGCTCAGGAGCTTGTTGGGGCTGGGGGAAGCCCGGGTTTTCCCCAGCCCCAAAGAGCAGGTCGGGGCTGGCAGGGGAAGCCCGGATCCTCCCCCCCAGCCCCAGGGACCACACATTCGCTCCATAAGACACACAGACACTTCCCCTTAGATTTTAAGAGGAAAAAAGTGTGTCTTATGGACCGAAAAATACGGTTTCCATTTCCCCTTAATTGAAAGGGACAACATTCAGCTAATGGGCCCTATAAGTGCAAATATTTCCGCTTGCATAGTGGGACTTCCCCCTCTTCTGCTTCTACCACACCCTCCACAAATCTGTTTCAGAGGGTTGGGGGAACTTCTAGAATAGATTTGGGGGATGTGCAGGGGGAGAACGTTCTGTTTCACAAGCAGAAATCCTTGCTCTCACAGCACAACTGCGTAAGTGCTATGATGGATTCCATCCTTGGGATGAACGCTAGACCTTCCTGTGAAAACCTTTCTAAGCAAAACAACCTATTGTGCTTTTAACCTTCCTAAGAACTTATGACTTTCCTATGCTCAAGTGCCTTTAAAGCAAAAAGCAACCATTTTACAACCCAAGTTTTACAAACAACAATCCAACCCGAAGTGATTGAAAGTCCTGCTTCTTCACAACTCATTTTAATAAAGTATTAAGAGATTTTTTAAAAAGCTTTCCCCAGCTGCATCTTGCCTTAAACCTCTCTTTTATTCTAATAAGCCCACTGCCAAAACATTCTCAGCATGATCTTACAAATGGCATAAGCAAACAGTTTTGAAATTGGGTGCAGCATGGCGGAAAACAACTTTGTAGTAGTCCCAGGTCACCGCTTCTGGATACTGAAGTGGCTGGTTACAAAATTTGCACATGGAAAACACTTCTGTGCAAAATACCACACAGATCATTAGGTGTGCAAAACACATAGTTTGTCATAACATAGTGCTAGGTTTCTGCCTAAGCTACAAAGAATAAATTTTGTGTTGAGGAATTGTTTTTGTTTTAAAACGAAAACTCAAATGTTAAAAAAAAAAAAACCTTTGAATGGAAAATGAATCAATATAGCTTTATCTTCAACTTTACCTTTAATTACAACAAAATGCACAGAAAAACTGCACATTTAATAGTTTCAGATATCACTGGCACTAATCTCAGTATTGAGCCAAAGGACACTAGCTGGAGTACCATCATTTGATTACAAAACATGGTATTTTCTCCTAAGTGAAAAACACACAGCAGAATATGATTACATTCCATCCTATTGCTGAGACACAAGAGTCAAACATACACCATTTTTATCTAAATTAGATCTTGCTTGTATTAAATGAAAACCCAGTGTCACGAAACCTTAAGCCAAATACCATGAATTTCTAAGGTGTGGGTCTAAAGACTGTCATTTCCTTTCCTATTTTATGAAAGCCTATTTAACCTGCTTCTGAAGATATACAACAATACAAAGATGCCTATTGTTAGTTCTCAACAGGATTCAGAATGACGTTGTTATGCCCACCTCTAGGGTTGCTGTGCTCCAGCTCCCCAAATGCAGGTTGCCCACCATATTACAAAGGCTTTTCAGCTTCAGCCCCCTGGTCAAATTCTTTTCTGTGGACTATGCACTTAAGGAATTTGCCCATGCCAATGGGAACCAGAATATGCATATGAAACATTGGAAGTGAAGTGAGAAGGGGCAGAAAGAAGCCTTACCACCAGAGTGATTCCCTAGGAAATAATGGCCCTTGAGTGCTTGAGTTCACTGAGTCTTACTGATGACAGTGGTGCCTTCAGGACAGAACTTTGGGGCAAAAAGTCAGCAAGACCCCACCCCATAAGCACAGCAGGGCTAGCTTATAACATTTTAAAGTAATCCACATCATTATCTAAAAAATATCAAGTTCTGAGTCTTAAGTTCCTATCGCCTCAGTTCATTTCCTGAGTGAAAGCCCCTTTCTTTCAAATTTGTAGTATTGTTCTCAGACAGAAAGACATAACAAGAGACCTTGAGTTGCCCTCTCTCTTTATGGCATAGCTCCTGTGCCTTGAACAATTGTCTTACAGTAATTCTCCACAGTGAGGTTATAAGGAAAACTTCACTTGCTAAAATTTGTGTGTTAAGTCTCCTGTGCCTCTAACAGTTGCCTATCAAAGTGAATCAGACAAGCTAATGAGTGGTGTGCACTAGAACATGTAACAAATACCGGTACTCAGAATATGCGAAAAGGATTTTCCAATGTCTTGAAGGCATAGGAGACCATGAACTTGGCCCTGAAAAGCAGAGAGCACTCTAATGCAGCGGTGGGGAACCAGTAGCCCTCCAGATGTTGATAAACTATGACTTCCATCGTCCCTAACTATTGGCCATGCTGGCTGAAGTTGAAGTCCAACAACAACTGGAGGGCCACAGGTCATCCCTTGATCTGGAATCTGAAAAATCAGATCAGTCATTGGAAACAGAATACACCAGGTTCCCAAGGCTTGCGCCGGGTTCCCAAGGCTTGTGCATAGATGCCAGAAGCCCGGGCTGCATGGCGCTGTGCTCCCCGGGTTTCAGGCTGCAGGCTGCTGTCCGCAAGCCTTGGGAGCCCGGCGGGAGCTCCCGCCAGGCTCCCAAGGCTTACAGATAGATGCCCGAAGCCCGGGGTGCGTGGCGTTGCGCTCACTGGGTTTCAGGCTGCAGGCTGCTGTCCGCAAGCCTTGGGAGCCTGGCGGGAGCTCCCACTGGGCTCCCAAGGCTTGCGGATAGATGCCCGAAGCCCGGGGTGCGCGGCGCTGCGCTCCCCGGGTTTCGGGCTGCAGGCTGCTGTCTACAAGCCTTGGGAGCCCGGTGGGAGCTCCCGCTGGGCTCCCAAGGCTTGCCCATAGATGCCCGAAGCCCGGGGTGTGCGGCGCTGCGCTCCCTGGGTTTCGGGCATCTATCCGCAAGCCTTGGGAACCCGACGGGAGCTTCAGCGAAAGCCTGTATTTGCTCCATAGGATGCACACACATTTCCCCTTCATTTTTGGAGGGGAAAAAGTGCGTCCTATAGAGCGAAAAATACGGTACTTCATGATTGCGCAACGAGAGGCCATGAGCCTCACCTTCTATAGAGGGACCAGTTTCTGTGGCGTTAACAATCTAGCAAGAAATGAGGGGGCTCTCAGGACGGAAGGGAGGGCAATCTAGCTTTTTCTGTGGAGGAAGAATGAGACAATGAGCCAGGCTACTATGCACACCAACATGGCTGCCCAGCCTATCACCTCAAGTGAGAGCATGACCCAGAAGCCCCAGTGCTGCTGTGGGGAACTCAGTTAGGCTCCAATTTTAAAGAGGCGCGGGGCCTGTCCAGATTACAGACAGCACCTGTTGCCTCTGAGCTGGCTGGCCTCCATCAAAGATGGAAGAATGAGCTAAGCATGTCTCATTTTCTTATACTTCAGCAAGTAGTTACCGTATGACAGAAGGGTTGGCAAAAGAATAAGCTGCACTTGCAGTTCTGATGTCAGGAATGGCCCCTCCCCCGGGAATCAATTAGCAAATAGGCTGACCTGGCTTTATTAAGCAAGCCCCAAGTGGAAAGTGAGCCTCTTCTTCTCAGCCAAGTAGCTGCCTACTATCTCACCTCAGGTCACCTCGAGCAGCCCACCACCATTTTGGGGCCAATGCAAACAGGCTGAGGCACAGGATACAATAATTCACAGCAGAGAGAAAATGTCCCCGTTCACAATGGCACAAAGGCACCAAGCCCCAGGGACCAGATTTTTGTGAACACAAGTCAACAACCTCTTCTCATTCACAAAGGATCTCACCTGTATGGCACAGAAAGCCCCTCCTCTAATTTAAGGCTTTGAGCGGCAAAGGATACATGGATATTTCTGCCTCCATATTACCAGTTACGAAATCCGAGACTAAACTGAAATTAACCTGGCGCTTCAAGTTAACAACAAACAAATAGCATCTTTAAATTTCTGAAGTCTAAAAGCCTAACTTGTCTACCTTATCCTTAACCTGCCTCTTAAGTCTCGTAACCCAGATCCGCAAGCCATTTTCACACATTCAGGGCCACTCTGCACAGTCTGAAAATGTGTTAGGGACAGACTCCTCTTCCTGTACACTCCTTGCTGATATCTGTTGACCGGCAGTCGTTTCAACACGCAAAGGAGTAGACCTGAATATATAGAAATGGCTGTAGCATACCATAGATACTAAATGCATAACAGCTATGTGCTTATAGAGAAACAACGTAGTTTCTGAGAACCAATTTTCATCTATGAGGAAACATTCCTTTTAACTCAGGATGTTTAGAGATCCCATTCTAATCAGTTTACAAAGTGCAGTCAATCATGTACCAATGAAGAGGCAACAATCAAAACAGGAGCTTATAGTCTCTGGCTGGAATGCTGGAAGAAATGCAGGTGCTGACTTGCTTCATACTGAATTTGGCTGCATATTTCCAAATGAAAACAGAGCTAAGAATCTGCCCCAGCTAATGTTCTAAGTAGGCACCACATGGACCATCTAGAATCCTGGCAGAGCAGTTATTAAGTGACTCCACCCACTCTCACTAACAAATTTCCTTTTCCATGGGTTACCAAACTATCTAGAGATCCAGGGCTCCATCTCTCTACTAGCAAAACCAAATCACTCACAGTGACAGGTCTCCGTGCCCTGACCTTAATTAAAACCATGTGGCTGACTGTAAAGATGTACATATGGTAATAGCAGATAGTTGGTATAGGAGTAGGCTGAACTTCCTCAAATACAGAACTCACAGCTTGCCTCCAGTAATTGCTTCTGCTGAGTAACCCCTCGCAGCAAACAGATGCTCAAGCAAGGCTCAGCTGCTAGTCAGCACATTGCAAGCAGAGAGGCTGTACGGTACCTTTGAGACAACTCTCTTTTTTTTGCAAAGGATTAAAATCATTGGTACTTTGAGGCTCATCCAGTCCAACCCAGATATGCAGCTGTCCCATACAAGGATCCAACCTGCAACCTTGGCATTATCAGCAACACACTCTAACCAACTGAGCTCTGTAGAAGTCTGCCCTTCTATGTAATTTAGGAAATCACCTGCTCAGAGGCAACAGGAAGCTGATTCAGCTTCATGGGCTACATAGCCGCTTGACTAGTTTTACATTTCAAGCTGTTCTATTGAAACCTTAAGTGTAATTATTAAAATTGCACTAAGTTCTAACCAACTATTCAAAAAGAAGTTTCTAGACATGATTCAGAATTCTTGCTTATCAAGACCCACAGAAGATAATATGTTTGGCTCTTGAACGAAATCAAGCTTTTCAACAGCATGAAATCTTGCCTGATCATTATTAATTACTTTGCCTGGGAAGTAAACAGCAGATGCTGCTAGGAGCTAAATTCAAAATGTAAGCATGTTATACATTTCTCTCTTGCACATTGCAGAGAAGAACATTAATATCATGTTTTGTCTTAAGGTTTTAGCTGTTTTTTTACATTGTTGGCTTCCATTTTAAAAGGGCAAAAGTCGAAAACAGCCAGCAATGATGCCAGTTCCAACATTGGTGTAAACTCTTCAGTAGTTTGCACACACACACTGGGGGCGGTGGGAAGAAGAGGGAGAAGCCAGGACAAGCTAATTTGGCCCTACCACAAACAAGTGTGGAGCACAACACTGTCCTGATTCACACATGCCGCAATGCACAGACCCATGCCTTCTACTAGTATGTGTCTATGAAGAAAGGGACAGGGCCTAACAGCTTGTAATTAAGCCTGTCATTTGAAGCATAGGTAGAAATAGGTTTACACCACAAAGGAGATTGAATCCATTTTTTCTATTATAGAACTACAATTACCCTATTAACATTTAAGTCAAAAGCAAAGCTTATAGTTACCGCAGAGTAATCCTGTTGAGACAGCCTGATAAGAGGATTTTCACTAGGAGGCACTGATTGTGCTGTCATTCTGTAAAGTCCTGAGCACAATGCTAAAATTCAAAATCCTCCCATTAGCAATCCACTCAGGTCTTTGGGGACTGTGTGTTTACTTGATCATAAACTGCAGCATGGAAAGATCCATCTTACTTAAGGTGGGGGGGGGAGAATGGTGGTTGCATCCACTTGTGTTGATTACTAGCAATTCAAGGATGCAGCTGAGAAGAATAATAAGGTAAAGGTAAAGGTACCCCTGCCCATACGGGCCAGTCTTGACAGACTCTGGGGTTGTGCGCCCATCTCACTTAAGAGGCCAGGGGCCAGCGCTGTCCGGAGACACTTCCGGGTCACATGGCCAGTGTGACATCGCTGCTCTGGCGAGCCAGAGCTGCACACGGAAACGCCGTTTACCTTCCCGCTGGTAAGCGGTCCCTATTTATCTACTTGCACCCGGAGGTGCTTTCGAACTGCTAGGTTGGCAGGCGCTGGGACCGAGCAGCAGGAGCGCACCCCGCAGCAGGGATTCGAACCGCCGACCTTTCAATCAGCAAGTCCTAGGCGCTGAGGCTTTAACCCACAGCGCCACCTGTGTCCCCGAGAAGAATAATACCCTGAATCTTTTACCCTGAATTCTCAGAATCTCTTGCCCATTCTCCAGACCCAAGGTGATTAGCAGCTAGTGATGCATGCAAAAGATAAAGGGAAAACAGACAAGGCTTATAATAAGATCAATGGTATGACCTTCAGCCTTCATAATGCTCCTAATATGTTCATCAGACTTATGAATGGGAGGCTAACTGATCTCCAAGGAACCTTCTGCCTGTTCTACTCCAACTAATTTAAGTGCCCAGTCAACATTTAACCAAGCTATGTGGTGTATTGCAGTGCCGTAGGAAATTCAATTTAAATGTTAAATCTTCCAAATGTACATTGCTCAATGAACAAGTCGACTGTTAGAGACGTATTGTTTCCCTGGAAGGACTGGCAACATTATGTTGCAAAGCAGAAGCTATGAGAACCTAGCTGAATTAAATTAGAATCACAGAATCTTAAGAGTTGGAAGGGACCCAAGGGTCATCTAGTCCAACCCCCTGAAATGCAGATGAGGTTAGAGAAAGCCAGGTCTAATTTCTAGAGTGGATGTGGGGAACATTTGGCCCTCCAAATGTTACTGAGCTACAACTCCCATCAGTCCCCACAAGCATGGCCAGTGGCCAGGGATGATGGGAGTTGTAGTTCACCAACACCTGGAAGGCCAACAGTTCCTCACACCTGTTCTGGAGGCTAGCCTTTGGTAGGCATAGGCCATGGGTAGGCAAACCAAGGCCCGGGGGCTGGATCCGGCCCAATCGCCTTCTAAATCCAGCCCGCAGACAGTCCAGGAATCAGCATGTTTTTACATGAATAGAATGTGTCCTTTTTATTTAAAATGCATCTCTGGGTTATTTGTGGGGCATAGGAAATCGTTCTCCCCCCCCCCATCAAAATATAGTCTGGCCCCCCACAAGGTCTGAGGGACAGTTGACCGGCCCCCTGCTGAAAATGTTTGTTGACCCCTGACATAGGCAGTAGAAGAATGGAAAACTGCTGTTATTAGTCTCTCAACACATCACCCTATTTAACATTACAGTGTTCCTACTGACAAAGGGAGCAAATTTGAGCAAATGAAAGAATGTAGCTCAAGCAGGTTCTAATTCATGACTGGACTACTGCAATGCACTCAACATGGAGCTACCCTTGAAGATAGTCCAGAAGCTGCAACCACTGAAGAATGTAGCTGCAGATTATTGAGTGGGGTAGCTAGGTGGGAGCATACATCACTGGCCCTGAAAGCACTGCACTCCCTGTAAGCTACCACACCATTCAAGGTTTTGATACTGGTGTACTAAAGCCATGAACAGTGCCAATGTGTATGACCCATGAGGTGGCAACTCAGGACAGAGCCTTCTCTATGCTCTATAACAAGTCATATTATTAGTCCATTTAGCCCAGTAATATCTACTCAGACTAGTAACATTTGGTCAACAGTAGGAAATGATCCTTGCTAATCGTTTGAGAAACAAATGAATTACTTTTTCTCATGGACCAATGGGTAGGTTATTTACCTTCAGGGACAAGCTGCTTACATTGCAGGACTAATCCAATTTCTGAGAGGTTCCTAGACTCAAAATGATCTCCCGGCAATTACTTTTGTAGAAGAAAAGTTTGGCTTTCCTTTGAATGGATTAAATCGGTTGTCCAAGTGTCCCAAGAGTTTTGACCATCATTGAGCCATCACTGGAACATCTTTGAGGCACCCCACCCTTTCGAGTTATGTGGCGCCTCCTCCCGTCTTTTCGTTTTCCATTTTTGTACATATTTGCTTTCTCACTGAGAAGCATGAAAACAAAGTCAGTTGTTCATAAATGTTAGCCTTTGTCCATGTGTCCTTGGAGGTAAACTAAGTTATATCAATTTCTAAGTAACTTTCTACAGTATTGAGAAACTGGCCTGACCTACTCTGCAATTGGCTGAGTAGTTGTGCAGCTTTCCCTAGTAACTGTGCCTATTTCTGAAACACAGGAAATCGTTACGTACAAAAAATGTCTGCTTTAACCAGGTTATTTTTGTTTCAGGTATGTGTTGTTAGCACAAAAAGAAAGAGGAGTTTCAAGCAACCTAGAAAGCGATGGGCCTGGTGGGTGGGCTCCAAAGGAGGAACATCTGACACAGTTCACAAGCACTTTGCATATAGTTAAAACATGCTTTTGTAAGATGTTTCAGAGCATGGTGCTTTTTCAATCCTCAACTGCCAAACATGCGATTGGGGGTGTGCGTGTGCATGCGAATGCGCATGTCATAGCCAGTTTGGGAAGGGGGCTGGGAAACAAAAACAAAAATCTAAGTATATGAAGCAAAATTAAGATGTTAAAACAATGTAATAAAAATGAATGAATGAATGAATACAAGCGTGCTCATCAAGCATCACACTGCTTTCACGCTTGTTGACTATCACTAGAATCAGGTTTACATAAGAGGAATTGGGTTGCACTTTTTCTGGATGCCTGATTTCTCTGCCTGAAAGAATGCTAGCCATCAGTGGCCTGCAGTCAGTGGACTAAGCTAGTCCCCTAACTGTTCCCCTGGCACCTCCTTCCCAAAGTCCAGGAAGCTTCTGCCCAAGCTTTGGGAGGAAGGTGTGATACTTTAAAGGGTCCAAAAGCCCTCCTACCACCTTCCCAAAGCCTGCCTGCCTGCCTTTGGGAAGGAGGCAGGAGGGCTCCAGGATCCTGTCAGAGGTATGGCACCTCTTTCCCAAAGCCCACAAATCTTCTGCCTGGCTTAGGGACATGTGCTGCTCATGTGCATGACATCATTGCCCCCGCCCCACAATCATCCTCGCAAGCTGCGACCTGTGGCCCTCCCTGTTCCCCTGTGAAAAAATTCACTGCATGCCACTGCTAATCATACATTTTTTTAAATTTTAATTTTAAAATGCACAGCTGAAC
Organism: Podarcis melisellensis; assembly: GCF_964234715.1. Lineage (NCBI taxonomy): Eukaryota > Metazoa > Chordata > Lepidosauria > Squamata > Lacertidae > Podarcis > Podarcis melisellensis. Next base: position 56,635,337 of record NC_138530.1, read on the forward strand.
TTTGATGGACTTGAATATTCCCTGGACCACTGCTTTTCAAGTATTGGGTTGAGACTCATGATTGAGTCATGGACTGATCTAAGGTCGGTAGCAACAACAGCAACATTACCAACATCATACATAATATAGGGTTTAAAAAGTAAGGAAGAAGAAGTGGGTTCCCAAATGCATGTTTTGGGTTACAGGTAGGTCCTAAGTCTGAAAAGGTTAAAAATTACTACCTTGCACAGCCTTCCCCAGGCATGTATCCTTCCCTGGCTATGACCCAGAGATCTATGGAGGTATCAAAGTATGTGGACTTTGTTCAAAATTTGTTTTGCACTCTACACCAGCATGAAATTCGATATGATGAAGAGTGCTATGAAAATCTTTTTTAAAAAAAAAACCAGTAAGGTAAAATAAGACAGCGGTTCTATTCCATGTTCCACCACCAGAGATGCTTGTGCCTTTTCATATTTTATTTTCACTTCAGATTGCAGATGAGACTCGTTTGGCATGTTAGGGGAGCATTGTAAAATACCTTAAATGTCATATTACTATTTATTCAATTTATTTCCCAGTCCTTCTCCAAAAGGAGCCCAGGGTGGCAAACACATTAGTATCGTTAAAAACAATCACATTCTCTCAGCCAATTCTTTCAGCACTGCCAGGAACAGCAACTTTCAAGTCTCAAATGCCCAGGTAGGCAGGAATGTTTTTAAAATTCGTTCTGAAAATCAACAATGAGAGAGACAAATGCATCTCACTAGAGAGGGAATTCCCACAAATAGGGAACAAGCACAGAGAAGACTCAGCACCAGGCTAATGGTAAGAAAGCATGAAGAGAACATGGAATACAGTTCTACCTGTATGTGCTACTTTAGCTAGAGTTTTAGGAAGATGGTGTGTTTGTGAGGCAGGGATGTGTGTGTAAAAATGCTGTTATGTTGCCAACCTAGGACCGGAATACATTTAGCATCTTTGCTCCCCACTTCACTTTTCTGCAGTACATAGATCTAAGTTTATACTTGTCCAGATCCTACAAAGATGCTCATCCTACTAAAACCAAAGCTGGATTTTTAAGAGCAGTTATTCAAAAGCAAAGGCTGATTGCAAATGCCTAACCATGAGTGCAATGTTTACAAATGCCTTTGTCTAAATAGCCAATGGGAAGGGCTACCACACCCTACCTTATAGAATCACACAAAAACAAGAACATTGTATAAGTGTAACAGATTTTTCTTAAAGTCAAAGGTGACCTTAACGCCTCCTACTAGACCACTAATATTTCATCAAAACCCATATTTGCAACAGAAATAGGGAGTTCAAGCAGTTCTCTTACAGCAGAATGGAAGTCAATAGGACAAACTGAAAACAATACACTAACTAACATTTACAGCTTTACTTGAAATTGATCTAGTAGCTAATGAGTTCTAAATGTTGTTTGCTGTTATCAGTGGTATCACCAAATATGCTAGGCATGGATAACCGTTGCAAAATATTACATACTGTCACACAGCGTTGATCTGCTGCCAACACTACATGACAGACACAATGTATATTATCAAATACCACAAAGAAAAGCCAGTAGATTGGGCATTTCTCAGTACATTTATTTAATTTTTATACAAGATAAAAACACCAAGATACATAACCCAGGAACAAACAAAAACAATACCTCTCCGGTTTAAAAGGCCGTAGATTGTTTAATTAGTCAAAAGCCTGGGAGAAGAGAAATGTTTTGCCTGGTGCCTAAATATATGTAACAAAGCATTCCAATGGTTTTAACCCCATCAAGAGCAGGCCACCTCCCATCCACCCAGTCTGACCATCCACAAATAGTGCCTTAGTCTTATCTTGACTGAGCCTCAGTTTGTTGGCTCTCGTCCCATCCATTATTGAGGCAAGACAAAGGTCTAGCACATCCACGGCCACACCTGCCAATGTAAAGGAGAAGCAGAGCTGTGTGTCATCACCATATTGCTGACCATGTACTCCAAAACTCTGGATTACCCCACTCAGTGCTTTCATGTAGATGTGAAACAGCACGGGGGGGGGGGGGTAAAATCAAACCCTGAGAAACCCCACACTGAAGGCTCAATGGAGCTGAACAGCACTTCCCAATCATCACCCTCTGGAAATGACCATCCAAAGTAGGGCCACAACCATTGCCAAGCAGTTCTACCCACCCCTAAGTCAGACAGCAACTCTAGATGGATACCATGGTTGATGGTATGAAAGCTGCTGAGAGGTCAAGGAGAATTAAGAGGGACACATTTCTCCCGTCTCTCTCTCTCTCTCTCTCTCTCTCTCTCTCTCTCTCTCTCTCTCTCTCTCTCAACAGAGGTCATCCTACTGAGAAATCAAAGCACTTTCTGTGCTAAAACTGGGCCTAAACCCCAACTGAAATGGATCTAGAAAATCAATTTCCTCCAAGAGCGCCTGGATCTGGTCTGTGACCACCTGCTCAAGAACCATGTCCAGGTATTGGCCATTGGCCAGTAATTACTTAGATTTTGCAAATTCAGGGAGGATTTTAGTACATGAGAACCCACCCTAAATGCTGCAAAAATCCTGCGACATACTGTTTATGCAGCCTCTGAACCAGGACTGTAGGTAACCATAGCAACCAGCTCAATTCTGAAGTGCACAGCAGATAAGTCAGGTGAGAAGCATTCACTGAAGTAGGTGCAGACAAATATAAATATTAATACATCAGTCATTGGCTAACATGAATGAAATTCCAGGAGATGGAAAAACACTACAAGCCAGATTTAAAGTAGGTCACAAAATGAGTTTACACACACTTGGGTGCCATTAACATCTAGCCATACAGCCTATGTTGATTCACTATTAAACCTGTGAAGACACAACACTTGAAAGGAAAATGTTCATTTCACAGTATCACATGAAGCCTTTACTTGAAAGCCTCTTTAGCTTCAATGAAATTTGCTCTCAAGATATGCTAACACAGCATTTGTAATACCAAAACACCTTAGTTTGTTATAAGAAGTAGCAAGCAAGACATTGTCTTGAGTTCAGGGGAGTAGTAGGCAGAATGCCTGGCTCCCCTTCTCATTCATCCTATAGATGCCTGGTGAGGTGATAGGCCAGGTAATGGGCCATTAAGTGAACAAAGGAAGGGGCTATGCATGAGAAGACAAATGGGAAGGGGCCCCTCATTCAACTCATGGGTAGCTAGAAGAACAAAGGCAGAGTTGAGAGCTGAGAGTTGAGTAATGTGCACTAGAAGCTGGGGGGGGGGGGAGCTGCAGACTGGGAAGTCAGAGAAAGCCAGAGGGATGTATGATTTCTGCTTGAATCCAAGGCTGGGGCTTTGGGAGAACAAGATCCTCTTGGGCTGTTGATGTTGATGTTGTATGTTCAGGTTGTATATATGTGAAAATAAACCATATATCCTAAAGACACTACGGTCTCCGCTGTACCACATTCTGAAGGAAAAAAGAACCCTGGGTAACTGCATCTTGTTAGAGAATAACTTTAGTGTACATGTTCCCCAAAAGAGTGTATTTGCATGTTTAGATTTCTTAATGTCTGTATTATCACATTTTTGTGGTTCAGGTTCATTACATACCAAATACTGAAGATGAAACTGCAATACAAACTGCAGAATATTTGTTCTCCATTAAATTGTTTTAATCATTATTTGATGATATATTGTATGTAATTTCTATCAATCGCTTTAGGACTTCTGCTGGCTAAATTATGCCACGAGGACGACAATTGTGCAGTGAGGAGGATTCCCATCGCTGGAGAGTACAAGAATGTAATCATGAAGTTTTCCTCTTCTCTACTCTTATACATACAGAAAGTAGCCTCTTGCATATCATTCTGTGTTTTCCAAGTTGATTTATGGAAGAATTCAATGGACTGGTTTACTGTCATCACCTCATTATTATGTACTGTAAAATAATATGTTTAGTATTTTACCCTCCTAGTGACCCTTTTTTTTGTCAGTCATGTAATGTTTTATTATTTAGGTGTGTACATTTTTTAAAACAGAAAAATAAATTTTAGATATAGTTATATAGATATATGGATATATAGAAGGAGCCCGATGAGACTAGCTATGGATAGTATATGTATATTTTCTACCCCGGTACAAGATGGGCCTTGCATAAATAAAGATAATCCACCAAGGTTTAATTTCCCCAAACTTGGACTGTAACCCCAATTGACAGGTGAAGGGTCATCATGAAGAGAAGAGAAGAGAAGAGAAGAGAAGAGAAGAGAAGAGAAGAGAAGAGAAGAGAAGAGAAGAATGGAATGAGTGGATTGCAGCCTGGGGCAAGTATTCTGAAGAAGATGATGTGTTATGAAGGAGCTTTCCCAACATGGAAAATATACAATATACTATAATTTCATTAGAGACTGATCAAGCCTGAAATACTCCTCTGATCTAGGGAACAACTGCAGCCATTCATTTATACTGTTTGCATAGCCTCATTCTTGCATGCCATGCTCCGAATACCAGAGGAGGAAATACATGCTTTAAACTCAATCCAATATTAATCATGGGTTAAGTAGCTTTGACAGCCACTTCCAAGTCTGAAGAATGACGTCAACTTGGAGAACCTTGCTACTTGAAGTAGACCTACACCTAGTTCAGCAGATTTCACCACAATCTGTAACAGCAGTGTTGGAGGAATTTGTTCAGTATGAAGTGCCACTTAAGGACTGGTTGCAGGTGATTTCGGCAGTTTTCACTTAAAGAGCTATTCACTTGCTTTTTAACATGGCAGACACCAATTCCAGATGTTACATACGTATCCATAGCTTTACTGTTGGAGCCACCCTCAGATGCTGTATGAACAGGGAAATGAAGGCTTGTCTAATCATGATCTTGCCACAGCATATGTATTAAGATGTCATCTTGAAGACTTTCATCAGTTTAGCACAGGCATAGGCAAACTCCGGCCCTCCAGCTGTTTTGGGACTACAACTCCCATCATCCCTAGCTAACAGGACCAGTGGTGAGGGATGATGGGAATTGTGGTCCCAAACATCTGGAGGGCTGGAGTTTGCCTATTCCTGGTTTAGCAGCACACCAAAAAAAAACACCCAGGACCCAGCATGATGATCTGCTAAGAAAGTGATGGAAGACAGAAAGCCGCCTTACACAGAGGCAGACCACTGATCCATCTAGCTCAGTATTGTCTACACTGACTGCCAGTGCCTATCCAGGGTTTTAGTCTTTCAGAGTCTGGGGATTGAATCGGGGACCTACATGCAAAGCACTTGCCCTGCCACTGAGCCTCAACCCTGGAGTTCTGCAAAAACCAGTTTGATCCTCAGAGTAGGCGCTTGTTCCAAACAAGTCAATAGGATTTAATATGGGACACAGTTTCTCAACAAAAACTGTTCATTTCACATACTGTGGTAACCAGGTATGGATAACATTTTTTTTACCCTTACTAGCCCATAAAACAATTACTGTCATTCCTTCATACTGCTTCCCTTGTCCTTACATTACTTTTGAGGAAGCAGACAGGAAATAATTCCTGAAACTGGGAGGAGTATCCACTCCTGAGGGGACTTTAAGTTTGTTGGCTTAGTTAACCCCTTCCCTGCCTTGCCAACTGAGAACAGTTCAATACAATACTTATTGGATAAAGTACACAAAAATAATGGATAAAGAATATTCATATGCTTTTTACAATAATCACTTTTCTATCATATACTTTTGAATTGGACAGCTGCCTCCTTGTTTATCTTACATGAATGGTCACAAAAAGCTTTGCCCTCCAAGCACAAAACGTTGAATGACAGAATCTGTAGTATCCAGTCAAATTCATGAGTTTTTTGGATTCTGAATGTAGGTGTAAGAAAAGCCTACACATCTGCACAAATGGCAATTTGTCTGCTATTGACTCAGAATATGCTATTCGGAATCACTTCAGTTTCTGCAACTAAACTCTTTTCATGTATTGAAACAGTACACCAAAAAATATTCTTTTCTTGCTAGCAAGAGGGTGCAAGGAGACCCTCCCATTACTCCAATTTTGGCACAGACTCCGAAAATACGTTGTAGTGGGTGAAGACAGGGGCAGAGGAAGGGGTGTGTGGTGGGGGAGGCCCGCCCCAGGTGTCACCACTGTGGGGGGGGGTGACAAAATGCAGGGCAGCACTCACCGCGGGGCCTCCTGCACATGTCTCTCCTGGGAGTAATGCGGTGGCTTTGGCACCCACAGGCTCCATGCTGCCCTAAAGAGTCCGCCCGCTGCCTCCCCCTCAGCTGTAGGGTGTCTGAGTGGGAGGAGGCAGGCAGACTCCTTGAGGCCCTGCGGAGTGTCCTGCCCAGCTTGCCCCGCCCTGCAGGTGGCTGGCCCCACCCCCACAGGCAGCTGGCCCTGCCCCCGGGCGCAGGGCACCCACACCACCCAACTGGTTTGCTCCGCCGCTGGGTGAAGCACATGCCCAACAAAACCAGGTGTGGGAAACTTTTGACCCTCCAAATATTGCTGAACTCCCACTCCCATCAACCCGGGCAATTGGTCATGCTTGCTGAAGCTGATGGGAGTTGTATTTCAGCAACACCTGGAGAGCCCAACATTCCCAACACCTGAACAAAACATTTCCCTACCCACTTCAGTATCATGTCTTTAAATCAAGGGCCCCTCCCCACCTGTTTTATTACATGTGTATCCTGAAACATTTTCTCGACACAATAACAGAGAATTAGTGCTGGATTTATCCTGCTTTAGCTGTTCAGCAATACTTCCACAGTGCAGCCACATTGCTGCTGTTCAGAGGGGCTATAGAGCAACAAAAGAAGCCATAAAAATAAAGCAAACATTTGTGGTATAAAGAGGTCTGCTATTTTCCTGGAAAAAGAGGTGCCGAGACTCACCATGAAGGCCTCCCTTGTTCTCTTATAATGGCAATGGTGCTCACCCGAGAGGTGCCGGAACTGAGTTCCAGCAAGTTCCAGCTGGAAAAAAAGCCCTGATAGAGAGAGATGGGATTTCAGTAGAAGTTACAGAATATGCACAGAATGGAAACGAAGAAGTGTGACTATCCCAAAACCTTTGCATGTGCAAATAGCACTGAGAGCAGGACTGCATGTAACGACTCCAGTAGCACTGTAAGCACAAATCATCATGAATGTGCACTAAACAGGATATCAGGAGGGGCCCCAAGACACTATTGTAAACTGGGTTTACAATATTTCTGCAAGTTAATTGTCATCAACACAGATATACAATTTTTGAGAGCACTACATGAGATAATGAATTATCCAACAGAAACTAATCATGTTATTACATGCCCCCCAATTTCTGGGTGGTGAGAAGTTTCAGGAGCGTAGTTCTTACTCAAGTTTGAGTCTACTGTGGAATGAGGCCAGCAGTGTTGTGTAATATTTGTGCTTATATACAAATAAATGGGATAAAAACGCTCTACCACATGTTCCAATGTTCAGCGCCACATCAGGGACAACCAGCACCTCAAAACGCTTCCAAAACCAACTCAGCTCCCATTTGCCTTTCTCCCAAACTACCATGTCTTCACATATAGAGTTAAAAACAACACCCCCAGGCAAAGGAGGAAGACAGACATGGTTCTCTTCTCCAAATAGTCCCGGGCTATTTTCTTAGTCACTGCTAAAGCCTGCTATTGACAGCCATCAGCTAATCTCCCGAACAAAGGGAAAGAAATGGGCAATTTTACCAAGACTATCAACAAATTCAGAGCTCTGGAGTTGGAAAGAATCCCAAAGATCACCCAGCCAAACCAAAATCCCACATCATGGTGTGAAATGTAGAGCATACACAACTGCACATAAGAACAGGGGTCAACACAGGTGGGTTTTTGTTTTTTTTACCCCTGTGAATACGCCTTCCAAATAAACAGATAAACAACTACAGTACCTGACATTCAGAAGACATCTGAAGGCAGCCCTGTTCAGGGAAGTTTTTAATGTGTGACATTTTAGTGTATTTTTGGTCTTTGTTGGAAGCCGCCCAGAGTGGCTGGGGAAACCCAGCCAGATGGGCGGGGTACAAATAATATATTATTATTATTATTATTATTATTATTATTATTATTATTATTATTATTATTTCATGCTTCAAGAGACACACTTGCCTGTCTCTACCCCAAAAGATGATGTCCTTGTCAGTTTTGCCTTTCTCCCCTGTGCCTTTTCCCCTTTATCAAAAAGCATTATTTGCACTATCATCTGGTGTCCAACTCCCCCCCCCCTTCTAGAATTAAGCCACAAGACTGTTCAACAGAGAGAGGTAGGAGATTCCTTTGTGATATCCCAGCTGCTCAGTCAGTCAGCACACTGCTCAGGCAGGTAGGGGTTAGACTGCTGAGCAATCCCCAGTCAGCCAGGAAGCTCACTAGGTAACCTTGGGACAGTCATGCTCTGTCAGCCTAACTTACCCACAGGACAGTTTGGCAAGGACAAAATGAATACACTACCTTGGAGAAAGGGCGAGATAAATACTGCAATTAACAATTCTGCTTCTGACTGACAAAACTTGTCACATGCCCTTCTGAGTTTGCTCCTCAAGAGGAGACTGTGTACTTAACAGGATGATGAGCACACTTTCCAGAGCAGAGCAGCTCCTATTTTCATACACGTCTGCATGCAATATTATTTGTTGGTCTATGAGAATGCAGAATGCTGGTCTGATCCAGCAGAGGTCTTCTTATTGGAGCTTCTGTACAAAAATAATACGTATCTTGGATAGAAGTGTGGGTGTCCTGCTCATCTTCTCAGCCACTGCAAGTTCATTTCCTCAGGGATAAGAGGTTTTTATTTATTTTCAAATAAATTGTATGTGCCACTTTTTGGCCCTTAGGAATACACCCTAAAAGCAGCTTAACATAAAGCAATTAAAGCATAATTTCAACCCAATTGAGTAATCAAACAGAGAAGCATATTTCTCCTGAAATATTTCATGTGGCATTTTGACAGTTCCACAAAGGATGGCATCGTGGTAGAGATGGGCTGCCCAGAGCGGAAAATGTGACAAGTGGTGTCACTTTCCAAAGCAGCAGTAAAAATGCACCTTTAGAGGCTGCCATAGCTGTCAGATCATTGGTCCATTCTAGCTCCATACTATCAACAGTGACTGGCAGACTTTGCCCATGAGCCCTTCTTCCACACCATCATCTCCAGAGCAAGGAGCCAAATGCTCCCAGAGCAGCAAAGTAGTGCCCCAAATATAATTCACCATGATGCTTTGGCTAGCAGGCTGAGCAACATAGTTCTCCTGTAGTGGCTTTAATATTCCACTTTTATTAGCTACAATATGAACACTCTTATTGTATATTAATCCCACCTCAGTATGCTAGACAATGATGAATGTATGAAGTATAGATTGCTTTTTTCTATCAAGCCAATCCATTTAGAGTCCCTGGAACAAACAGGCTGATATGTATTCTGCTGTGACCCTGTTCAACACACACACACACACACACACACACACACTATTGTGTTTGGGACTTGGCTTAAAAATGAACCTCATCAAGTTTCAAGATTCTTTTGATCAGACGGGGGCATATACACACTGAACTGAACATTTTCCTTTTCCTGTAGTAATTAAGTTGCATTCTTACTGTAGTAACTAGTCATCCTGAAATCACTTCCTTCTGTTTTACCATATCCATTACTTTAAAAATAGAAAAGACAAGGGTTCCCTGAATAATGATTTATTTATGTTCTAAATATAGATCATCATCTCACTCACATCAGGTTTCAAGATTTTTAAAGTAACAGGCACCATAAAGAATGCTTTTAAAGTCTTTACCCAATACTTTCCAGATATGATCCATTCTCTGAAGAGTCAAGTCAGAAAATATTTATAGCTTTAAACATCACTTTGTTTGCAAGCTTTATTGCAAACTACTTTGTCGTAAACTAAACCTTATTAAAATTGCAGCTTCTAGGAGCCGTGTTGCGTGAGTGATCCACAGACCCACTACAATCTATTAAGAGGAATGACCTGCACTTAAGATTCTGGAGGGCAAAGTTAGCCAGTCGCAACATTAGTCATCAACCTTGCTTTGCAATGCAGTGCATTTATCTTGTCTAAGCCACCGTTTCTCAAATAGGGCCAGATGCGGCCACCAGGAACAATTGATCTAGCAAACTGCTTTAACGTGGCCACAAGTGGTTTCTATGAGATACTAGCTGTTGTCTGCATCTTGAGACCAGAAGGAGTGCTTTGCCTCTGGTTTAGAGCCCTTCTGAGAAGTCCATCCAGGTGTGCTCCCTGAATTGACAAAGTGATTTGGGGATGTGGGTCCCTCTGGATCTTGGGGGGGTGGTTCCTCAGGAGATGCATGCTTAGAGAGTACAAACTCCCCAGACCTGTGGGGGTGGGAAGTCTCATGTTTCACTGCTCCTGATCTGTGGGGCTCAGGCTTGGTCATGATGCTGGGACCTGGGTTGTCCTCCAGTGCCACTGGACTAATGATTGGGCTGGCCATCAGTGTTGGGGCCTAGGTTGCTGTTCTGAGTCCACAGATCTGCCACTGATCCAGCCAGCAACTCCGCATCAGAGCAAAGGCTACTGCATTAGGCAAGGGTTATGACAAGCTATAGAACAGTGTGAACTTGGCTTCTTGTTGAGCACTGGCCTGCATCTCTATGCTGTTGAAGTTGCTAGAAAGAAAGTGAAGAGGTCCCTCAAAAACATAGGCAAGTGAAGCTTAATATGCAGAGGCACAGCACAGGGTCTTCAACAATCGCTACCATGTGGGCTTAGATCCTTGCACAAGAGCCCTTATCCTCCTCTCATGCACACACAAGCCTTCCCCCAAATGTAGACACTGCATAATGTCCAGCCAGTTTACTACATCACCCTAGCATCCTTGGTGCCCAAAAAGGTCTTTGATTTGAATACAATTTCCCAGCACTGAATAATGCTTTCTCTTTTTTTGTGGAAGTGTCCAGTTCCACAAAAAAGGTAGTTCAATTGAGGCTTTTTTGGACATAGTTACTAATGAAAACTTAGTCATCTGCATCCACCACCACATCTGCCCTTGAAGTCAGCTAGGAGAGGTGGCATACCAGGGAAGCTATATCTAAAATAAGTCCAAAAGCATTTAAGGTCAATAAAGATATTCAAGTACCGAAATAACACCACAAGTATTTTGATGTGTATAGATAAGGCAGATCATACAACAGGCCGTCATGGATTTTCCATCTGATAAAGCCAGGCATAGGCAAACTCTGCCCTCCAGATGTTTTGGGAGTACAACTCCCATCATCCCTGACCTGTGGTCCTGTTAGCTAGGGATGATGGGAGTTGTAGTCCCAAAACATCTGGAGGGCTGAGTTTGCCAATGCCTGAATAAAGCCTTCACAGTGTTATAAACCAGCTACCATGGGGTATGATCTGTAAGCTTAACATTTAGTTCTGCCTAACCTGGGACAGGGACACAGGTGGCGCTGTGGGTTAAAGCCTCAGCGCCTAGGACTTGCTGATCGAAAGGTCGGCGGTTTGAATCCCTGCTGCGGGGTGCGCTCCCGCTGCTCGGTCCCAGCGTCTGCCAACCTAGCAGTTCGAAAGCACCTCCAGGTGCAAGTAGATAAATAGGGACCGCTTACCAGCGGGAAGGTAAACGGCGTTTCCGTGTGCGGCTCTGGCTCGCCAGAGCAGCGATGTCACGCTGGCCACGTGACCCGGAAGTGTCTCCGGACAGCGCTGGCCCCTGGCCTCTTAAGTGAGATGGGCGCACAACCCCAGAGTCTGTCAAGACTGGCCCGTACGGGCAGGGGTACCTTTACCTTTACCTTTAACCTGGGACAAAGGGACGCAGGTGGTGCTGTGGGTTAAACCACAGAGCCTAGGGCTTGCTGATCAGAAGGTCGGCGGTTCGAATCCCCGCGACGGGGTGAGCTCCCGTTGCTCGGTCCCTGCTCCTGCCAAGCTAGCAGTTCAAACGTGCAAATACATGGCAGGAAGGTAAACGGTGTTTCCATGCGCTGCTCTGGTTCACCAGAAGTGGCTTAGTCATGCTGGCCACATGACCCGGAAGATGTACGCCGGCTCCCTCGGCCCATAAAGTGAGATGAGCGCCACAACCCCAGAGTCGGCCACGACTGGACCTAACGGTCAGGGGTCCCTTTACCTTTAACCTGGGACAAAGTGACGAACTCTTACACCAGAATGCTCACCCGTTCACACATTCTCCCATGTGTGTACCATGTGCAGATGACTATACACATGTACCATCTCATGATCTGTGGGTGCCAGTGCCTGCATGGAGCTGAGCTGGGCCAAACCAATTCCAGCAATGCAAGCCTGGGGCTGATCAGATTCTAGCAAATGTATAGTACAGTGTTTCCCAACCTTTTTTGGGCAAAGGCACACTTGTTTCATGAAAAAAATCTCGAGGCACACCACCATTAGAAAATGTTTAAAAAATTAACTGTGTGCCTATATTGACTATATATAAAGTAACTCTCTTTAATAGGCATCAAATAAACACAAAGAAAGTATTTTATAATTACTTTATTATGAAATAGGACGCACCTACTTTTTTTGGGGGGGGGGGGAAATAAAGGAAAATTTTTTTCCCTTTATTTCCCCCCCCCCCAAAACCAGGTCGGGGAACAGTGGGATGGCGGTGCTGCGCCTCCCCGCTGTCCCCCGAGCTTGTGGGGCTGGCCCATGTCTGCCCGGCGCGAGGGGCGCTCTGCTTCAGGGCGCCCCGCGCGTCGGGCGGCAGGCTACAGTCCGCAGCATGGGGAACCCTCTGTTTCAGGGCGCCCCACGCGCCCCCGGGTGCGCAAGGCTTGCCAACACGAGCGCGGAGCACGGGGCGTCCTCCGAAGGGCGCCCCGTGCTCCGCGCTGCCAGCTGCCGCCCGCAAGCCTTGCGCTCCTGGGGGGAGATCCCCCGGGTGCGCAAGGCTGGCCAACACCAGCGCGGAGCACGGGGCGTCCTCCAAAGGGCGCCCCGTGCTCCGTGCTGCCGGCTTCCGCCCGCAAGCCTTGCACTCTCGGGGGGAGATCCCCCGGGTGCGCAAGGCTTGCCGACACCAGCGCGGAGCACGGGGCGTCCTCCGAAGGGCGCCCCGTGCTCCGCGCTGCCAGCTGCCGCCCGCAAGCCTTGCGCTCTCGGGGGGAGATCCCCCGGGTGCGCAAGGCTTGCCAACACGAGCGCGGAGCACGGGGCGTCCTCCGAAGGGCGCCCCGTGCTCCGCGCTGCCAGCTGCTGCCCGCAAACCTTGCGCTCCTGGGGGGAGATCCCCCGGGTGCGCAAGGCTGGCCAACACCAGCGCGGAGCACGGGGTGGCCTCCGAAGGGCGCCCCGTGCTCCGTGCTGCCGGCTGCCGCCCGCAAGCCTTGCGCTCCCGCCGCCCGACTCGCCCACCTCCCTCCCACGGCACACCAGGCAACGTCTCGCGGCACACTAGTGTGCCGCGGAACACCGGTTGGGAAACACTGGTATAGTATTCACTTTTGATCCAAGAAATCAAAGTGCAACCTTTACAATGAGAGGACTAGTCAAGCTGATCTTACAAGTATCAACAAGGTTTTTCTAGCATACTTTTCTAGCCTCATCCTTTCAGAGGCTCCAAATATTCAAATATGTGCTATTGCCAATAACACACATGAACTTTTCAGATTAAAGAACTTGCTTATTTAAGCACCAACATGTTAAAAGTGCACAACTTTAATGCTACCTTTCTTGCTGAAAATATTATCTGGAATAGAATAGGTTTTTACAATCCCCCCCCCCCAATGAGAATGGCAAGAAGAAGAAATCAGAACAAGTTTCTGGCTTGAGCATTTAATCATCACAATCTGTCTGAGGATTTGCTTTCCTGTAGGCATAAGAACTTGCAGCTTCATTAACCATTTATTTTACAATAATTATACCTAACACATGTATGAATCCAAAGTCATTTCCTGTCTCTGAAATTAATTATGCTTATGCCCTAATTATACACTGTATTTATATTTTACTTTTCTTATTATAACCCGGACGGTCAGTAAAATTACCACTTGCCTTGATGCACCTAAAGAGGCTAAACACACTTTCCAAAAACGATCAAAGGAGGAATGAGCAACACTCAATGTCTCCCCCAAGAGCCACAGAGTCTTTAGTGGAAGGTGGGGCAGGAAGACATGAATTCTCCCACTTGAACCTTCCATATCATTGAGGCTGGCTGGCACTTTGAACAGAAGCACTCAAGTTAGAAGGCAACGACACGGCAACATTTCACGTTCACATCTTGCAGACTTCAGGTGATTCCTTGACCAGTCTTGCCAAAGCACTGAACACCATACCTAACTCAACTATAGCTGTATAGAATAACGCCCCTGACAAGCTATGCAAGTGTTGCACTATGCAGCTCCACCCAATAAGACAAAACCATCAGAACAAGATCTAAATTGGCACAATTTACTGACAAAGCTTCTTCCAGCTACGACAGTACACTTCACTTAAAACAATGGAAGATGTATATTCTACACTGCATTAATATTTAGACATTTTCCTTTGATGTGTGCTGCAAGAAACTAATGAAGCCTGCCCTCAGGTTCTTAATTCTTTACTAGCTTTCAGTTAGGCTAGATGCCCAAGAAGCCATTAGAACATAAAACAGAGGAGAATTCATCCCAAATGCTTTTTCTGGCCTATTTCTAGATGCTATAGAAATAGCTACATGTGGAGTGCCATAATGGAGGACCATCATTGGTTACAATGGGCACAATGGCTATGTTCCACCTCCGCTGTTAGAGGCAGCTTGCCTCTGAATGCCGGTTGCTGGGGGGTAACAAGTAGACAAAGCAATAAAGTGGTACCTTGGGTTAAGAACTTAATTCGTTCTGGAGGTCTGTTCTTAACCTGAAAGTGTTCTTAACCTGAAGCACCACTTTAGCTAATGGGGCCTCCTGCTGACACTGCTGCACGATTTCTGTTCTCATCCTGAAGCAAAGTTCTTAACCCGAGGTACTATTTCTGGGTTAGCGGAGTCTGTAACTTGAAGCGTCTGTAACCCAAGGTACCACTGGATTGCCCTCAGGTGCTGCCTGCAGGCTTCTGTGAGAGCATGATGCTGGACTAGATGGGCCTTCAGCCTGATCCAACCAGGCTCTTCTGCTTAATTCATTCACATATTAAGCAGGGAGGGGAGGTGTCCAATTCTGAACCTCCCCCAATGTCTTACCCTTCTCCCATTCAATGACTGCTCTCATTCTTGAGAGCACCTCATGTACTAGAGTGAAACAGGCAGGGAAGTGCCTGAAACTATTGCGAGGCAAAGTGTAAAGAGTTCAAGTCTCTTTCCCAGCATACTTCTTTTTGTGACAAAAGTAGACCTTTATCCATTAATATGCTGAATGTGTGAACAATCACGACTACCTCCACTTTGGCCCTCAGTGAGACAAAAATGGGGGGGGGGGTCTTTAAGTGTGTGCACATGGAGCATTGAAGCAGGGAGATAAGCTGCTACAAAAGCTGCTTGGCAGGGGGTTGGACTCGATGGCTCTTGTGGTCTCTTCCAACTCTATGATTCTATGATTCTATGAAAACACTAGCATGTCAGTGAGTTGACTAGGCTACCACCCTTTGCCCTAACTTAAGTTTTCTAATTCCACAGGATTTTTGTATGGAGTTACATTCAATGAGCTCTCACCCTGAGTTTGAAATACTTCAACAGAGATTCAGGTTTGCCACCTCAATGACAACTAGACTTCCAAGGTCATCACTAGAACTAGATATGGGAGGTCTGTAAATAGTCAATTTCTGAACTTGCTGAAAGCAACAACAACTGAACAGCACACAAATTTGGGAGAGGAAAAGAGAATTGAATCTGGACCATGGGGGTCAGGGTGGGATGAGGAAAGGAGTTTTGGCTTTTTTTGCCCCACCTTGGAACCATTAATCCCAATTACAATCAACCACAAGCTTCTTTGTTTCATAGGACAATATTACAGGTATGATACCTGTGTCCCCCTTGACAAGGTACTGGGGAAATAGCAGCTTGAGAGTGGGGGATAATTTTCATTGGGAAAATAGTGCAGAGTTGCAAGTCTCCATTTCCCAAACTACCAAGGTTTTGATCTAAATCATAACCCCTTTCCCAGCTGTTATTTATAGTAATAATACTAATAATTTATTATTTGTACCCCGCCCATATGACTGTGTTGCCCCAGCCACTCTGGGTGGCTTCCAGCATATATAAAGACATAGTAAAACATTAAACCTTAAAGAGCTTCCCTATACAGGGCTGCCTTCAGATGTCTCCTGAAGGTAATATAGTTACTCATTTAATTCTTTAAGAAATTTATAGTCGGAAATAACACAACCACTCTTTCCCCAATTTGCTATTTGAACAGAAGCTAACTATCATAGCAAAGTCAAAAGAACCTAATTCCAAAAGCAATTCAGTCCTGCTAGAAATCAAGCATTCATTCTTCCAATCAAATATAAATTGTGCAAGATACTATTTGCTAACCTGATGAGCACTTGGCTTCCTTAGGGACAACTCATCATCCCCCAGGAAAGCTGATTCTTGCTTTCCCCATTATACATACTGAACTGTCACTCACTGTTCTTTCACCAGGAAAATTCCCAACATGTAAGTAAGGGAATAAGCAACATTCTCATTTAACATGTCCAAGCACAAGCCTTGACACATTCCACCAAACTCCAACATGAAACACTCTCTGTAGGAGAAAAGGACTGCCAACTCCGTTGAAATGAACCCCCAAAGGCACTGATCTGGTTTTTTTTCTCTGGCACTAAGTTGACTACAGACAAGATTAAGGTAGGCAACACTCACGATTTAAAAATATATCTAATCACTCCACCCCACCTCCCATGCTCCTCTCGTTACAGAAACATCTAGTAACATGCGACCTCTAGTTAGTATGCAAGCCTGACAGAAGCACTCACTGGTTGCGATGTCCTCCCCATTTTACGCATTATCCGAAAGCGGAGAGCCCACTTAGCCTAACAAATTAAGGCTGGCCTCAGATATTAAAACAGTTTCCATCTCTTTGCACTTTAAACCTGCGATCTGAGATCACACTGAGAGGTTAGCATACCGACAGCTCCGCGTACACTAATGAATATCATTATCAACAGTACGTGGTATGGCGGGCTGGTGGGGTTTTGAGCCAAGAAAGAGGGGCAAATAAACCATTCATAGAAGTGAGCGCGCTCCTCCGCGTTGCCGGCCGAGGATTTGAGCTAAGCCGCTGTAGGCAGAAGCGCGGAGGGTAATGAGCATCACATGATCCCGAGGAGAAGCGCCGCATGCAGGAACCCCCAGAACCCCCCACTCAGCACACCTATGGCAAAATAGACACGGATTTGTTTTAAGGGGCAACAACGTGCCCTTTTATTTGGTTGTGGGAAATGGGAATCTTGCATAGCTTCCCCCCCCCCTCTCTCTCACACCCACACCCTTAAGAGGGCGAAGCTGAAGGGGAGACAGAACACGGGAATGTCATTTAGAGGTGGCTTCATTCAGATTCACACACACATTCCCGACGTTTTCCTCAGCCAGGGAGATCTTCACACTCCGGTGCAATTTATAAAACGACCGTGATGAAAAGGAATCCCCAATATGCAAATGAGAGGATTAAAAATGGCATGCAGGTTAATTTAAAAAAAAATGCGATCAAATCAGGAAAGCGGTTTTGTAGAAGGCGCTGGAGAGGCAGCGTGTTGCTCCGTCTCCCTGCTCGCCAGGATGCCGCTTCCCGAGGCAGGGAGGGCGGATTTAAAGTACTTGTGGCTCCTACTTGCTGGGCGCTCTCCGGCCAGCCGGGAGCCGCGGAGGGCTGTGGGGTGTGTCTGGGGGCCTCGACGGGGCGCCCTTCCCTCCTGCCTTTCGGATCCGGGCCCCGATCACCCCGAAGGCTCCCTCCTTCCCTCCCGGGATCAGTTCCCCAGCCAGGAGTACCTCGCAGCCGTAGAGCTGCCCGAGCTGCTCCACGATCCACTCCTCCAGCACGAGCCTTTTCCGCAGCTCCTTGCGATCGTATTTGACCGTCACTTTGCCCTGCTGGTGGCGCCGCTGCTGCTGCTGAACTTGCACCACCGCCGCCGACGGGGCCACCGACTCTTCCCGGGATGAGCCGCCGCCGCTCTGGAAGAAAACGCGGTTCCCTCCGCCTCCTCCGGTGGCGGCGGGCCCCGGCTCGCTGCCCCCGGTCGCCACCGACATGGTCTGCTTCAGCCCCTGCTGCGCGGGGAGACCCGATCCTCCGGGGGTCTCGGGCTGGCCGGGGTCTCTGTTACGGCTGCCCGCCGAGGTGCTCTATGCCCGCCACGCCGCCGTGCCAGAGCGCGCTGCCAGCCCTGCCTGCACCTGCAGCTCGCAGCCTCTAATCGCGCTGCTCTCGCCGCCGGTTCAGCCTTGGAAGGAGGGGCGGGGCGTCCGGCGGCCTGGAAACGGGGCGGGGAGAGCGCCTTAAAGGCGCAACTCGCCGCCCGCCTGACGTCAGGCAGATTACCGCCCCCCTCGAACGCTTCTTGGGGTTACCAACGTTCCCCGTTGCCAGTGCTCTTGTGCCTTAAAGTAAGCAAGCTTCATTAGGGCTACCACTTCGTGACTGCATAGTGGCTAGGCTGGAATTCATCAGGTGAAGCTTTGCCCAAGGTTCGCCTGCTGAATTTCCTCCCACCTGTTCATAATAATAATAATACTTTATTATTTATACCCCGCCCATCTGGCTGAGTTTCTCCAGCCAGCTTTCTGAGCAGCTCCCAACAGAATATTAAAAACAAGATAAAAACATCAAACATTAAAATTTTTCCTAAACAGGGCTGCCTTCAAATGTCTTCTAAAAGTCAGATAGTTGTTTAGTTGTTCATGCAGGTGGGTCTTTCTCAAAGACACCCTATTCCTTTAAAATGCTGACACCCAGAGGGGTTTTCAAGTAAACAGGTGTAGAATGGGACTGTACGAATTACATGGAAGGGAGATTTATACTGGGAGAACAAAAGCAGTGATGGCACAAGCTACATCTGGTGGAACTTGCATCCGATGTAGCGCTTAAGGATACCAGAACGCTCTGCATTGCTAAATCTAGGAAGGCTAATATGTGGATAGCCACTACCAGTCACCATAGGGAACCACTGAAGTTACACTGGGCTTAAACTGGAATAGTGAGACATTGGACCTTACTGTATGGCATCGGGCAATTGGCTAGTCCTGCACACGCAATAAAGCCCATACCCTCCCCCCCCAAAAGAAACCAGGGAATTGTAGTTTTCTGGGAATTGCAGCTCTGTGACCTCTCACTACAGTTCCCAGGATTGCGGTGGGGGTGTGTACTTTCAATGTATGGTGTGTACATAGCCACTATTGCTGGGAGCACAGGATATACACCCCTGGACAAAAGTGGTGACAAAATATGCAGTGTGTGTGGCCCTCTAACTCATTCTCAGTGGCTACAAATAATGTTTGTAGTGTGTTTTGTGCAAGGTGCTTAAGAGTGAGTTTGCCATCTCCTTTACGAAAATCAACTCCAGAAACTCAATCCTGATTGTGACACAGGGTGAGGGGATTTAAATGCCCTCCCCTCCATGCCCTCCTTTTCCCTACAGTTAATCACCCCATAAAGCTTCTATTAGGCAGGAGGGTATTTTAAGAAGCCTTCCTAGCACCAGGATCCCACTCTAGGAGATTTTGTTAAGAAAGAGACATGTCTAACATGCCATAAAACACAATAGTAATGTAACGTGCTGGCTGGCCCGAAGCCTGAACATCTCCAGTAAGACCTATCTGTTTGAGCTGGATTTTGTAGGTTAAGGTTAGGTCACAAGTGGGGGGTGTTATATTTTAAATGTAATTGTAGCTTGGTACACTTTTATCCTGTTTTAATGAGGATTTTTATGACACTTTTTATTCTCACACAGCTTTAGCCTTTTGTAGGGGAGGGCCTTAAATGTGCATAAATAAATCTATACGGAACAGAGATTGATTCCAGGGCTTGATGGCCATTTCTGAAGCAGATTCCAGGAACTGCCACCAATAAGTAACAGCTAGCAGCAAAACCTAAATGGAGGACCTGTTCAAGTCAGGGATCAATCTAGTATGTCTTAGTAGAATATAATTACGAAACAACTACATGATACCAGGAAAATTGCCACAGGGAATATTTTACTAATGATAAATAGCAATCTTAATAGTGGTGGTGATGTCTGGAAATGGTGTTAATAATATCGATCAGTCTGCACTCCTTTAACACAACAGTGCAAAGACATTAATATTCCATTCCATTCATCCCAGGGCTGGACCTGGAAACATGTTTTTGGGAAATTCTTGGCCCCCACTAGTCCCAGACATGTGGTTACTTTGTGATGAGGGGAAAGCACTCTGCACATGCTCAAAAGTGCTCTTATCACACATTTAAGAGACATACTTGGGGAATAAAATTGGGTCTCAAACCAAACCAAACCCTGCATTACCTTTTCATCCATGTCTCTCATCTCCCTTACCCTGGTAACTGCAGTATTGAGAACTCTATTGTGTTCTCGACAGATTTTTGCCAAATACATTTGTAGTAACCTTTGCAATATGAGTGGGTAAATGTGATTTCTTCTTCCGGCAGTTGCTCTGAGTTTAGCACCCAGTGACAGTAAACGATGATACTACACCTGTGAATAATGCATTATTAAAGGAGAAAGAGCCTTCAATGAAAGGTGACACCACCAATTCTTTCACTTGGCAGAAAAGGGGAAAAGCTAATTGAACATATGACATTGCTTTATACTGAGTCAGCCTGCTGGTTCATGTTAGCCCACTGCAATTCACTCTGACTGGCAGCAGCTCTCAAAGGTCTTAAGAAGAGGTATCTCCCAGCCCTTCAGACAGAATATTATAAACCGAAGATGGCAGAGACTGAATCTCAGACCTTATGGCTACAGAGCCGGTCCTCTAACACCAGCTCCAGCTCTTTTCAACTAATTCCTTGCAAAATTAGTTGGACTGCTTCTAGTAAGATGTACTGAACTGCTGACAGAGTCAGATCAACTGGATCTCCAATCTGATTAGGGTCAAATCTATTTTTAAATACTGATAATGCAACAGAAAGTATGACCAGAATCTGGTCATACTGATATCTGGTGTATTATTATTAATTGGATTTCTTAACCGCCTTCAACAATAAAAAAATACAAGATTAAAATCAGTTTAAACAATTTACAATTAGAAGAGTAAGATGGGCCCTACCATATATACAGTAGATCTCAGGGGTCAAATGCCAGAGGAAAGTGCTGTGTCTTCAGCATATGATGAAAGCTATACAATGAAGGCATCAGATGAACCTCTGTGCGGAAGGAGTTCCACAGCTTAGGAGCTGCCACAGAAAATATAAAAAGGCATTAAGGGAGTATTGGATAAATTCATGGAGCAGAAAGTTGTCAATAGCTACTGACCTTCAACAGCTATGCTCCACCTCCATGGTCAGAGGCAGTAATGTTCCTGAATAAAGGTAAAGGTAAAGGTACCCCTGCCCGTACGGGCCAGTCTTGACAGACTCTGGGGTTGTGCGCCCATCTCACTTAAGAGGCCAGGGGCCAGCGCTGTCCGGAGACACTTCCGGGTCATGTGGCCAGTGTGACAAAGCTGCATCTGGCGAGCCAGAGCCGCACACGGAAACGCCGTTTACCTTCCCGCTGGTAAGCGGTCCCTATTTATCTACTTGCACCCGGAGGTGCTTTCGAACTGCTAGGTTGGCAGGCGCTGGGACCGAGCAACGGGAGCGCACCCCGCCGCAGGGATTCGAACCGCCGACCTTTTGATCGGCAAGTCCTAGGCGCTGAGGCTTTAACCCACAGCGCCACCTGCGTCCCAATGTTCCTGAATACCCGTTGCTAAAAACCACAGGAGGAGAGCGTGCTCATGTGGTCAGGTATCTGAAGAAGTTCCTCCAGCTACTGACCAAATAGTTGTATGAGTATGGAACTGTTCATCTATTCTACCAAAGCTTTACCTTGAGGATGAGCAACACCATTGACTTCTCCATCACTGACCTCTGGAACGAATTAAGGACTTAACCCGAGGTACCACTGTACACAAATTTTCATTGTATTAGTCACTCAACACACTACCCTGACTCTTATCAGCAACACTCTTTTGCTTTCCCTTTCCCTGGAACACTCATTTCTGTAAATTAGATATGATTACGTCAACAAGCCAATGAAAAGGGAAGGGATTTTGTTTGTCCACGTACTTTTGAAATAATGAGGCTGCTCAGCTTCAAATATCTCTAAATGCTAGAGCTACTAGTCAAATTTTCTCACAAACTAAACTCATGTTGAGGTTTCCAACTCCTGGCTTCCGATTAAGTTCCCAGGTTTTAGCACCAAATGTTAATCTGGGGATCCAATCCACACCATGCCAATAATCTTCCTCAGTAGCAACACAATGTAACAGAAA
This sequence comes from Podarcis melisellensis, assembly GCF_964234715.1. Taxonomy (NCBI): domain Eukaryota; kingdom Metazoa; phylum Chordata; class Lepidosauria; order Squamata; family Lacertidae; genus Podarcis; species Podarcis melisellensis. Next base: position 56,657,705 of record NC_138530.1, read on the forward strand.
GTAAAGCTTACACAGTAAAACAAACACAATCGCTTCAGATGGTGACTGAAACAAATCATTCTTTTTAAAATTAATATACAAAGTTCAATGGTGATATTAAATTATTAAAAAGTGATATGAATTGGAACTATGAATTGGAATAGAACTTATATACAAGTTATAGAGAAAAAGGAATTAATAGGAATTAATACAAAATCAGATAAAATATTTGAAAATAAAGCAACTTACATGATTTAATTTAAAGCAACTGGATAGAATTTGCTTATGAAATAGTAAGCAGCATTGTCAAAACAATCAAAGTGAATAACATAACTCCTAACTCCATCCAGCCCATCTAGTTGCAAAACAAATCTAAGTGCCCTAGCATATGAGATCAATAAAAAATCATAGCTACTAATCATCGGGCTGTAGGCTAGGCCTCGTGGTCCTCAGCCTGAGCAAGGCATGAAGCAAGGCATTTGGCAGGCAACAACTAAGAAAAAAACACAACCATACAACACATATACCCTACAAGGAAAAGACCCACTTAAAAAGAGAAGAAACGAAGTACACCTTTTGTATTAACCAGCAACGTAACTAGGGAGCATTATCCTTCTACTGAGTTTTCTAGTAAATGTCTCATTCAAATAGGTTGATCCACATAAAATGTAGAGGGGGGGGTGCGGAATGAGCAACTGGGACCCCTGCTGTGTCAGCCACTCCTCACTTCCAGCATTCTTTTGACAAAACATTCTATGCTTTCACTTTTGTTTTCACATCAGGATGGGGGAAGTATGAGAGATACATACTATTGGAACTTATTTTTCTTGGGTTGAAGTGGTTCTTGGCCCCCCAAAAGTTTCCCACCCTTGTAGTGCTAGCCATGGGATCACTGTTAGCTGAGGAAGTGCCCTCTCTCTCGCACACACCACACACACACTTCTGTTTTGATGTTATGTCACTGAACAGGCTGTTTCTGCCGTTAATGGGGACCGGTAACATTTTGGAATTACCAAGATATTGAATGGGTACTTTTAGCACAGAGCAGAATCCACTGAAAAGACATTTCTAATTGCCCTACTAAAACAAATGGGAGCTGCACATTCATTTCAGTGGGGCTGACTCAGGACAACTTTGCAGTGGATATAAGTGCCTGGTGTCCATGGAAAATTCCATAAGGGAAACAACAGAGTCGAGACAGTCTGGTCTCCTAACTAGACAGCCACAAGGTAAAAATGAAAAGCCTGTGGTTGTAGACCGTGAAACAGAGAGAGAGATCATTCTGTCATTGTTAAAATTAGACTCTAATGGATGAAACATTAAGACCACCGTTTCAGATAAAGCAGCACACTTTGTTAATAAGGATGACATTTAATAATGAGGATACTGCTAGGAAAATTAGAAGTAATATAGAAGCAGCATTAAGAAATAAGATTGCTTAAAGCTCCCTATTAATTTTGATGAGCAGAGGCAGGCATTCAGAGCAAAAGAAGCCATCATGTTTATTCACCTCAGAACTGTAAAACCCACCATTTACAAAGGACAGGTGGTGGTTGGCTGAAAAAAAACACAGGATGTCCTGATCAGCTGCTTACAAGCTGGAATACTTACAGCCCAATCCTATGCATGTCAGCGTACTGTTTTAAATAGGGAACATTCCCTAGTTATGATTGCTGGCTAGTGACATTGCTGATGCCAAAGTCTCATAAGAGGCCTTTATAAACATTCTGGTACACTTCAGCATATGTTGTGAAATGATTAAGCAATTCCGGCTCGAAATCAGCAGCTCCATCTCTATTCTCTTCCTGCTAAGCATTGTCCATGGCTACTCTCGTTTTTTAAAAATACTTGATTGGAAAATCACTTCCCCTCTTTCTTTGAAGTGGCCACAAAGTGCACATTTGGAAGACAGCAGGGAAGAGGCTTTGAAGACCAACAACCAGGGTCCTCAGGCCCGAGTCAGTCAAAAGAGGTTTCCCATCTGGTCCCCCAGCATAGCTTCTGATCCTGAACCCTCTCCACTTTATTTTGTATCTAAGCAACTGTCTCTTAAGCCAAGATGGAGACAAAGGCCTCTTATGCATCCCACCACACTGCAACCAAATGTCCTCAGGGAGGTTAAACAAACAGATAAGGATGGTGGAAAGAATACATACTGTATTAAAAAAAGCAACATGGCAAAAAATAGGGATGCAGCCCAATTAAGGGTGTGATGTTATGGCCCTTCGGAAAACGCTTTGCAGATCTGTGAGGGGGAGCATGAGGTCTGATCATGGACCACCTCACTGCGGTCACTGTCTCCCCTCTGCCACTGATGCTCCAATGGCAGGCCAGCAAAAACAAAAAAAGGTGAATAACCCTCTGCTGGGTCCTCTCTTTTCCTAACATGTCCACAAAATTGGAGGGGTGGGCAGAGTAGAAATAGCTCTGCAAATGAATGTTAACTGGCTAAATTACTTAAATTAATATGTTTAATCAGCATATTTGCATAGAATCTGGATAAAAATTTTATTTCTGAAGAAAGAAGCATGTTGTCTCTGTCTCAAGGTGATGTGTCAGAGTAGCCGCAAGCACAGTATTCCTGCTCTGGGAGAAGATAGAAAGTGGGCTTCTAGATGGTAGCTTAATATTAGAAAACAGAGGTGGAGGCCCTTTTGCAGTATGAGAGCCACATTCCCTGTGACATCATTCTGCGTGTTGTGACACAGAAGTATGTGGAGCAGTGATCAGATCATCAAGACCCCGTTGGGCTGCCTGTACAGCTCCAAGTGTCTTGCAGGTGTTGTTGACCAGTGAGCTGTGGTTGTCATTTGTGTGGTTTAAAAAAAAAACATTTTGATTCTGCCAGGTTTGAGAATATTTTGGATTCAGTGGAAATACCACAGGCATGATGGCAGTGTTTCTCCCCATGCAATTACGCATATAATTTGCTCTGTTAATCTCCTTGCAGTTGTGGCAGTCCCCAATATCTTGGAAGGAAACCTGTGATAAACATTGCCCAAGTGTCAAAACTGATGCTTCCAATTTGCTCATTAAATCAAAGGGTTAACACACTTCTCTTTAAAAACAGCAGGGCTCAAGGGCACCAGGAAAATCAATACTACCAGAGCCTATGAGACTTTAATTGTCCATCACGGCTGTGCTGTTTTTAAAACCTTTTTGCATTATTGATTTCTCACCTTCTTCCCATAAAAATAAAAGATTTCCACATCTTTATAAATGAGACAAAATACACTTGTTTAGAGACATGCATACAGATGCTGTCATGAGAGTCAATAGATCTTTTCCCGTTTAAGTTTTCATTGTTGCCTTGTAGGGGAAATAGGTGTGGAATATATGTGGCCATTTCTGATCCAATCTTGAGAAAAGTCCAGAAGGATTTTCTATGGCTAGGAAGGGAGGCTCCACCATAACGCTCTACTGCCATTACATTCTGTCTCTTCTTCTAATGTACTTTAATATCCCATCACTTCAGTCATATCCTTGACAAGCATTCAGACTTTGTAAATAAAATATTTAGCATTCATAGAATCACAGAATCATAGAGTTGTAGAGTTGAAAACACAGCACAACCACTTCCTCTCACTGCATTGCAAGTCCCATTTTTACATTGCTGCATTCACCATTACCTGATTTGTTTTCCTGCCCCTGCACCCCCTGAACTTCTATTCAATGAAGGTGCCATCTGCACATGTGCAAGAGACGGCTGAAATATACATACCTCAGCTTAACCACAGGGTACATTTTCAAATCGGATGGAAGCTGGTTTGAGGGGAAACACATCAAGCAGGAGTGTTTCTCAATAAGCTACTGCATAATGTTATATGTTTGTGGGGTTCCTGGTCCCCCCTTTTAATTCCAGGGTGCTAGACATCAAATTCAGCATGTTAATATATAAGCCATGTTAAAAATATAAACTGGGCTGGTTTCCTGTTGAAGTAATTGCCTGAAAAGATGGGCACAAAAACAGGGCTGTGGCCTATCAAGGAAGCCACCAACAAGGCAAAGGCTCTCTGTCAGACACAGAGGGGTGGAGCCCCTCCTGGGGCTCTGGTAGTTAGCCAAAGATAATGCAGAGTTGGAAAGGGGAGTTTCAGAATTGCAGTGGGCTGATGTAAGGAAGACGGAAATACCGGTAGTTACGTTTTGGGGAAGCAGTTTGCAAGTTGGAGAAAAGGGGGTCACAGCACAATGTGGGCTGAAAGTTTGAATCCAAACCAATCCATGGGAGAGACAAGGCCCTCCTGGAGTTTAAAGCTGTAAGCCCCCACCCCACCCCCACCCCCCCACACCAGGCTCAGGTTGTATATATGTATAAACAAACCATATATCATAAAGACACCACAGTCTCCACTGGACCTCATTGTCCAAAAAGAAACACAGAGCCTGGTAAGCATCCCTGGAACCACTGGAATCTCACACCGCTCAGAGATTGGGGTGGCATGTAACAATGTGTATGAATTGTGGCTTAAATCAGTAGCAGTGAGAGCACAGAGTAAATGATAATGTGTACATAACCTTGATCAGCTTTTTTTATTCACTTGTGGCCTGCCCCAGGCACCTCAATGCAGCAATCGGAACTCTTAATTTTACCTCACAGCAGGTAAGGACAGAGGGTGGGTGACAGGTCTAGGAATGAAGGATGCCACCCCTGCATCTCTCCCCATGGTTCCTGGGTTATGAAGGAATCACAACCATTTTCTAGGTTGTGACCTGGCAGCCTGCCTGTAGCACCAGGGAATATGTTTCTGCAGAATGAAACTCTGTTCATATTTGTGCTTGTTTCTTGTTTGTGCTTCTCCAGCAGTTTTTGTGCAGCTGTGAAGTTCTTTGCCAGGTTAATGTGAACCTAGCTGACTGTTACAAGCATAATCAAGATCCCAGAAAAGTCATCTGAGTACAATGTACCCTCTCGTTTGGTGTGTGGTTTTTATCTGACTTTGGAAATGGAGTTGCATTAATAGATAGTGTACCCTTCAGGTAGATTGGACTGACTTGTTTTAGGATTGAACACTGAAAAAAAATAGGTAAGTAGATAGATGGATGGATGGATGGATGGATTTCAAATCTGTCTGTCTGTCTTCAGCTGCAGAAAAATGGAAACAAAATGTACACACAGTTGTACACCTCCCCAGTGGGGCTCCTATGGCTTTAACATTGAGGGGGATTAGAATTTACCCATCACTGCATCTTTCTGCAGGCAAAAGGTTTCACTGGTTGAACTTTTGCCTCTCGTGCCATTTTTAGGAGCATGGGGTCAAGGAGAGGGCTTGGCTAGAATCTCTCTTCCTGGAATGTTTCTGCTTACATGAGAATTAAAAATAAATAAATGGTATGCCCACTTTTGAGGTATAGAAGTGTTCATTCTGCCATTTTGGACTCTATTACCTCATTCTGCTGCATGCGTAGATCTGGCCTAATCAGCATGCAAAGGTGGAGGAGAGCCTTGGAAATAAGGGTTTGATGTCTGAAACCAAAGTAGCATTGCAAAAGGCGGCCAGCTGAATCATTCACAATATTCTTTCTCAGATGTGCAAACCCTTGCTTGCACCCTTTCTTGAGTCTGATCACCATAACAAAGTTAGTTTCTCACTTGGAGTTCTCAACGGGACAATTTCTATTTCAAACTAGTCCTTGGCATACATTGATTGGTTGTGTTATCAGCTCTGAGATTTCAGGATGTGACAGAATGAAATAGATAAGGTCCAATCATCTGATTTTGAGATTATTATCTGTTTACTGATAAACTGTCTGGCTTCAACAAGGTGAAAAATGAATTAACTGATGATAAATTTATTCATTGAAACTTTTCATTGAAAAAAATGCTCTTTTGATTTTTTTTTCTTAAGCATGAGAAATTAAAGTAACAGTTACAACCCATTGTTTAGGGTAATAAAAGTTACCTTTATCATATTCATTTACTTTGTAAATGTGGCTTCTTTATTGATCATTTGTATTATCAAGTGACTGGCTCTTGTGCCTTTAATAGTAGCTTAATCTGTAGAAATCAGCCTGTTAAGCATTATCATTGTTTGGAGATAAGCATTATAATCTGATAATGTCTGCAGATCAACACTGTGGCTGGTGAAAAAGAAAGAAAGAAAGAAAGAAAGAAAGAAAGAAAGAAAGAAAGAAAGAAAGAAAGAAAAAGTTTGTAACTCTTATCAGCTTGAACCACGATTTTAAGCAAGCCACTTTGATACCACAGAACATTTTCACATGTGAGGCTCATGTAAATTTTCACTTAAATCTGTCTGTTTACATAAATCTGTAGCATACATTTTGATTTCTCTTCCCTAATCATCCCTTAATTAACAGCATGGAACAAACAACATAAGAAAGGTACAGAAGGCACATTTAAGCCTAATTTGAACCCTGAATTGACAGCATGATCTTGCCTAGCCCAAAAGATCAGTCCTACCTATCAGCCAAACTGTTGCTTAATGTTACATGTTTAAAAGGAGAAGTAAAGGAAATAATAGATGTGACTGAGAACCTAGCCACATTTGGGCATTATTTAGCTGTTAATCTAGTTTTTCCCTCATTCAGATTAGACAAGTATTCAGATCCACATGTATTTGTATATGAGGAGCAGCTTTGGTATTTTCTGTTCATACTACCAGGTGCTTGTGTTTGTGTTTGTTCCTATCTTCTGATTTGCTGGTTGTATTATATCAATTAAGTACTGACAAAGTATGCATGCAGATAGCTGCATACACACCTTGTTTTTTTGAAAACAAGTATCTCTGCACAAGAAGTGAATAAAAGCACAAAGTCAGGCAACTGAAAATTTGCTTGTACTGGTTTCTGGTTTTGTGCAAATCTGAGGGATCTACATCTATCTATCTATCTATCTATCTATCTATCTATCTGGTTATACTCCAGCGGAAAAGAAATAAAAGCAATTGTAAATTCTCAGCACACACTTTTCAGATTGCTGTGCAATTTTTGGTGTAAAAATGTTTGATGTGGTTTGCTTGTGCAGTTTTCTGCTTTTGTGCAAATCTGAGGGATCAAAAGAAATATACATATACTAGTTGTAATGTGGTATGCTTCTGGAGATTTCTCGTTTGTTGCGAATCTCAGGAATCAAGAGTAAGAAAATACATCCTTCATTCAGGAGCATGTCCAGTGACCTTCTCAGTGGTAGAGCATCTTCTTGTCTACAGAAAGTCCTTGGTGCAATCTCTGGCATCTCCAGTTATGAGCACAGGAAGAAAAGAAATGGAAGCAGTGGGTGTGGAAGGGGGACTAGTAGAAAGTGATGATTGACCCACCCATCCTAAAACCCCAAGTGGAGCAATTTGGAACCCCATTTCCACCCCCAACCTATCATATTATCCCCATACTGCATAAACCCAACTTTATAGGGGAAATGCTTTGAGACTGGTATTGTTTGAGGGTAACATCTTATTGCACATAAATAGTAACACAAACAACAGCAAACACACAATAAACTCCAGTGTGGACAAGTCCTTTGGCTGACAATGGAAAGACAGGAGTTTGCTATGCATGTTACTGAGGTGGCAGGTTTGGACATTCTTCCTCACTTGGATCTAGAGAATCTACCTAGTTCACAGCACAAGATAGCTGGAATGGCCTTCATGATGGATATGTTTTTTTATTCCAATACCAGCATTTATGATGCTCATTTCATCAAGTTATTGATGTTCCTGCAATACAGTTTTCATTGCGTGTCTTCACTGCTGGATGCAGTGGACAAAAATGCAGTCTACATTTCCTGTTTTCATATAACTGATCAATGTTCATAATGGGATCCTGTTCTGCCCCATAGTATCTTATGTCCAAAACTGCCTCAAAGTAGATATCCAGTATGATGAAGGGAGGACACCCAAGAGGGGACTCTCATGCACCCTTTGTTGCCCACCTGAAACACAACAACCTTGCACTGTTGTCAGTAGGTCTTACTCTTGGTTGTTTCATTGAACATTAACTCTTTGCTTGCATGGTTTTGCTTTCAACCTCCGAGATAAGCAACTAATCCATATTACATTTAAACAGTTTTATGAGTTTAAAGATGCACTGGGGATTTACTACCTAGAACAGAATTGCTGTTTTCGTTTGTTAAATTTGTATACTGTCCTTCATCTGAATATCACAAAGCAATTCATAACATAAAAACACAAAATGAGAAGACAAAAAACATAATCAAACATGAACAAAGACAAGCCAACAATCCCCACTGGCGAAGGAAGAGCTGTGGGGGGGAGCGCACCGCCCCTGGCAGTGCAATCCCAGTGGGGTGCCATTGCGGTTGCCCACACACACACACTGGGCACCACGCCCCCAGAATGCGCACCAGCCCCTCCACACACACACACACACATTGGTGCTGGAGCATGAAGCTCCGCCACTGACAATCCCCCCTCCCACAAACACATTTGTATTACTGCCAGCAGTGAAGACTGCTGGTTTTTAAGGAAACAATTGTATCTCATCAGCTACATACACATATTATGTAGGAATTCTACCTCCCTCCTGTACTATGCTTCTGCCTGGCCAAAACTGCTAGCAGCTGAAAACTTCTGGAAGATTTAACACCCAGCAACAAAACCTATTGGGAGTCTTGCTCTTGCCTGAAGATACAAACAATAGAACAGAACAAGATGGAGCATGAATGTAGAAAAACCCTCCCTATCTGGAAGCAAAAAATGTCAGGATTTGAATGTGGATAAAGGGAAATATAGGCTGCCAGAAGAAAGAAGTTCTTTTTCATCTTTGCTGCAGCCTGCAAGTGACTGAAACAGAGAAAAGGGGGAGTTACTTTGGAGTTCTGCAATGAGCTCTCCTTTTTCTCGACTCTAAACAAATATGTAAGGTGACTTTTGTTTTTAATCGGACCAGCCACTGTTAATGAAAATATTGTTATAGGATTGGGAGGCTAGTCTGATTCTGCAGAGGAAGAGGCTGCTTAAGTGGTTAAGTATCTCTTTTTGCATGACTAAAGGGTGCAGGTAACAAGTTGCTAAAGAAACAACTAGATGGAGATGCTGAAAGGGACAGGCCTCACTCCGCTGCCTTGGCTGGGAATCAATGTCATCGGTGAGCATAAGAAGAATGGACCTCAGCTAGTCTGGAACTAGAGTTTCAAAACACAGAGACCTGACTTGCTCTCTGTGCTGAAACCAAAGTATGACTTTGCCCACTGCCCTAGAATACTAATGGGGGAGCAAGTTCTATTGGAGTATTGATGCTGAAAGTCCTTCAATCCAATGTTCAGTCTGTCTACATGTGCAAATAAAACCATGTACTGTATCGCAAAGATCCATCTCCAGTGACCTTCTCAGTGGTAGAGCATCTTCTTGTCTGCAGAAAGTCCTTGGTTCAATCTCTGGCATCTCCAGGTGGGAATGTCCCCAGTCTGAAATCCCAGAGAGCCATTGCCAGTCTGTAGATAACACTGAGCTAGATGGATCCATGGTCTGACTTAAAACAAGGCAGATTCCTCTGCTCCTGAGGAAACCAAGCCCAAAGTATGTGCTGGCAACCCAAAATATCTCATTGCTTGGAGACTGGGGTGCCTGTAGCAGTATCTAAAAGGAAATTGTTGTCTCCTACCTTCATTTTCTTTGGCAGGGCTATCTTTGCACCGGAGAGCCTCCAGATGTTCATATGATTCAGTCCCGTCTACTTTTTGAGAAGTGCTTCAGGGAAGGTCTATCTTCCTTGCCCTTCCCTAATTTTCTGGGATTTTAACCTAGTATCTCTCTTGCTTCATGATCTTTCCTTCTCACTCTCTTCTGTCCTTTTCCTCATGAGAATGAATACTATAAACCCGCCGGCAGGGTTTTGTAATTGTTAATTTAATTTTATTATCATGTATTGTCTTCCATGCGTGTGAGAAATAACCATAATAAGTATTCACCAGTTATTTATTATTAATAGCTACTTCTCAGTTACATGCAGTGCAAGAGTGAGACCCTAATTTTATGGCCCTTCGAGATGACAATCCTTTCCCTTTGTTTCAGTACCATGAGTAGCCATGGGGATGGGAGTAGAAAACAGCAGATCTCTTCTCTGTCACACCTTCTGCCCTGATGGTGTGGTCCAAAGGATACTCCCTGAAAAAGAGGAAGACTTGGCTTCAAATCTTGTTCATAGCAGATGATGTCACTTCTTAGCCTCAATATTTGTCCATGATAAATATTTTCAGTACAGCTCATAACTGCCAAGCATGGTCATCTGCAGTTTTGGAACAACTGTTTTGTACGGCAGAATCCCAGAGGTGAGTTGAGAACCAGGCACACTGAAGAAATCCCGCAAGCTCAAAGCAAAAAGCTTCTAATATGACGTGACACATCAGCAGTCAAGAGTGTGGCATTTGTAGCTGTGTGCAGGGTAAATGTCTTGTTCTGGTATAATTAGTTGTGTGACATAGTATGCAGTTGTGCTGCACCCATGCATGGTGACCAAGGTCTTTCCCTTTGACATGGGAGAATGGAATTTCACTTTAACATACATTATTTTTATTAGCCAAGGGCACAATTCATATCTTTCTGAGAAATATATCCCACAATTTGGGGTGGGAGAGTGATATGTTCAGTATACTTTGCTTCAAATTCTGACTTTCTCAGCACAGATCAGGTATCCATTTTTATCCTGGGTGACTTACAGGCAGGGATGGGGGAGAAATTCAATTTGGCTCAATTCAGAGTTTCAGAAGCAACATACAAACTAAAAGGCAGCCAACCTTTGAAACTCACGCTTCTTTGAATTTTGCAATGCAGTTCTCCAGCCAAGTAATGCATAGAAAGTATATACTAGGCTAAAAAGCATGACTATAAATGCATATACTGGTGAGACTAACCTGCAAATACACATTATACCGGGAGGAAATTGCTTGCAAAAATATGTATTAGGGGAAATTTGCACTAAAAATCTGATAAACATTTATGAGGACTTTTTGAAAATGCAAACTGAAGTGGAAATATGGAGAACTGAAGACTGAAAAGATGAGAAAATGAGAAAAACAAAACATGATATATTTACCTATCCCTACCTACAGGCTAGTCTGTGGCAGCTTTCAAAGATACAGTTCTGCTATATGAAAAAAGTTGCTGGCTGTCAGAAAAGTCAATGGAGTGCTTAAGAACTGCTTTCCCACAGAAGAATGCTCCTTTGTGTAGCACAGTATCTTATGTCCAAAATTGCTTTGTGACAGACACTGAAGTAACAAGTTAAAACACATGCTGATACCAGAGTCTGCTTCCTTTTAGCCTTCCTTAGCTAAACATCAGCTTAGCTTAGGCCTTGGGGCAAGCAGATGTACAGCACTTCTCAAAACCAAGTTTTTACATTCTTGTTGGGTGCAGAAATGTGTGTGTGTGTGTGTGTGTGTGTGTGTGTGCAGTTCACCTGGAACTGCTATTCATTTTATCCTGTTTACCTTTTGACCACAGAGATATTTTCTTACAAATGCCAAGAAGTTATTCTTTATGATTTGTCTACCTGTATGAAATTCAAAAGACAACTTACTGTCAGCTCCACCCCCAAGTCGGCTTCAGTAGCTTCACACTGTAACCACTGCATGGATCGTCTCATTGGTTGGCAAAGAGGCTGGTGGCTTGCTGCTTCCCCTCCCCTTCTCCTCCAAGGCTTCCATCTGGCACCAGACCAATGCCTCTCTCTTGTCCTGCCTCAACAGAGACCAGGAAAGCTTTCTGGCCAGAAATCACTGAGGGAGAAGCAGCTACGGTAGCCTTTCCGACTGTACCATGCTGCCAAAGGACGATGAGAAGAAGAAGGATGCTGGCAAGTCAACCAAGAAGGACAAGGACCCTGTCAACAAGTCCGGTGGAAAAGCCAAGAAGAAGAAGTGGTCCAAAGGGAAAGTAAGAGACAAGTTGAACAACCTTGTTTTGTTTGACAAAGCTACTTACGACAAGCTGTGCAAGGAGGTGCCAAACTACAAACTCATCACTCCTTCTGTGGTCTCTGAAAGGCTGAGGATTTGAGGCTCCTTGGCCAAGGAGCTTCTCAGCAAAGGCCTAATCAAACTGCTGTCCAAGCACAGAGCCCAGGTCATCCACACATGAAACTCCAAGGCGGGGTACACCAGCTATGGATGAGGATGCATGAGAGGTTCTTGGGTGGCCTTTAGACTCTGTACATCACAAAAAAATAAAAAGATTTCCTGAAGGGGGAAAAAACAGACTAGCAATTTTATAATGCATGGTGAATTATGTTAACCACCTGCAATGTAGAGAAAAAACACACATTTTTGATGCATTCAGACTTGTAGGTTAAGAACCCACAGGTGCCTGTGTGGCAATTATGACAATGATATATCTCAGCAAATCTGACACATCAGATGTTAAGTCAGGCAAGAAGTACAGAACACAAACTTCCTCCGAGTCACAGGGTCCTGCAATGCCCAGCTCTAGTGGTCAAATACTACCACCCCCTCATCAGAGGTAGATAGTTAAATTGTAAAATGAGCTATTCCCTGATAAAAATTACTAGGATGACATTATTTCAGTCCACTGGCTTTGAATGCAATCCAAGAAGCAGGATGGTCTCAGACAGGTGTCCTATGATCAAGCATAGGGTCCCTCTCCAACAGTGGAGTGTCTCTCTGCTGGTCTGTAGTTCTCCTCCCTCTCCATGGTCTCACCTGTTCCCACTTCATTCTCAGCCCCCCGTTGTTACTTTAGTTGTCATCCAACAGCTCAGTTGGTAGAGCATAAAACTCTTAATCTCAGGGTCGGCGGTTTGAGCCCCAAGTTGGGCAAATGTTTCTTGCATTGCAGGGGGTTGGACCTTCATGGTCCCTTCCAACTCTATGATTCTATGATCCATCCATTATGCCACAGAACTGCCAGGTGAACCCTGAGCAATACAAGATACAAGACATACTTTTACCTTTTCATTAACACTGTTAAAGTAGAACCTTCTTCTTGCCTGAATAAAGAGAAGAGCCACACTATACTTGCAGGAGAGAAAGAATCAAGGGCTCCAGGAACCCACATGTTCAGCAGCCTGGAGGGGATCGATAGTTTATTTATTAATGTTATTATTAAAAATGTATACTCTGCTCTTCAATGGTCAATCAGTACAGCTCACTAAAGTCATGAGATGCGACTTCTGAAGGAGTTAAATGGGGGCTGTAGAATCCAGAGAGCATTCCTTTTTTAAAAGGTTAGGGTGGAATTCAACATAGCACTAAGTGGGGAATGCACACAGGGAATGAGGTCTGCTTGCACACCTGCACATACCCTAAAACTCTTCTGAGTTTCCCCCCAACACTCCTAAGCAGATTTAGGGGACACACAGAGGGTGCAGGGGGAGAAGAGGGTAATTCATGTTTCATAAGTGAACCGAATTACACACAACAACAACAACTTAGTTGAATCTCATCCTGAGTCCGTAGTTCTCTGCATGTGCTCAGAGGCACGATAGTACTTTTCCACATTTTTTTTCAGTGTTAAATCCCAACAGTGGTAACAAGTTTCAAGGCTAAACTCTGACTCAAATGAAACTTCACGTGTTGACCTTTATGCTTAACAAAGCTCCTTCACTCTGACCAAGTCTTTAGTTATTTCTCCATGGAAGACAATACATATTATCTCCCATGATTCAATGAATCCCAACTTTCCTTCACCAATCCCTGACAAATAACTCAAGACACAACGTTTCTAATTCCACAGAAAGGACTTCACTCTTCCATTTTGCAAAGAGAACAAATGATGCAGTTTATCACCCAAAGCCTAATCATTTTGTGATATACTGCTCTATCTGAAACGTGTGTGTATTGGTGCATCATACATTATGACTAAGCTGCCTGCAACTGCATACGTACTAAATTGCAGTCCTTGCATCATGGTTCAGTCTATTTCAGCACAGAATGTTGCGACAGCTTGGTGCTAATGTGCATATCCATTTATTGTCTATAAAAAAAGACACCAATGTTATCTAGTTATTCGTTGATGGAACATTCCTTCAGTAGGTTTTCTGAGTGATAGGGCACTGGGGAACTAATCAACAAGTTTCATTTAATGACACAGAATAACTCACATACTTTTGCAGTACAACACTCTTAAGTACGTACAGGAATATGAAGAAAATCCTGCTGGATCTGGCCAAGTGCCCAACTAGTCCAGCATCCTGTTCTTACAGTAGCCAACCAGGTACCTACGAGCAGCCCACAAGCAGGACCTGAGTGCAACAGCATTGCCTGAAGTTCACCACCAAACCAGGGAGCCTTCCAGACTCATCAGAGAGGACGATCAGGAGCAATTGCAGGACATTGCATTTCTTTTCTCCCCATTCCATAGCTCAACTAGTGACTCAGGAGAATCGCCAGCTCTAGTAGCAGAACATCCCTCAGAGTCCATAAGTGTCTGGGGTTGACCATTGTAATGGGATCTCTAACCCTGCAGAGGAGGGGACTGGCACAGAAGAGCAAACTTTGCCACTGGGACTCTGACCATGGCAATGCGGTGATCACTGCTACTCCCAATTTTCAGACCACACATCTCCCAGCCAGAAGCAAAGATCGCTGTGTTGGGTACATCAGTGTTACAGGAATTAACCATGGGTGCCTGTCTATGACGTAAAAGGACAGTGCACTTAGCATTCCATACCACAAACTGGGCATGCACAGCTCAAATTTCCCAGTAACAAAATATTATAATTGGATAGCTGGGAAAGGAAAGTTTATGGGAATGTTTTTCCACAAAGTCAAGAAGCCAACTCTCTCCCTCCCTCTCCCTCTCTCCAGTCCCATTGATTTCAACTGGACTTACACATAAATGACTGTTCTGAAATGTGGCCAGAATCAATGCATGAAGTATATAAATCTGCCACTGGAAGTATATCCAGGTAGAAATTTCACCAGAAAAAGCATCTATGGGAAACCTTGGAAAGCAAGGCATGATGACTGCATTGGCCACCCTCTCCTTCCATCAACCATGTGGAACAGTGAAGAATGAGAAAAGGTGTGGAATGATCCCAGTCATGTCAATGGTAAAGACTGGCATTGCCAAAACCATGCAGCTGATCATCTGTCACAGGACTTTCTGTACATGCCATTGGGTTATGATCAGTTTTAGCAAATAAGGCAGGGGTGGGGAACCTATGCCCTTGAAGATGCTGCTGGACCTCAACTCACATTATCCACAGCTGGCATGTCCAGTGGTGATGGTTGGCCAGATGTTGTCCAATAACAACTACTGGATGGACACTGTTTCCTTGCCCCTGAAATCAGGCATGTGAATCAATGCAGAACAGCAACAACAACAAATGGTTGAACAATGATGGCAAATATGCACCAAATTCCCTCTGTGAAAAGAAGAGAAACATTCATTTTGTGTGCTTTGGTGATGCCATTTCAATGCTAATGAGATAGCGGTAATCTAATTATTTGGCAAGAGTCAGCTGAACAAGAAAGACCACTGTTATTTTGTTTCATGTGGAAATGTAGGCGTGTTTTCATGAGATAAGCCCAGAGAAATGCCTTTCCTTCCAAATTATTCTTACTGGAGGAAAATGTGTCCGTGTGTTGCAATTACGGCTCATTCTCATACATTCAAAGTCGCAGATAGAACATAATAGTAAATTTCAAGGGGGGAAAAACCTTGATTTAGAATAAAAACATATAAAGATTTTTCTGGCCACAATTCAGAGAAATGTGACTAACAACACACACAGCTAGCAAAGCTTTAAATGATTACACAGTATACATCACTATAAAAGAAGGCATATAGACCACAAATCAGCCCCAAACTGGCATATGGGATACTAGATTTGAGGTTTTGCAGCTAACACTGATAAATAGAGAGGACCTGGCAATCATATCCAATGTGCAAGCTGGTTCAGTTGTAGCCATTGAACAAGGAGGGAAGAGCTCAGGGGCAGAGCTTCCATTTTGCATGCAGAAGGTCCCAGGTTCAAACAGGGCCGTAGCTAGGGGGTGGCGAGGCAGGCCCCCACCAGGGGTGCAGGCGGTGGGGGGTGCAAAATCGGCTAAAAATATGTCCATAAATATAAATATTGATTATTGCCTCATAAGAAATGGTTTTAAATAGCAGGTGAGTTGAATGGGTGGAAGTGGGGGATTGGAGGAGAGGCGGAAAGAAGAGCTAGTTTGTCTGCGGCTAGGGGCCACAATCTGGATGGTTCTGCCAATGGCGCAAGATCACCTAGCTATGGCTCTGGGTTCAAACCCTGGAGAAAATATTGGGGGGCCCAGGTAAGCTCCACTCTGCATAATAGATCACAAGACATGGCTCACACACATCATTTGAATGGCAATGTCCATCAACTGTGGGGCAGACCTCTCAAATATTTTATTGGGGGGCCAAAGGGACCTTGGCATGTAGGAGTTGGCTCCTATGCCTGGAGAGCTGCTGCCAGTCTGCATAGACAATGCTCAGCTAGATGGGCCAATGGTCTGACTCAGTATAAAGCAACTTC
This sequence comes from Podarcis melisellensis, assembly GCF_964234715.1. Classification (NCBI taxonomy): domain Eukaryota; kingdom Metazoa; phylum Chordata; class Lepidosauria; order Squamata; family Lacertidae; genus Podarcis; species Podarcis melisellensis. The sequence continues at coordinate 56,674,118 of NC_138530.1, forward strand.
CAATGAACACCATTGTCAGGCTGCTGTCGATGGCTCCTGGCTGATTGCCCAGGAAAGCAGAGAGACAGAGAAAACACAGGCTTTTTATTCCTTTTTATTATTATTCCAGATGCCAAGGCAAGACAACCAAGACTTTTCAGTATCTAACGTTGCTCCAAGTGAAGCTCCGTGCACCCCTTCTCCGTACTCCCCTATTAATCAGACTCCTCCCCTCTTCTACAGTTGCTAAGGGTCCGCTGCCTTTAAGCCCTCTGCTCTGCTATTCTCAGTGAGCGCCTGGTTTTAGAGGCGGGGATGGGTTCTGGGAGACTCTCCAGAGACACTGTGTCCGTCAGCTACTGCTTGGGCACTGTGTTCTCAATACTACCCAGCTCCTCACCTCCCATTACTTCCCAACTTCTTCCCTCTTCTTCTTCCTCTGGGGTGTGCCCGGGGTCGAACCAGTCCTGTAGATCTATGTTATCTGCCCCTTCCTCCTCTCTGGGAGGCTCCAGGGGAGGTGGTCTCCACCACTCCTCTTCATCTGCACAGTCCCTGACAACCATAGGCACTTTCAGGTGGGTTTTGATTGTGGGGTGGGTGCTCCTTATGCCTGAAAGTTCTTTGCCGCATCCACACACCCTTGTTGTCATCAAAATGCCAGCCTGTGTTCCTCCTCCTCCCCAATTTAATCTGGATTAATTCTTTTAATGGAAAAACTGATAAGGTTTTTTTTATTGTTGTCAGTGAACCATCCATGATATCTCAGCAACCCATTTGCAATACTAACCTGCACCCCTTGTGCTTCCTTAAACCTCTTGCAGTACCCATATTATCAGACCCACATTATGTTTGCATCAATTTGCTAGCTGTCAGATTCCTCTCCATATCAGTTTGTGCTGATATCCACTGCTACATGGATCGGACTTGAGAGTCAATCTAGCTACCCACCCCCAGCCCCAGACCCCAAGCCTTTCTCAGGCTCTTTGTGTTTTTGTAAGCCTGAAACCATCCTGGGATGTTTTTTAACAAGTTATGTTGAAGCTGGGGTTCCGAAAGAAAAGTGCTTTCTGTGTTATAAATCTGTCACTTTGGCATTCCTATCTGATCACTTGAGGAGAATTTCATGTGAGAGTAGGTGGTACAGGCATATTGTGGTATCTGTGGAATATTCCCCCCCCCCAAAAAAAACACCTGTTATGGCAGCATAATTTCAGTGCAGTCTAACACCTGTGCTACCAAGAATGATGATGTATTGTTCCTTGTTTAATATAAAATACAGTTATATGATGTTGCATCAAGCAATTGCTATCCTGCACTTTCCAGTGCATATTGTTGTCACTTTGTTGCAAAACAGTCTGGGTAGGTTTTGGGGGGGGGGAGTTTGACATGCTAGAGCACCAAATCAACTTTAATTGCACCACCTGAATTTTCAGAGAGAAGATGTATAGAAAGATTCCCTTTGCTGCATTTCAGGGTTATTCATTATTTGTCTCACATTTTGTTAGGGAGTGGGGAGAAAGCTCAAATACTCTTGGTTAGAATTGTAAGGGCTGTGGGGAAAGATCACAAAAATCAGACAGAGCAAAGGAAGATTAAAACTTCCTGTGAACAAAGGGAAATGATTATCATAAAGCAACAGATTTCAAGAGGGATAACTTTAAATGAAGGGATCAGAGTGATGTTGGGAAAGAAAGAAGATAACAGAAGGTGGATGAGAAAATGTGCTCCCCAGAGGTGTATCCATTCCTAGTGATCACAACCTGTCAGGGATGGAGAATAATGTGTCTCTCAGAGAGAATGGAAGTACAGGGCGGCCTTGCTTCTGTTTCCAGGTATTGCAGCCTAGACTTCTGTATTACAGCATGACAGATAAAGTTGTCCTTGCTGGAATCATTGACCCGGACATGGAGGAAAGAATGCCCCATGTCATCTCCTCTCTATCCATCTCTCTTCCTCCTTTATTATCTCCTTTCTTCACTATCCCCCCGTCACATTCTTTCCGACTCCTTCCTCTCCTTAACTATCATCCCCACAATATTAGGCATGGCAATATCCTGCTATATTTCTTGTAAGCTGGAAGAGCCCAAAGACCTCAGGAGACAGATCCTCACTTTCAGAAACCAGGGTGTGCTCCAGCAAAATCAGGTCTCAGTGACTCTAGAGTTATGGAGAAGACACAGTCATAGCAATAAGGAAGGGGAGTAGTTCCCCATTATTATTTTGTTGTGGGATATGTGTGCTTTGCATGCCCAGGTGGAGACCCACAACCCCAAGAGCCACCCAGAAGAAATGAATGACTCTTGACAACATGTTATGGGATTAAACTGGCCACAACTTTATTTAAACTTTCAGATGTAGGAAGACCATTGGGCGCGTATCCCTCCCTGTCCCCAGCCGGGGATCTGGGGCACATCAGGGTAATCAGGTCTGTCTGGGAAGTGGGCTGGCTCTGGAAGACATTTGTTTAGCAGAGTGTCCACCCCCATTTCACCACAACACTGGGGAGTGCACTGACAACCTTTCAACGTATGGTCAGTGACTCCCCTCCAACTTAGTCCCTTTAACGGAGAACCCTGGAATCACAGCCGCCGGGGGGGGGCATCACTGCTTCAAACCCCCACACACATTTAGGGAAGATAAACTAAAGGATTCCACCCAAGGCCTAAAACTAAAGTTGTGGCATCTGCTATGGGGAAGGTGAAACCTGCCAGTGCGGGGAAATTCCTTCCTGGTCCCTTAGCAGCAACCATCCTAAGACTGTAGCAGCGCCTGCATACCTGTAAAAGAAGTTAACCTGTAATAAAAGAGCATTAAACAAAGGGAGGGGAGGGGAGGGGAAGCTGCGTGCTATCATGTAGGATCTACCCATTTTAACTACACGAAGAGCTTTGCCTTCCCCTGCCACAGATAGGTTCATTAGAACTGAGGTTTGGCGGAAACCTCAAAGGGCTGTGACATGGGGAGGTGGACCAGGAACTTCTGCCGTTGTCTCAGGGATGGGGTGCTGCAAGCGTCCATGCAAAGGGCACCCTCCGGTTGACAGGAGAACGGTCATGACCCCATTTTAGTCATATCTGCATGTGCCAAGTTTGTCTCGCTACCGATCAGTTGTGACCTACTTGTCCTGCGGTTCAGCAGAGGCCACCTTCTCAGCAGGTTCTTGCATGAGGTACTTTGGCATGACAGGGCCATTCACTGTTCTGGGTGAATTTCTCCCTAAAGCCACAGACAAATTAAAAGATAAACCCTTCAAATAAATTGCTTTTCTTCCGTTTGCCATTTGCTTTTTTAAAAAACAAGATTTGAGGGATTTCTCCTGGCACCAGTTCCTCGCTGTACTCATCTTTTATACCACGTGGTGTCTACCAAACGCTGTGCAGTCAATTATGCAGTATCTGGGCAGAGAAACAATCTCTGCACTCTCGCACACTCTATATAGTAAAATATATCATACAATTGGCTTTTTTTAATAAAAAAAAGTAGTTGGTGAAGAGAATCTATATGGGGGGGTGGAGCAGGAATGAAAACACTGCTTCTGCACACTTTTCTCTGATTTAATTCATATTAGGAAGGCTAAAGGGGAGGGGAGGGAGAGAGAGAGAGAGAGAGAATCTGATCGTGTGTGTGCCACTTGCACTCAAGGCCAGAGACAGCCTTAGAAATAATCAAGACTGATATAAAAAAACCACTTAATTGACAATATTTTATATAAATGAATGTCATGCACCTGTGACAGCTTATTGCTATTTGTGAAGCAATTATCTAAATCTGAAGAGGGGGCTTCTGCTATAACTGCTGAAGGTTAGGGAGATGTTGTTTTTGTGTTGATTTATATTCAAATTAGCTTGCAATATTTTGAAGACAAATTAGGAGGGCTTTTTTCCTGCCTATTGTTTTTAAAACCTCAGCAGCTGTACTGTGCAGCTTTTTTAAAAATAGATTTAATGAGATTCATCCACTTTGGGGTTCAAACCCCAAAGTGAATGAATCCTTTCTGCTAACTTACTACAGTACCTACATGTCTAACTGTTCTTAGCATCTCTGAGCTTGCCAGACATCTCTTAAGTCTGAAGCTAATAGTAGTGAATTTTCTTGATTTCAACACCACCCAGACCTAACAAGGGCACACAGGGTTGAAGAGAAGACGTGGAAACTGAAAGAGGAACAATCCTCTGCTACAAGCTTCTAGCTTTCCCCATTCCATGCAATTTAGAGCCCCAGATGCTGTTGAACTCCAGTTTAGCCAATGGTGCAGGATGATGGGAGCTGGAGTCCAGCAACATCCAAAGGGCTGCAGGTTCCCCAACCCTGGCTGAGATTCAACCTGACTAATTTACTCTGAGGAGTCTGACTTAGCAAGAAGGGGAAGCAGCAAAGGTTCTGGGTCCTCCATGAGATACCCAGGTGCCAACACCTTTCTTAACTTAAGATGTTGGATGCAGCAATTTGTAAGCTGAATCCCATCAAGGTGTAGCAAATGTAAAATAGATTAATGAGTGACCCTATACAGGCCACTCCTTGCTTGGCTGTACGTTGCCACAAATCTAATGCACAATCTCCAGATTTGTGCCTGTGTATATAATCCAGGCTGAACTACTCGGTGCTTTCTAACACAACATGTCTTGTTTTCTGTATTTGTATCACACTGTCAGTTAATATGTAGGAGAAGAAAGCTACAGTGATTCCTGCATTTGTGCAGGAGTTTATGAGATTAAAGTCACTTATCTAAAAACCCTGTAATTTTCCTGTTATACCAAATGCATAGGCTGGCCATAGTATTTAGTAAGAATGTATGATCTGGATACCAAACGATTAATTTTTTAAAAAGTTGCATTGGTCTAATCAGGCTAGAACACAGCAATTCTGGTTACATGGTTTTGTTAAACTGAGTTGTCGTGGTTTGTTTCATCAAAAGGGTCTGTATAACTTGTAACTGAACACACAAACTTTGATACTATTCTACTGTAGCTCTGAAGTAGAACAACTGATTTAGGCGTGTCGGAATGATGCACAATAATGCAGGAATGCGCAGCAATGAATCTGGAAGTAGCCACAAAATCTCATAAAGACGTCACAAAAAGGGGCGGGGCGGGCTTATGTGTGCTCTGCCAACACAAACGGGGGTCCTGAACACAACCCTCAGGCAAAACAAGGATTGCCTATATTCAACTTCTTATCTGTGTCATAGGAATCTGCCATGTCAGAAAGAATTCCTCCTACAATTTGTATTATAAATCTGAGCACATTCCAGTGATGGAGGTGGAAGTTAGATTATAACAGCAACATTTTTACAGAGTGCTCAAGCCAGCAGCCTAATGAATCATAACTAGGATTTTTGAGAATTTCTATACAGATTACATTAACAGCAGTTTGCTCTACATTCTCATTCCCTTTTAACATCCCTCTGAAAAAAATGAATTTTGAGCCAGACAATGAATAATTTACCTAACCACTGAGCTGATAAGCAATCTGGTTTATGTATATGTTTTATTCATTCTACAATATCAGTCAACAATTAATACAGAAAGATGGGACAGATATCTTAATAACCCACACCCAAGACGTCTGTTGTAATAAGTAGTAAGCTGCTGCCACCTTCTGAAGAAAACCTAAAATTACTCTCTTTATAGAAGTCCATCTGATTGTGCATAATTACATACATATTCACAGTTAGGAAAGCTTAGGCCCTTCTCTAACCATTTGTGATGTCACCGTCTCAGATGTGAAAACTCTCAGGCAACCACCATTAGGAGACCGAGTGAGCCTGGCAGAATTGGGTATTAAGGGGTTTTGGAGTGCTAGTTTAATCAGGAAATGAACTTCCAAGAATTTTCAAATATTATTTTGTTGAGCAGATCAAGCCCTACTCTGCCCCTAACTCAGAAATCACTCAGAACACACAAAGTCTGAGTTCTCTCTCTTTCTCTCTCTCATACACACACACACAGAGTCCAAGAAAGCTGTTACAACAACAGCATCGAAAAAAGAACACCATCTTCCGTGCAGAGGCTAAGAAGGTACCTAGGAAGGTACCTAGGCTCCCTTGCACCCTTGGGAAGGAGCTGTATCAGCACCTCCAAAGCCAAGAGAGACCATGGAGCAGAAACTCAAAAAGTTTGCTTTTCATTGCCAATGACCCTCTACAGCCATCAGGGTCAGGTCTGCTCTGCTCTACCTCCCCTCCTCCTCCTCCATTGGCCTATCTGTCTGAGTGCATGGACAGACAGGCGGGCTCCTAGACACTCCAAGCCAGAATGGAGAGGAATGATTTTTGCATCCACTGCGCCTGCTCCCTCGGTGGGGCCTCACCTGGCCAACCCCTAGGTACACCCCTGCTCCCATGCTTGTCTGAAAGAAAAAGGCTGCAACCCAATAGATGGGTTGCAAGCCTCTTGGGCACTCACATCTTCAAAGCAGGGCAACTTCTATCCCCACCCTGACTTCCATGCATTGAATGCCAAGTCAGGAAAGGATGCTATAGGTGGCAAGGAGAAGGGGATCTTGTTAGTCTACCAATTTACCAAGAGCACTCATTCATAGGTACAGAAAGCATTTACATAGTAAAAGCATCCCAGCATCTAACTATCTGTTATCTTATTTTATTGCAGCATGTGAACAAACTATTGGATACCAAACCAATAAACACTAGGATGATTCTTCAGCATCAGCTTCATTGGACTGGTCATGGTGTTCAGATGCCTGATTATATCGTCTTCCAAAGCAACTACTCTATTCCCAACTTAAGAATGGAAAGTGAAATACTGGTGGACAACAAAAGAGGTTTAAAGATGCTCTCAAGGCAAATCTTAAAAAATGTAGTATAAGCACTGATAACTGGGAAATACTGGTTTGCGAGGGCTCCAATTGGAGAACAACCTTTACCAAAGGTGTCATGGACTTTAAAGCAGCACGAACTCAGGGCTTAAAGAAGAAACAAGCACATTTGGCAAACCCTCACCATGATCAACTCCCTCCCAGAAACCTATGTCCCCACTGTGGAAGGACATGTGGATCCAGAATTGGCCTTCACAGTCACTTACAGACTCACTGTTAAGACTGTGTTCACAGAAGACAAACTTACTTGGCTATGGGTCATTGCTAAAGAAGATCTTCTCTGTGTTCTTTGCTGTTACTATTGTATAAATTCAGATGCTGTTTTCCCTATTCTAAGAGAAGCATGGACTAACTCGGATAAAAGTTTAATTTTTTTAAATGCCAATTGACAATAATAGACATTTCAAAGTTCACATAATTGAGTGCTCCATTACATTATAAAAGGAGTTAACTCTTCATGCAGAGTGAATGAATAAGGCCATCCATTCTATCAATGCACAGGCATTTTGGATAGTCAAAATGGTTTGTAGAGGATGGACCACTGGCATTTCCATTCTCTTTTACCTAGGGATCCTGCTTGCAGACTTGAGTCCCATAACTCTATCTCATCCTCAGTTACAAATGACCAGGTGTACAACATAGGGCGAGTATTAAGACAGCTGGCGGTGAATTAATTATGTAGTGAGGAATTTCTTCCTATACTTTAAAGCCAAGGAGGGACAGAGGGGAGCAGCTGCCCCCCACCCCACCCCCAGATCAAGTAAAACAATAGAAATACTTAACTAACTGACCAATCACGTTGGTTCTGCCCCCCCTAACAAAGTCCTGCCCCCTAACAAAAATCCTAGCTACGCCCATGAGCCCATTGACTCCATTTGTTGCAAGAGGTGTTTATAGGTGTTCTGTCCTATGTTTTCATTGTGTTCTGTACTACCCTTAGCATCTGTGGATGCAAGGTTCGTTAAACAAAAAATTAATAAATCAAATACCGCTTAATGCAGTTTTGGAAGGTTTTTGGAGACTCAGTTTGTTCTCCTTTGGAAGCATGCCAGCTTGTTGCGTGCACAAAGCCAGCGATCCATTTGGAACCGGGCAGATTAAGCACCAAAGCGCATGATTCGAGAGCAGCCAATCCCACTTGCCGTTTATACCCGGCCGGCTCTCGCGCATAACCAAATCCGCATCTCCAAACAATCCCGCCTTCGGACGTGAAACATACGGCGTAGCGGAGAAAGAGGGAGCCGGGATCGACGGTCGCTGGGCGGAGCTTTCCTCGGATTGCCCTCCGCCTTCCGCGCGCGGGCGGAGGCTCGGAGGAGGCGGCGCCAGAGTGCGCCTCGGAGCTGTCCAGCGCTCGGTGGTGCTGATCGGAGCCGGCCTGTTCCCTCCGCGTCCCCGGCTTGCGCGGGGAGGGGCCACCATGGGGCGCCCTTCGCCGCCGCCTCCTCCGCCGCCTCCTGGGCGGCTCTGGTAGCGGCGGGGCTCTCCGCCTGCCCACCCAGCGTCCCCTCGGCTCTCTCCCTGGCCGGCCTCGCTGCGGCCCTCTCGGAGCCATGGCTGCGCAGGTGCCCGGCCCGACGGGCCTGCCTCTCTTCCTCTGGCTGCTGCTCTTGCCGCTGCCGGCGTGGGCGTCGGGGCAGCTCCGGTCGCCGGCTGCGGGCTCCGGGGTCGAGTCGCTGCTGGAGGAGTTCCGCCGCCAGCTGCTGCAGCAGGAGCCCCCGGACGGCGCCGGCGGCGGAGGCAACGAGCTGGCGGAGGTGGCAGCAGGCCGCTGCCGCGGGGGCAACGGCGGGCCGTCGGGCTTCTTCTCGGCCAGGCCCGACACCATCATCCGCACCAAGGACTCCATCGCGGCGGGAGCCACCTTCCTCGACTCGCCGGGCTCGGTGGCGGGGCCTAGGCAGTGCCTGGACGCCTGCTGCGCCGAAGCCCGATGCACCCTGGCCGTCGTGCAGCAGCCGCAGCAGTCGCCCGCCGCGCTGCGCTGCTACCTCTTCAACTGCACCTACCGCGGCCGCGCCGTCTGCCTCTTCTCCCCGCAGCGCGGCTACAGCAGCTACGGCCTGGAGCCCAGCAGCCGCCCGCCCGCCCCGGGTAAGAAGGGGCCTTCCGTCCGTGGCAGCCGCCCTGGGGCCTGTTGGGTTTGTTGGTTCAGTGGGCGCTCTGAGACCGGCACTTGGTTGGGGGCGTGGGGACGAGGCGCTTTGGGGGGGCCCGGGAGGCTCTTGGAAACGGAGAGGTTTAAGCCCTGGAACTGAGCCATGGCTGTTGATGCTCACCTTAGACTTGTACCAGGAAGGAAATGGCAGTCGCTACAGGGTGGCCTTGTTTACATACTAGAGCTTCTGTCGCCGGCGGAGACGAAGGGGCCGGTTGGGGCGGGGGGCAGAAAGAGGACAGCTCTTTCTCCTTTGGTGACCCCATAGATGGAGTGAGACGAATATATATTATGTATATATTATGTAGGCACCCACTATGCTTCAGGCAGGCAGAGTGCATCTTTGTGTCATACCCTTTTTCTGCCTGGGCCTCCTTGATTGATTGATTGATTGATTGATGGATTGATTATTTAGTATACCACCCTTCACCTGCAGATCACAGGGCGGTTCACAACATCTCCGTGTCCCTATTACAGGCCTATGTAGTGGTGGGTGGCGAGCAAGATAGTGGGATTCTCCTTCTCTTCTTTCCTTCTCGGCCCAACCTCTTCTCTTGTTCGAAAAGTACGGTATACATAAAGCTGACAAAGTGGCAAAAGTGTCGCTCACTTCTCTCCTCTCTCAGTTCTGTGGGTAATATCCAGCTGAGTCAGGGGTAAGCAACATGACATCCTCTGGATGTTGCTGGACTACAACTCCCATCACCCATGCTGGCTGGGGCTGATGAATCTAACAACATCTGGTGGGCACCACCTTGGCTACCCCTGAACTAAGATATATTTAGAGGAGACCCATTGAAATAAGTGTCCTTGGATTTCACTGGATCTGCTCCAAGTAGGATTTAGTTCAATATCATTCTCTGGTATTCAACTAAGTTTTACTCAGAGTGGAGCTGTTGAAATTAAGGAGCCTACCTTAGCCATATTCATTCATTTCAGTGGGTCTACTCAGACTAAAACTTAGTTGAATACCACCCAATGTATTGTTAAGGTCCTTCATGAACACACAAAGGCATGCATGAATTTCCTTCCTCAACACGTAGCCGCAGTGCTTTTGCACCGCAGTGCTTTGCACCAGTCAAAGACTCTCTGCCCACTCAGGTGAGGATGACACAGTGTCTGTGTCATTGGCGGCAGCCCTTACAGAAGCATGACTCACTTGCTTCTCCGCAAGGCACTTCCATGTAGAAATTAACACATTATAAACACGACAGTCATGATGTGCAGACACTGAGGATCTGCAGTGAATCACTGCTTTATATGTAGGAACATTGCTCATGCAGAATCTTCAAATGCTACAATCTTTGTCTGGACAATTTGTCAATTTCTACACATAGAAATCCTGTGATGAGTGAAGTGGCATGAACATGCAAGTCTGGCAGTTCCGAACATGCAAATGCATGCAGCTTTGGGCATTTGGGGAAGGGCTCTTTCCTACCTTCATTTTCAGAGCACAAGAAGGTTATTGCAACTCATTTTGCATTACTTACAGAAGATATTTGCTCTCTTACAAGTAAATGGAAGGTTGCAGTTTAAGCATGCTAGTGCTGAGAAGACAAGAATGCCTTGATTACAAGCAGAGTGGTTTTTTTCACTGGACTGGTGTGAACCACAGCCAGTTTTCAGACGCAAGAGCCAAGGTCTTTAGGTTCTAGAGAAAAATGTGAGTACTCTCAGGCAAGCTGTCTCTTTTCTTTCTTTTTAAGTTGGTAAAAACCAGGGAGAGAAACTTGCCTGGACTGAGAGGTCCATGCCTCTGCTTCTATTCTTCAACAAGTTTATTGCATTCGCTAGCAGAGAGAGCTAGGGAATGGGAAAGAGGAGAAGTGAACTGCTGCAGCAACAACTGCACCTCTACTCAGACTGGCAAGGGACCAGCACCAATTGACTTCTATGTTTGTCCATTAAAGAGTGAGGATTTTCACCCCTTGGGAGGCTGTGGCAGCAGCTTCCCCAGAAAAAGGGGCATTGAGAGCCCTCAAAAGTTCCATGAAGGCTGCATGAAAACTGAGTAGGATCTCTGTGTGGCCTTTTCAGTCCTCTCCTTCCAGTCCAATGAGTATGCCTGCCTCCCTTCTCTGTGCCTTCATCATCCAGGTGTGTTTCTGTGAAGGCACTTGTGTGCCAGAAGAGAACTCAAAACTTGCCAGGGATGTGCGCTCTCTTTTCTTTTAGTAACCGGATTGCTTTTCTTTTATTTAGAAGCTGATGAGCCTCCTCTCAGCAAGGCAGGGAAAGACATTATGCTTCAGTTGCCCGTTAACTGGGTGATTCTAGATGGCCGAGAAAGTAGAGATGACCATGGAATCATACAGTATGAGTGGAGACTGCTTCAAGGTGCCCCTTCAGTTGATATGAAGGTACCTATAACTTTGTAGTGCAAGTTAATTCTTTGCTAAATTTGGTCCTGGTATTGTAAAAATAACAATGTGAACTTTTCAGAGTGCAATCAGATAAAATCCATAATGAGATGTTTTAGAGACTGTAGACTGTTTAGTTGATATTCATTTCTCAAAGCTGGTATTTGTCAGGAAATTGGGTTTCTACACATATACTGTATGTATATATTACAAATATATTACGAATATGGGCATTAAGCCTTAAATGAACATGCCTTGCAAACATTCCTTCCTCATATTATGCATAAGGGAATGAATATGTGTATACTATTATCATGTTTGGAATCCTGCTGTTTGGGTTTATTATTTAGCCCTGCAGTTGGCATGAAATCTTCATTAAGAAGGAAGAAGTTGAAATGGGTTGATCACCTTTATGTTTATTTTTTGATATTACTCTTAGGATACCACTGCACTTCTTATGGTCAAATATTTATTTTCTGGGCCTGTGCTCTTTGCTACCAAAAGAGCACTGGTCCAATATGCTGATGCTTTACTACGTTTTTACACTACCACTACTCACTGTTTCCAATTTCAGTCTCTCTCTATATATATATTCTTATCAGCTGCTTGGCAGACTTTCAGGTCTGTACTTGTGTCAAAGCATGGATGTTGGCTTCATTCAGTAGCATTCTGCAGGCTTTTGACTGTGTTACTATAAAATAGCAAGGGTGTGAGGAGCAGGACTTGGTTAATTAATGCCTTGGTTTCTTTGGGACAGGTACCACAACCTGGAACTCTGAAGCTCTCTCATTTGCAAGAAGGGAAATACATGCTGGAGCTGACCGTGACAGACACAGCTGGCCAAAGAAGCTCAGATAATGTCTCAGTGACCGTACTTCCAGTGGGTCACTCCATGTTAGGTGAGAAAATGGTTGAAATAATATTTTTGCAACCGCATGGTATCTGTCAAGCACTTTGAACTGAAGAAGAGAATGAGAAGTCTCATCGCACAAGCAAACTTACACTTGTGCAATGTTGATATTGCCCATAATTATGAAATTGACAGAGCTTACTCTCTAATGATGAGGGGGGAAAGGGTGTGCCATTAAGAGCTACCTTAATGCTTTTATTATGTATTATGTTGTTGCTGCTATCATTATCATTATTTCATTTATATGCCACAATGCCAAAGTAGGCTTGTAAGTGGCTTTAGAATTTATTTATTTATTTATTTATTTATTTATTTATTTATTTATTTAACCATTTTTGGTGAAGGGCAGTATAATAATCTTGTAATGTATAGTTTCTATAACTCCCATTCCAGCATTTCCAGTTTTAAACAACTCAGTTTAGTGGTTCTCTTTTCATGTAACTTGAGAGTTGGTTTGTTACAGGATGTTTTGGGGTATGTTCGCGCTACCAGTTCCTCTGTGATGATGGTTGCTGCATTGATATCACCTATGCCTGTGATGGAGAAAAGCAGTGTCTGGATGGGTCTGATGAAGCTTTTTGTCAGAAATGTGAGTAAACAGCACACTGAGTTTTCACGCATCTTTTACTTATGCACCTTCAAATGGACATTTTCCCTCTACAGACTTGCAGAGGAAAAATGTCTGTTGACAGGAGGCGTTTGAATTCAAACCACACCTGCAGATGGAAAATTTCAATGGGGCTCGCTGTCACCAGCAATCTCCTGATCAGCATTGCAAGTGAGCTCCTTTGAAAGTGCATTCTCAGTGTCAGTCATCTGATTATTTGAGTGTTTAAACAACATACACACACACACACTTACCATAAAGACAATGTCTGTGTTTTAATTTATTCAGTTACTTCAGGACAAAAGACAATAACTCACCCAGCCACTAGCTTCATCCAGCAAAACAGCATTGGACAAACTAATGATGTCAACAAGGAACTTGCATTCGAAATCACCCAGAAAACTACTGTAAGCAATCAAGCATCTGATGCAGAGAAGATCAACAAATCATCCTCTCAGGGACCAAAGAAACAAATTACTGGGTTAATGCCAGGTATAATGAATGTACCTTAAATATCTCTGACATTAGCACACTGCCACCACAGTGCAAGTTTGATGTCATGTTTTGCAGCATTAGTATAGTTCTCAGTATGTCTCTTCCTAAGAACTTATAACCAATACAGGCAACACTATGTTGATAAGCACCTGTACTTGCAAGACTAACTTGGACAAAAATAAAGACCACCCTCCAGTGCAGAATTAAATACACTTAAGCCCATTGATCTCAATGAAATTTGAAGAAAATGTTGCGTGTTCTGAGCCTGATCATAGAAGCACTGTTTTCCCTCCCACCCACATCTCTGATCATGGAAGTATTTATCATTGTGTATTCTATGAGTAAGAACGTGTTCTCACCCTGGTTAATTCTGATAACTCTTACTCTCATGTGCAAATTTAGAGCTTTATTCCGCATTTCTGACTTATCAAACCTCATAGTGTTGCACAAGATTCAGAGTGCCAGGGTCTACGTAGAAAGTCTTCCTTGGCTGGTGTAACCTGATACACCTTCATCTTAGACACGGGAAACATTGTCAAAATGACCCTGAGCCTATACCTCTTCCCATTTTGCTGCATATTCCAATACACATTTCACTCAGCATCTGGCTCTAATAGGTGCCATATGGTCTCCATAGCCGATTTCTTTTGCCTGCAAATTACTCTTTTGCCTTTTCTGCTGTGATTCAATTAATAACGTGAGATGGACACAGTTCTAGCCACTGACGTGGAAAGAGCAGAAGTAGTCAGGCATGTTAATGCAAAAACAAAATCCATCAGTTTCGTAGTTAAGAAACTGAAGTGTTCTAAAATAGTGGCAACCATTAAATCACATACTTAATGCAATAAGTACCAAACTTTAGAAAAGCTAAACCCTTGTTTATTTTTAGATGTTTTAGAAGACATAATGTTTATAGTTTCTTTTTCCTGCTTTAATCGCAGAGCTGTGCTTGGTGCCTCCTGCTGTTGGCCCCTGCAATGGCCATTTCCCTCGCTGGCATTTTGATGCTTTTTCTGGCACTTGCATACATTTCGTCTATGGCGGCTGCAAAGGCAATGAAAACAACTTCCTTCAAGAATCAGACTGCCTTGCTGAATGTGTAAAAGCTCATGGTAATAATCAGTCACCTTTTTTTTTATAGAAGGGGAATATTGCAGTACAACATAACTGCAGAATCTCTTGTTTTTTTAGCTCAGAATAAGCCCCTTGAAATCCCAGGAGCTGCTTGAATAATCCTCTTATTAGAAGACAGGAAATTTGCAGTGGCAGCCAGGAACAATACTAATGCATCTGCAGCCTGTTAAGAGATGCCAAAGAGGAGCCCCTATGCTTCTGCTCGATGACAGCACTCTATGTGCTGTAGTTACTGGAAAAAACATAGCAGGGAGGGCAGACTGTAAAGCAAATGATTTGTTGTGTATATGGAATATGACTTATAGCTATATATCCTGCTCCATATTTACAGACTCTAAAACCTCAGGGAAAGACACAGATTATAAAAATGAAAATAACATTGTGGTGTTAAAGGGCACTCCCATCGAAAAGAGCCATCCGGTTCCAGAAGCAGGTAATTACTATGCTATATTTTTAAACTAACCCTCAGAGAGTTAGGTGTCACTAAACATTTTAATTCCCATTAATGTGCAGAGTGGGATTGATTAGAAACAAAACAAAATGCCTTAACGATACAATCTTAACAACTTGCATCACCAAGTAATCACAAACTACAGGAATAACATCCCTGGATGGTGGTTATGTCCTGGATTGGGCCAGCATGTCCATGTACGCTGCCTAAGGTTCCTTTGCTTCTTGCATTTGCTGTTGTAGCTAGTCTGACATGGGTGGCGCTGTGGTCTAAAACACTGAGCCCCTTGGGCTTACCAGTCAGAAGATCAGCAGTTCAAATCCCCGTGACAGAGTGAACTCCCATTGCTCTGTCCCAGCTCCTGCCAACCTAGCAGTTTAAAAGCACGCCAGTGCAAGTAGATAGATAGGTACCACTGTGGCAGGAAGGTAAACAGCATTTCCATGCGCTCTGGTTTCCGTCACGGTGTTCCATTGTGCCAGAAGTGGTTTAGTCATGCTGGCCACATGACCAGGAAAGCTGTCTATGGACAAACACCTGCTCCTTTGGTATGAAAGCGAGATAAGCGCCGCACCTCATAGTCACCTTCGACTGGATGTAACTGTCCAGGGGTCCTTTACTTTTTTTTTTTTTAGCTAGTCTGAAGACCACAGATTGGTTTTAAACCTGTCAAGGACTTCTAGCACAACAGCCGATGGCTTGCATCTTGTTTTTATTTCTGCCTACTCTGGTGGGTCTGTATCTTTGCATCAGGCTGTGTACACTCTTCTTCCTCAGAAGCAGGCACACTAAGAAGTCCATTCTCTGCCAGAGAGACAACCTGATTTGCCCAGTCACTCTCTTCGTGTCTGGCTTGCCTCCAGGAAGCCTGGCATCAAGGCTGCCAGGCTGGCTGTGCCAATGTATCAGGGCAAAACTACATGTTATTTTAATGAGAGCCAGTGTGGTGTAGTGGTTAAGAGCAGCAGTCTCGTAATCTGGGGAACCGGGTTCGTGTGTCTGCTCCTCCACATGCAGCTGCTGGGTGACCTTGGGCCAGTCACACTTCTCTGAAGTCTCTCAGCCCCACTCACCTCACAGAGTGGAAAGGAGAATGTTAGCCGCTTTGAGACTCCTTAAAGGGAGTGAAAGGCGGGATATCAAATCCAAACCCTTCTTCTTCTTCTAACTCCATAGCTGTGCCTTTATGTGCAGGCTCTCATTGTTGTTTTTACATAAATTGCCAGGCTAGGACCCTCAGTCCAGATTGGGACCCTAGGATAGGTAAGGGTGGTTTATTCACAGTTGTCCCAATCTGGATCTAGAATACTGCACCTGCAGTTTGCGTTGGGGGAAAGCTTCCACTCATTTCAGTGCTGTTATTGTCGTATGCAAACTGAAGATATGGGGGGGGGGGTCTGATCCAGATCAGGACCATAGTTGGGGAAGAGGGTTAAAACTCCCCTATCTCCAACAGGGGGATCCTGCTCCAGATCAGACCTTCTATTCCAGCAATGGGGGCAGACTTTGGGAATCCTTTGTAATATGGCGCCCTGTACGAGCCCACAATTTGGCACCCCCAAATGGATCCTCTCAATTTTGCACCCCCTCAATTTGGCACTCTGTTACGGGGAACTGCTTACACCACCCTAAATCAAGCACTGCCAGCAATTTGTCTTTTCATAAAACTAAACAACCCCCACTCTGCACAGATATGTAGATAACATAGTGTCTGCTTTGGCCCTCAGTGTAGATAATAGATGGGTTTCCTGACCTGTTGGGCTTCTGGTATGCCGTCCTTCCCTTCAAGGACAGAAGGATGTCCTGCAGAAAACTCAGCATGATCCTTAGATAATATATGGGAGCTAGGTTTATAATATCATCCCTATGACATGTAGGTTAGCACAAAATATTATTACAGCAGTTGACAATTGATGGTGTGCACTTCTTTTCTGACAAAGATTTGTTTAAGGAAGAGGCCCTCTATTCAGTTTCCTAAGGGAGAACAAGCTGGACCTTAAAGAAAAACTTTTTAAATCACAAAAGCAATGGTGGGCTTATTTCCTGGTAATGACCCCTGTGTGAAGGTGCATACGGACTTACATAATTTTTGCACAACCACACTGCAGAAGCATATGAGCTGCATTTTAGACACGCAGTCTTCTCCCTCCTATTGACCTCAGGGAAAACCTGTTCTTCCAGTTTGCAGCAAATGCCAGCTTTGCACAGTTCTCAAGGGTACTGTGTCTATGCCAAAGCCTGCAAGCTTATCCAGTATGCAAAAAGCGTAAAGCAAGTGTTACTATTATAAGAAAAAAGGGGCAGATTGATCAGCTAAACATGCAGGATGCTCAGAATGGGGAGGAACACAGGTGGAGATCAGCCTTCAGCTTGGAGGTTGTGTGCCCATATTTTTCAGAGTGAAGGCAAGGAGAGAGAAATCTGCAATACTGTTTTCCTTATTGTAGGCACAGCTGTTTGCAGTGTTGATAGCCCTAAGCACTAACTTTCATATGGTCACATTTCTTTTCTAGAAGTAGAGGATCCAATTTTCATGATCAGATATAAAGTCAAAATTCTGATGTAACTTGCAGCCATGGCAAATAAAAAAGAAATGTGTTGAAAACTGGCCTAAGCTTTATCTAGGTGCATGCTCAGACAGTAAACAGCATTCTGTTTATCATAGTGACATAGACAACCATCTGGTAATATTGCAACAGAGTCTCAATGGCAAAAGTTACGTTTTTGTGCCCAAGGGGCACTGTTACAATTCATAGTAGCTGCCTGGCTCTTCAAATGCACCTTTCCCACTGAGCATCATACCTGCAAGGCACTCTTGCAAAACGTGGAATTGTTTTACTGGAGACCAAGCATTATCTGTTAACTTTTTAAGAAAATCCTTTTCTAGTAATTGGGACAGCAACTGGTGTTGAATGTTTTTAAGTGGGTTGACATTAGGGATGAAAGATAAATTTGGTTCATTTCACATTTTAATGCAAACCTACGTTTGCAGTTCCCAAAGCAACACACAAACCACAAGACAGCTGTCTTTTGAAATTCACACTTCTCCAAGTTTTGTGGTGCATCTCTCCAACCCAAAACTACGTATATTAGGGGGAAAGTGTGCAAAACCAAAGAACGCTAGTTAGGAAAAATAAGGTACAAAACTATTAGGGGGGAAATCGCTTGGGGGGGGATGTATATTCAGAAAAATAGCATTCAAAAATGTATGTATTAGAAGAAATATACACTAACAAGCTGGTGAATTGTTGTTGTTATTATTATTATTATTATTATTATTAATTTGGCTTTATATAGCACATTCTTGATTAGTTCTGGTGTTAACATTGTTTAACTGCTCCTTTCTTTCCCTTTCAAAGGTGCTGTCCTCCCTCTGGCTCTTGGGCTGGCCATCACCGCTATGCTGCTGCTCATGGTAGCTTGCCGACTTCGGTTAGTGAGACAGAAACTTAAGAAAGCTCGGCCCCTGATGTCTGAGGAATCCGATTACCTCATAAATGGGATGTATCTCTAAAGCAGGGTTCAGGTGACTTCCCTTTCCTTGAGCTTTCCTCAAAAAAAGTGTGCCTCTTGCATCTTACACTTTCCTCTTTTTTAAAAAAAAGTAAAAACTCATGTTTAAAGAGAAAATGCAGCAGCCACCTTCTAAAAGATTCTTTCTAACATCAGTGGTAGAGATGTTTGTAGCTGCACCAGCAGACAGACCGGCTTCCCTCTGCCAGAGCTCTAGGACTATCCTGTGCTTGTCAATAAGGCAAATTCCATCTTACTGGGTTGTGTATCAGTTCAGTCCCATGAAAATACTGCCATATCTAAGGTAATGTGGCTGGAGTTAGCCCTGCGATGGATGAAATGCCATGTTCTCCAAGAACTGCCCTCTCCTTGTAATCCATAATACTCAGTTCTGTTTTGCAAAGAAGCATCATGCAGTGTTACAGCACCGCTTTGAATATTGGTTTCTGGGTGGCTGATGATCCACATTGCTGCACCACTCCCATGTCCCAAGGGATGGCACAGGTCAGGGCATGGAAAAATATAGCAGTCATATAAGATCCTAGACACATCTATTTCCTGTTGTGTTGGCTCTCTGCATCTGGCCTTAGGTGAGAAATTAGATTCCTTTGACATAAATGGTCTTTCTTTAGCTTCCTTTTACAGAAAGGATATTTATTTACTACTTTAAAACCAGTATTTTATTTTACTTTATTTTAAAATAACATGGCACTATTATCACTTCAAGATTGGTTCAAATAGAAGCATATTTTTCTACTCACCTACTTGCCTGGGTTTGCTTCTTACTTGTCACAGGCATGGGATTATTTACAAGCCCCCCTGTTAAAGTGCAGAGTTTCCCAAGGTGAAACATTAGGCCTGGTCTATACAGGCA
The DNA here is from genome assembly GCF_964234715.1 of Podarcis melisellensis. NCBI lineage: Eukaryota > Metazoa > Chordata > Lepidosauria > Squamata > Lacertidae > Podarcis > Podarcis melisellensis. The sequence continues at coordinate 56,693,436 of NC_138530.1, forward strand.
GCAAAATGAAGTACTTGGATCTTAAAGTGGTATGAGTGGTTTGTATCACTTCAGACAGTGGAAAAGGGAAGAGAGATGTTTTAGTGTTCCGTTACACAAAAACAAACCTAGCAGCACAAACAGAAGGACCGTAGGGGAAACTGCCCTCTGCTATGCTATTTTTCTAAACACAGTGAGGATTCCCACCCTTCAAGCAATCTCTTTATCATGGGCAATGAGCAGCATTATCCCCCGCTTTAAACTGAAGATCAAAAAGATGATAGCAGCCCCAGCAGTCTGAAGTTGTACACTCTATGCTAATAGCTCAGGACTCTGCCACCTCATTGTGCTACAGATATGGACTAGGCCATATGTTCAGCAACACATCCCATTGCTGCTATTGATACAACGCTGCCTGCTTTCATGGAGCTTGAAAGATTCTTGCTAATTGGACCCTCACAGCAAAGTTAAAGTTTCAGTAGCTGCATCCATTTTAAAGCTCATCCCGTCGTCTGATGAATTCAATGTATGATTGAATTGTCGGAAGTGTTCGTTATACAGTAAAGTTTGTAGTCTGCGTATCAGTTTTTGTCTGTGAACCCTCCTCTTTATCCATCTGTGCAAAGAAGTTCCCATCCGAGGACCCAGGTTCAAATCAATGCAGAAAAGGCATGCAATGATTCTGTATGTCTCTCTTATTCTAACGAACTTACAACTTTGAATCCTACCGCAGACCTCTACATTGCCAATGTCCCAACCTGATAATGTAAACTAAGAGATAATAAACCTATTTTATTCTTAATACCTTGCAAAATACTTGTTTTCCTTTCAGTAACTGTAAACAAAAATCTATGTTAGCAGGGTTCTGTATTGTTGCAAAACAGTGGAACTATAGAACCACTTCTAGAACCATAGAATTACAGAGTTGGAAGGGACCACACAAGTAATCTAGTCTGTGATAGCTGCACATGCATTCCTTTCACATTTCTGTCCCATTATAATAAGAAGTTGTGTCTTAAACAGTAAAAGGAGTCAGTGTCAGAGCTGAGAACAGAGGAAGGGTTCTGGAGAAACTGACTAAGGAGAAGAGAGGTAGCCAGGGCTCTTTTTATTCTTAGCATATAATTGATCTCCTGCATTTCATTAGCTCAGCCCCTCACCCAGTTTCTGCTTTATATGCAAACTGGCCAGACACACAAAAGATGGCCTCATCATGCCTAGTTGGGTTCTAAAACCTGCTGCCTGGGGCTGGGCTTTACTGCTGAACATGCGGTTCTCAAAGGACACTTGCACCCAAAATGATCTCCTCGCATAGCAAATTAACATACTGAGAAGCTTAGGCTTGAAACCTTCTCCTTCACAGCCAGTTTGCCTATTACCACTTTGCTAAGAAGCAGGCCTCTGTGGAGTTTGAAAGCAGCAGGTCTGCTGCTGTTACCAGCTGCTTTGCATTATTAACTGATTAAAAAGAGAAACATTTGTGTTAAGGCTATGCTGTTAGTTCTAGTCCCATGTACAAATTACTTGTTTGTCACAAAATTATGGTGAATGTTATGTGACTTTTAACAGTAAATTGACAGTACTTTCAGGTATGTGGCGTTAATGTATACTTTTGCACCTGCTTCTCAAGTGTCTTGTGAACCTTCTACTTTGAGAAATCATGTGACCCAGGGTGGAAGTGCTGCTGTTAAGGAAAAGCCCCACTACATGCTAATGTAGCTGCACGCTGCTTTGCTCCATCATCTTTGATTGCCTTTCCTTGCTTATCAGTTTGAAATTACAACCCCATTTTTTTGTCCAAATGCTAAGCTTTACAAATAATTGTTGTAATTTTTCACAGGGGCAGGGCTGTAACTAGTGGACTTACAATTGGCAGTGCTATTACGAATGTGTTTCCCCCTTCTTCGCATTATTTTCACTGCAGATCCATTTTAACAAGAAACTCCTGCTCTATGAGGCTACCAATTCTGTCCCTTCTTAATCTTACAATTATCTACAAAGCTGAAGGCCACAATTCACAGAATCCTTTAAGGGCAGGTACAGAGAATATGGGACCCTCTTGATTCCATTGGGACTCCAGCTCCCATCAGCCTCAACCAGCCAGTGCTTTCATCAATGCAAAGACTTCTGATTACAGTGGAACTTATTCTCTTCTCCTCCCAGTGTACCTGTTCTGAGGTTTCCCCAAACCTCCAGAGCAGATTTGGGAAGAGGGGCACAAGCAGCGGGGAAGGAAGTAAGTCCTTCAACTTCTTGCATTTACGGAACTGCTTAACTGGATATCACCCATGTTTCCTCTTTCCTGCTTTAGGATGTGACCCATGGCTGCATTTTGAGTCACTTCACATATCTTTTGGAAGCAAGGTAGGAAATTTGTATTCAAGCTGGCTTTTGCTGGCCAGGAATGCAGCACGATGAAAGTTTAATAATTTAACTGAGGTAATGATTAACCTTATTGCCTGGCCCAAACTGTTAGGCTAAATCTAAATAAATGAGTAAAAATATAGCTGGGGGTCATTGGGGTTGGGGGAGAGATGAGTTAAATCTACCCTGCCATGCCCATAGCCTCATTCTCATTTATTTAACTGAAGACATAAAACCTAGGACGGACTAGCTAACATTGTACAAGGCAGTCCTTTTCTACTGCTGTGAACTTATTTCTCCAAACTAAGAGACAGTGCAAAAGAGCACTTTTTGGTTTAAATACTCACCTTAATTTTTCTTTCTTAAAACATTTCTCATTGTTTCAGTGCTTCTCAAGTTCTGTTTGCTCCTGTCAGGCCTACCAGCCTTTTGCTAGGCAAGCTGTAGCATAATCATTTTTGCAAACATTCTAAAAACAATGGAGCCATTACATATTGCATGCATTTTATGAAGAAAAATAAATGAGGCCCTTTGCAGCATTTGTAAATGTGCTTGAACAATTAAAAGATGTTCAACAGGGCTATTGGAACTGGTGATTTATTCATCACCACGTAACAACAATGCCTGCAAAGACAATCATGCCAGTGTTTTCCATTCCCCTAAACCTCTGTTTGCATGATTTGTATTGTCTGGAAAATAAGCTAACTCTCTATTTGCCTTTAAAAGTATCTGACAAGCAACAGCAAATATATTGATCCTCACAATGTGCTTCTGTAATGCTCAAATCTTTGGGATCTCTTCTCTCATCCTGTTCCTGTATTAGCTATGCTTTTCAAAAGGTCATATTGATCAGTGCTATTTTTCTAGAAAAAGAGGCGCTGGAACTCACCATGAACACCTCCCTTGTTGCCAGTGAGTTCCAGCTGAAAAAAAGCCCTGGTCTTGATACTGATGATTTATCACAATTAGAATAAAGCAGTTAAAACAGTAAAACAATTAATACACATTGCTGCTTTCATTGAAATTTATAGATTACATGTCTTTGGGTTTAATGGAGCTCATTCTGCGGTTAAGTGAATATAGGATTGCCACCTAGGCTTTGGTTTAGGGTTGGCATAGGGGGAAAGCATGGTTATTGTGTCTTTAATAGCTGTGTGGCAGGCAAAAGAGTTCAACAGGTTAAGTATTTTCTAGTATGGAAATAATATGAAGGGAAAAGCTTTACCTAGTCACATTCTGTGTGCCTTTTATTATTTTTATGGACACCTATTTATTTTTTGAGCACTCCACCTACAAAAAGGACACAAATTTGCATGTGACACAAATCATATGCAAATTCTATGCAGATCTATGCCCTATCTTTGAAACATCAGGGATTATGTACACTAACTGATAGGTAGCAACAGCTGCACACAAAACCACACCCTTCTGTTACAATAAGCACTCAAGGTGTGTTGCTTTTTTAAAAAAAAGCAAGCGTCTTCTTGCAGGTACAACAGGAGAAAGTGAACATGTTTTTCAAAAACAACATAAGGATCACACGAGAACTTTCACACTTCTGAAAATTAGTTGTTGGTAAAAGTCTTTTCTAATGTTTAGCATTCTCATTAAAAATAGCACTTGCAAACCCTTTTTGTTTTGAATTTTATTTGGCAAAGCAGCATTGCATAAACTGTTCAATGATTAGGACATAGCTTACACAGTATTTGTTATACAGTTTTAAATTCAGGTACATCAAATTTGCAAACAATACTCTACTATAAACCTCTAAGTTATTCTACAAGTAAAAGGGAGAAAACTATGTCAGTTATGTCCATCTTGAACAGCAGTGTATTCAACAAGAGCTGTCACTTCTGATGTCTTGAAGTTTATATACACGATATCTGATTTTTAAAGGGAAGAAAGCAGCTGATTGTATATACTACATGCTAGTCTATGACACCACGCTGAAAGCTTAGAAGAACTTCATCTCATTTTAGTAGCATCTAGAAGACAGCTGAACACAGGAACCATATAGTGTGCATGTAGTGTCAGAAAGTGCAGATAAGCGGTTTGATGGACGAACACTGGAGCTGAAAGAAGTGTTCAGAACGTTTCCCAATCCAAAATAAAGAAGATAACAAATCGCAGGTCTGTCTGGCTTTCTGCAGACATATTACACTTCTTTAAACAGGTGAAAATAAGGGCATGTTGAAAAGAAACATTTGCCCAAATTTAAACTTTCCATCAGTTCATTATCAAACTTGCATTAACTTCTACAAAATAAAAAACACCACACTTTTCCATGCTGATAACAGTGTAACAAAGTCCAAAACAAGCTGCAATGCTGTTGGTTTTGAAAAGCTTTTAAGAATTGGAGATGAGCAGTCCACTGTTAACACTATGTTTGGGTCAGATGACGTAGCTTTTACATTTCATCCCTGCAAAAAGAGGACAAAAATTACAAGTTTAACTCCTCAAAATTAAACTCGTTCTCAGATATTGCAGCAAAATTGCATAAGCCTGTTAAGGTACTTAAGCCAAAAGAAGGGTCAAGAACATCAAACTAGTAGTGCACATAAATCAAAGCAAAAATACCTCCTATGCTTCCGTCAATGTCATTTAAAATACCATTAGCTGTAAAATCACAAGTCTACCTTTTTACTGAAGAAGAGAATGCCTTAGCTCTCTGTAAGCCATATACTGTAGATTCATTTGCCATTATAGTCTAGTTATTCTTGGAACCTGCACCAAAGGCTGCAAAATGTGAAACCTAAGTTCAAAATTAGACTTCACAGTGTTGATAACAGGCTCCCCATCCAGTGAACAGGGAGACCCTGTTCTGTCCAGAGGAATGCAGACCACCCTGGGGCAAACAAGGCATTGAGTTTGTGAGATCCTTGTGGAGAGTGGCAGGAGGATATATGTAGCTGAGAAACAGCAAGCAAGGAAAGGCTTAAACTCTTCAACTACTCCTGCTGCTTTTCATTGCCTCTTAATGCTAATTTGTTTTTTTTGAAAAGGAAACAGGGTCTGCATCTGCACTTGAAGTCTAGTTGGCCCGCAATATGGTAGACTTAAATCTGAGGAGTTCAGTTCAAGTCATGGACTTGCCGAGGGGGTTTGAACTAGTTACTTTGCTTCAGCTATAGTTCCCTATCCACAAACCAGAAAGAACAGAGCCTTTGAGTTCACTGTTATAAGGATGAGGCATGGACCAAAGCAGTAGCCAATCACAGAGCAATACAAATTATAAAATACTGCTTGTTTTTCAGAACATCTTTCTCAACTGATTTTAACTGATCCAGGACTAAATAGTACCTATACCACTGAAAGACCTGAAGCCAAGGACAAAAATTCAGAGTGGAATAGATGTGGGTAGCTTCTTCTATATCAATAGTGATTATACAAATACAGTATTCAAGTATCTTTCTAACAGGCCAAGTAAAAGTGTACATAAATGTCAGAAACCATATACACGACTTCTTACTACTGCTACTCTATCAACTCTTTGGAGTGCCCCCCCCAAACAAGGAGCTTGACCCGCCTCCACCTTGCTGTCATTAGCATATTCTGTTATGTTAATTTCAGAAAACAACTCGCCCACTATATGCTCAGCCCCTTCTGTGCCCCCATTTTTTTCTCGTGCAGTCACTGGTTGTGGGGAGAAATATAATCCAAGAAAAAGCCATGCAATGATTTGGGGTGTAAAGCAGAGCAAAGGAGCAGCAGCAAGGACATCTGAGGTGGAATTGTGTCTTGTGGTCATGGTCTTCTGGAGACTTGCATTTTTGTGGCTTAAGAACTTTTGCAGCAAAAGCACAACCCTGATATGATTTCCTCATGATTATATTTGTGGTGGTTCAAATTGAAACCTTTTAGAATTTTACAGACATTCAAATAAACGGATGTACATTTTAGTTTGTGAGCTCATTCTGAAATACAATTACTTTGATGAGCAGTATTTAAATAGACTGATTTATGCAATCACCTTGTGATGACAGCCATATCTATCACCACAACAGAGTGCTGTAAAAAGTAAGGCTTGGGAAAAGAAAGCAGTTATGTGAACTGGCTCCAATCCAGCCTCTCTCACAACGAAGTGTCCAATGTGCAAATAACTAGACACATGGCTTGATCCCTACAGGTAGGGAGATACTGGAGATTAATTGAAATGTAAGCATAAAACCTACTGACCAGCTTACTCACTCTGCATTTTCTTCACTGCACTAGCTGTTAGCTTGTATCTCGGGAGTGCTAGCTGACATTTTTGTAAACTGAATCTTCTTCCAGTTGCTCTGATGTTTCTAAATTCTTTAAGCAATATCTGTATTAATGACTGTTGCAACAACTTCATGATCTTCAGTAGGCTTCATTCAGATCTGTCAATATTTATAACCAATTTCCAAATGGAGGTTCTGTTTGAGGCACTTCAGTCAGTTTTCAATTAATGGATAGACTAATAGCTAAGTTCAAAAGTGTTTAGCTTTAATGGAGATTTTAATGAAAAGAAGACCTTCCTATTTTATGACACACTACACCATATCTCCTTAATCTATCTATTACATAAAAACAGAAAATATAGCTATCTGCCTTCCAAACAGCAACTGCAGGGGTGAAGGTTTCTGCTTCTACCCAGGACGTTACAAGGACATAACCAAATATGCAACCTTCACTGAGTGGGAGAATGTGAATACCATGCATCTGTTGCCAGCAGTTTTTTGAGGCTAAGAGGGCTATACACAGCCTATGCTAGCTGTGTAGAGCTATCTCTCCATTATCAGCAAAAAAACCCAAACACTATTTTGGTGAAAATGGGAAATTGCACACTAACCTAGAGGTAACTGTTGCTTGTCATAGGCTCAGTTTTTTTAGTAGCAGTAATAAGTTATAAGGCTGTACTAAATCTACTTTGGAAGCAAAGGCTATCCATCAATAAAATATTAATACAGAATTTAAACAAATAGCAAATATTAATTTGCTCAGCAGAATCTAGGTCTCTGAATATGAAACAAGCTTTCTGTAGCAGCTTTTGGTCAGCAGCAATTCATTCATGAAGTTATCGGTATGCTACGCAGTAGCTCAATACTGTTCTCACAAAACAGTGGGCCTTCCATTGAAGGCAGAAAAGCAAAATTAATTAGTTTATTTTTGCACAGACATTTCTACAGCTGTAAAGTGTCTAGAAATGCGACATTTTTATTAAATGTCAAAGTAAAACTTTATAGATTTGGAGTGCTAATCAGGCATGTGTTTGTCTCATCAACAAAGACAGTTCACAAGCATTTCTATCTAGCCAGCAGTGAAGGACTGCTGGCTTATTCATATGCATGCTAATGACAGGCACCTTTTTAGCACTGACTACTCTGTTATGTGTGCCCTAAACTACAAAGCTATCCACAAACCCTGACAGCTCCCAGAGTTAAAAATCTCTGAGACCTGGTAGCTTGTTGAAAATGAACAGTTTGTCAGCTTGAAGAAAATATGACAAACATTATCACACATCCAATACCATCTTCTTTTAAAATAGCAAATGTAAAGTATTTGGCTTGGGTTGCTTTTGATCAACTATAGTGAACTTGTCTTAAAGATAAACAACTAACATGTAAAAATATCCATAATTAGATTGCTTGCTCTAAAGGTTTCTGAGCAATGTTTGACTTTTGAAAACTGGGAAATCCCTTTCCTTTATAGAAGTCAGGCAGACACTTGCAGTGTGAAACACAGTCTGATCTATTGCACCTTGCATATAATGCATACTTATCAAAATCTAACCCAAGACACCAATAAGAACTTCTTTATTTTGGGAATACTTTAGTCTCAAAATGTAGGTAATATTTTTAGCTTATACTAGAGAACCTCAAGAAGACACAAGTTATAATGAAAAATGAAATAAACGCAATCAATGCAATGGTATTTTCCCCAGCATTTAATGAGACACACAAAAACTTGCATGTGGTGATGTAACAATGCAAGAGGTTGCTTTTGGTGGTACAGTCAAGCAGAAAGCAGGGAGCAAAAGCAGCCTTGGCAAGCTATGTCTTAAGAATCAAGATTCAAGACCCTTTCACCTTGTATGTGTAAGTGTGTGGAAGAAGAAAGTTGAACAGAAAATCACTTCCACCTGGACCACTGCTTCTCCTTATCTGTTAAAGGCACATATATCACTCCCATCAGAGGCTTCATTTTGACACTGCCATCTTCTAGCTTATCGTACTGTTCCAGCATCTGGTTTCCTCCAGCGGGTCCAACAGGTAATATTAACCTTCCACCAGGCTTTAATTGATCTATAAGCTATAAATAAATAAAAAGTTAATTATTCACAGCAAGTGTACTCCTAAGCAGTGTTAGTTATACTCAAAGCAGACCCATTGAAATTAATGGAAATTACTAATTTAGGTCTATTAATTTCAATGGGCCTGCTCTTGAGTCTTAATTACTTAGTTGGATACAACTCTAAGATCCCTACCTTGTACAATGTAAAATAACAAAGAATACTGTATTATACTCCTTGATGGTAAGAGCTTTTAGACCTAATGGTCTGAGACACAGCCCACAGTTCTAGCCCTTCCCCCTGAAAAATTGCTGGAAGCTAAGTTCTGGAAACAGGTAAAAGGAGAGGGGATAGTTTGGAATGCCCCAATCTTTATTTGCCTTGACAAAATTAAAAGGGATTTGGGCCTGCACTGTGCAAAGCTTTTCATTTCCAAACCACCAGCACTCCCAATTCCAAAAAACATCAACATCACCTATTAGTATACCAAATCAAATTCCACTGTTGGAATGTGTTTCATTTAATGAAATCTAATTAAAAAGCCCATCGTTTAAAGCAGGTATAAGCATCCAATTAATCATTTCAATTAATAAAGAAAAATCATAGCAAACAATATGTACCATATATATGTATAAATCACTTACTGCTTGGGGAACAACTGGTGCAGCAGCTCCTACATGAATAGCATCATATGGAGCTTCTTCAGAATATCCCAACCTTCCATCTCCCACTACAAGGGGAGAAAAGATATATACAAGGATGAGGAAAAGCTGTCTTCATATTGTCCTCGGCTTATTCAAGACACTGAACTCATAGATGAAATCTTAACTAAGTTTATGAGTTTATGTGGAACCAGCAAAAAAATGTTGAAATTAAAAACAGCCATAATTAGCCTCCTAAATTTTAATCAGATTCCCAACTGAAATTTCTACTGGGAATGAACGACCTGGGTTCCAGGGAATTAGTACCAAACAGCAGTAGTTCACTAAATGCAGCCAGATGTGGACACAACAAAAGGCAGCTGTATATGAGGATTGGAAAGGGCTCCTAGTGATTTCTGCTCTTGTGCAACTGCAGTGCCATAAAGAGGAAACACTTTTACAGAGTGGACCCACAAATGAAACCCAGTTTGAAAGACTATGACTCTGTGCCAACGCTAAACTTCTTAGATCAGATCCCATGACCTGGTCACTAAGCACAGTGGCTTGCAAAAGATTACAGACCTAAGCACATGTAACTGAAAATGAAGTTATTAGTGGGCTTGGAAGGTTTTTGTTTAAAAAAACCCATCAAAAAGTAAACATAATAATTAAATAAAATTATATAAGTTGGATAGTAAACCTAACTACTCTAGTTGTATATATTTCACAGAAAACCTACTACAAAAAGTAAGATCCTGCATTGAACAAGCATATTCCTATACCTATTTTTTACTGTTAATATACTCCAGTACTTACCAATCAGTTTCACTCTTCCTGAAGATAACAATAGGGGATCATCCTTTTTAACATTATTTATTGAGTCATCTACCAACTCTTTGATATGATCAATTCCTACAACTTGTCCTTTGGGACCAACCTGAAACAAAACAAGTTTATTTTGGTATGGAATGTACTATGTATGTATTCAGTTTCTTACTTTTACTTTCAATTGAAGTTATAAGCAAAGGCTACAGGAGATGAAGGATAAAACCTAATACGGCTTTTTCCTATTACTGTATCTGTCTATCTGTTTCTCTTCCCCCAGTTTCACATCCATTTTGCCTTAGAATGTTTGGCATGCAAGTTTCTTCTAATAAAGTTATTGCCATAAATACTTTAGAGTTTCTCATGGTCCATACTTACGAAGTCATTTCCCAATATTTTTTTTCATATTAATATATTGTAATTAACATTCCAAGAAGATATGAATATTTTAAGGCCTCAAACCAGTGTTGCATGTTAGCAGTTTTACTATGAAATACATGAATAGCAACTTATTTTGTTATGTACAGAACTTTTTTTAAAACTTAACATTCTATTGGCATTTGAAATGTAATAGAATATAATCTGTTCAGCACTAGTATTGACTGCTGATTCACCTAAGCAGGATTACACAGGTGACAAGGCAACTTTTTTAAAGTTCAGGGTTTCTTAAGATATACTGAGATGATGGAAAGAAGCCACTAGCTGGAAAAAGAATACTGAACTAGATGGACCTTGGCAGTTCTTTTTTTCTTACAAGATTATGGGAAAGAAATATGGTGGGGTTTTTTTAAAAAAATAAGAGTGTGTTCCATGTTGCAAGTTGATGTTAAAAAAAGAATGCAGAGTCTGGAGTCTACTTCTATATTAATGGCATGTCATACACATCGCACACTCTGCAAAAGAAAATAGAAACAGAAAATCCTGCACACCCCTGCTTGCTTCCTTACATGATCAGTAAGAAAAATCACTGAGGAAGGTATTGAAGTGGGGATGTGAAACATTTTGCAGCATGAATGCCTCATGAGCAACCTTCTGGGGAACCTGCATGCTGATGGTCAATGGGCCAGAGGCAACAAGTCAGCAGAGCAATGGATGCAATTCTTACATTTGTACAGTAAGCTTTATTCCAGCCACATACAAGTCAAATGCTTCTACACATCTCTGCATTTTCTACCCAGGCAGACAAGAGGCCTTTTCACAATGCATATTCCAGCAAGGTAAAAGCACTTAAGGAGGGTGCAGAGCAGGGCCAGTGAGGTCTGAGGATGGGCTTCACTGGGGGAGAGTCCCAAGAGCCAGACAGAGAGGTCTGGAGGGATCCCTTAGCCCTGAGGATCCCTAGCCCTGTTTTAAAGCATCCTTTTCAGATTATATTTACTAAGCATTACACAGGAACTTGCCCCAGAATGGAGTACTTCCATACTTCATAGGCTGTTCTTTCTTCAAAATATTCAATCCAACTATTAGGTGGCATTAAATACAAAAAACAAAAATATGAGCTGATTTGAGCTAGTATTGCTTCATGTTCTTTACTGAAATTTATGAGCTGGACTTTATTGAAACAGTAAGGCATTGCTGTAAAGGTACCCAAAAATACCTATCCTTCTAAAAGTATAAAATAATATCAGAATCAAGTCCTTGCAATTCTCTTGTAAAGACATAAAAAATAAAGCATTTTGTAATGCACACAGAAACCTAACAAGAGTCATATATTTATTGTAAGTGGTTAAGAATTGTCCTCTCACCATTCGTGCAAAGCATGCAGAAAGAATTCCACTTCCAGATCCTACATCAAGGGCTTTGGCTCCTTCATGTAATTGTTCATATAGGAGTTCTAGAGCATATGCATGCTGACCAAAGGAAAAAAGGAAAAGATGTTGGTATTTTATTTTTGGTTTTGCCCAATGTACAATGCTATGATTTTATGTTCTTTCATAAAGAATTCAAACTATGCAATTCCCTACAGAGAATCCAGTAACTTAACTCAATCAAGCTGTTATAGATATCAAACAATTTCACAATTTAACAGCTACAGTTTCAAACCACATAAAGATAAGTATGTCAACTGTCAATTTGTAAATGTAGAAAGATCCCCAAACCCTTTATCTACCCAAATTTGATTTCAGAATTGTCCATTTACACAATAACAGTTCAGAGGATCAAGCCCAGGATACACAGAAATATGTTACTAAATAAAAAATAGCTTTTAGGACCCCCAAAGGTTAATAATGAGCTTAATATTTGCTATTAAGTTTTGTATTTTTCTCTATAAACCCTAATAAAATCTATTGAGCTTACAGAATGAGCCTAGACACAGAAAGACAGAAAAGCATTCAAAAGAAACTTGTGCCAGGCAGACTGTGAATCTATCAATCAAGTCTACTATTGACAGCAACTATGATATGGAATGTTAACAGGTGTCACAGTTGGAAGCCAACCCCACCCACAAAGAAAAACATGAGGGAGAGAAAAAAACCTACCTTCTCAAACCACTAACAACTAACAGTATCCTTAAAAAGGGTCGAAACAAAATAAAAAAATTCCTTCCAGTACAACCTTAGAAACTAAGTTTGTCATTAGTATGAGCTTTCGTGTGCATGCACACTTCTTCAGATACAATGAAACTGTTTCAGTGTATCTATGGCATGCCAACACAGCTACCTATCTGTAACTTAAAAAGGGTATGGGGGATAAGCATTAGGGTTCCCCCCACCATGTACTACACTGGGGTGTTTCATAAGGGTAGAAAGAGGAAAATGAAAGTTTAGTTGTTAAAGGAGTCAGGCTGACAGTATATAAATATAACGCTTACCATGTGTGGAGCACTGATTGTTGCTTGAAATCCTATAAAACATTTAAAGAATGATATGAGTAACAAAACAGCTCACTTATCAAAATGTTCAACATTAGCACCTTTGCTAGACAACAAGTGAGGACTTAAATATATCATATCTGAAGAATTATAATGACAAAGAAACAGTTTCCAAGAGCAAATCATTGCTACAACAACCACCATTTAATTCTGGAGTTATCTTGACTACCGAGATAGCATTTGCAACACTTTTGGAACAGTTCACCTTTGGTTCAACACAACAAGGCCTTAGGAAAATAAAGCTTTTAGTCATCGTTAAAGACTTTGAATACATAATTTTCATACCTATTGATTGAGGAGAATCCATATATGGGTTGCATTTTGCATAATGGCAGCGGTCTGTTGCAAGCATTACTTCAAATACTTTATCTGACTTGATTATTCCATTTTCTGGAAGAAAGGCAAATCAAAATATAAGGGAATATTATTCCACAATACCATTATACTGAAACTACAAAATAAAATGTACCACAGTCTTCAGAAAAAAACACAAGTGGTCAGTCAACTGATGTAATGCTCAGTTGTAAAAGTTTATAGGAGAGAATTTTTCAAGCATCAAACAGTAATGCAAATGTCTGCTATGAATCAGGAAGGATTGAGTTAATTACTGAAACAGTATATTTATTACAGTATACAGTATATTTATTACAAAAGAGATTATAAAAAAGAGATTACTTTCTTATAGCAAAATGTTTTGGCTTTTCCTTTCTTCAGCGGCTCTGAAGTGAACCAACTCACATCGGGGAACTTCAGGAAGATGCTACTTTAAAATATAGCCTACAGCAGTGATATACATTATGCCCATGTTAGTTTATCTGCAAATTATGGAAGCCGACATTCATCACTTCAACATTACTATGAAAACCTACTGTCAAAATAAATTAGGAGTTGGACCATGAGTCTTCTGGACTGCGTAGTGCTGATGTTATTGTTATAGTCAGCTATTTAAGGGTTCAGAGTGGAGAAAGCGCTTTATCCTATCCCTGCCAGTCCCTTTGTTATTCTAGAGATGGCCTGGGTGTAAGTGCTTCCAGATAAAACCTGAATTTTGGGGTGGGCCAAATATTAGTCTTGCCTGTTTGGACAAATTCCTCATCTAGGACTTTGGCCTGTGATTGACTGTTTCTGGATTGATCCCCCCTTGCTAAGGTTATGTGCCACATTTCCTAAGTTCTTCTTTAGCAGAGCAGCTAAGCACATAGAGCACTGAAATACAGGCAGGAATGGGACTGCAGCAGAGAACACATGTAACCAAAATTCAGCTATACTTGTTCTAACACAGCAAAGAATAGACCACTGCAGCTCTTTGAGTTATATAAAGCCTGGCAAATCCAATGTGTATCAACACATCTGAGTCTCTTCAGTTCCACACTCTGAAAAATGTGCCACAGTTTTCAGAAAGAAAATATGTGAACTCTAGATGGGGATTTACCCTGAGAGTGTATCTTCTAATCTTATTTCAGCATAGTTGTCAATGAGGAAAAATTGAATTAACATCCACAATGTACAATCCAGTTCCTGTCTGCCTTGATTACTGATTTAGTGGCTGGGACTATGGTACCTTTGTTGACAAGCATTATATCAGCACATGTTTAGCGCTGAGACCAAGTCATGCTGGTTCCCACCCCCTCAATAAGTGTGTTGTTTTATTTATTTTTTGGTCAACCAGTTCCTAACCTCCCATTTTTTAGAAGAACAAATGAGAAAAGCTTCAGAGTACATCTGCAACAGCATAAAAATAGATTTACAACTAAATATGATAACCGTGTTTCATTATTAGAATACAGTACCTCTATGGTCCCTATTCCTTAAAATATTGCTTTAGCAAGATTTGCTTCTTGGTCCAGCTTCCTTACCTCACTTTAAACTAATTAAGGCTTGCCCCTGTTTCTGTGGATTGCAGAACTATATTTTTGCTGAAGAAATAATTATGCAACATCTAAGATAATAAAAACTGCCTTATTCCAGGTTGGGCTATTTGTCCACATAGTCCAGTTCTGTCTACTTTGATTGGCAGCTCCAGTATCTTAGGCAGATGTCTTTCTCCTCTGCTACCTGACCCACTTAGCAGGTGGTGCCAGGGATTGAACTGGGAACCTTTTGTGTGATATAATGCGCTCAGGTACTGAACTATGGTCTCTTCCCAACTATGTCGTAAAATAAGAACTACACTACTGTATTGTGGTTCAGCAACAGTACAAGTTTTAGATAAACCTGAGAAGAGAGTTCAAGAAACTATGAATTGTTTAATAATCTTCAAACCCATAATATGTTCAACTTTGCTGTGAGAATGAACAAAATAGTCATAGGCAAGGGGGTTGGAACACCAATACATTTCATTTTGAAAAACAGTTTTTTAAAAAATCTGGAAATGACTAGAAGATAACAAGGGGGAAGGGGAGAAAAATAACAGTCTGATAACTAACATTTCACCCCAGATGTGGAGCACTAACTACTAGTAAAAAAAATTCTTTCTTTTTTTAGAGAGTTACCGAAAAACAAGTTCAAAAACACATACTAGTAGCTGCAACAGAAAACAGAGCTTTGTAAGGGCCTAGATATATTTTTCAGATCATTTCTTCCCTAGACTTCAAACTAGAATTATTTTAAGGGTGAATTTTGAAAGTAAATGTGCTCTTTGACATAGTGATTGGTTAGCTTCTTGATCAGAAGATTTAAAAACAACAATTGAGCATGATTTTACAGGGGAAGAATCAGGTTCTAAAATAATATTTAGTCATGCTCATTAATTTCAATGAGTTCACTAATACCTAGCTGAATACCACCCTATCTGTGTCACATTTCTGGATATTTACTATTTCATTTTATCACATTTCTATCATTTTTAGGGCGGTGAAAATCATTCTGAAATTGTCATCCAAAATTTGCAAAGCAGCACTAGAATTTATGTAACACTTTCCAAGGTTTTTCAGTAGTAAGAGTCATATTCATTATTTAGTAGCAGAATTCAAACTACATCATGCTGTTGTCCTGCCTGCAAGCACCATACATATTTATGTTGCAAAAGGTTCTGAAACAAATCTGCAGCTTATTTAAGTCCCGGCTCACACCCCTACCTTATTAATAAACTATGATGTAGCTTTTAACTCTTCATCCCTACAACATCAAGAATAAGAGAGGGGCGTAGGGAGAGAAATAACACAAGCCCACCTTCCCTACACTATTCTCAGGAAACGCTATTGCTTTGCTAGACAGTATAATTGATTTTCCAGTGATGGGTTGGTGGAGGAAGCCATATGTTCTTAACAGAGAAATGTTTTTAAATATTTGGCAGGTCAGGCAGAAAAGATTAACTTCAGCATACCTTCTCTTTTTAGTTAAATTTAAATTCCTTAAGTTAAATCTTTCTGGTGCTGTCTTTGACTCCTGTTCCGCACTTAATGGTTATTTTTGTATATTTATTGACCTAGATCCTTTTGGCTACCTACGCATATTGTTCTACAAAGGATAAGTATAAAATACTGGAAATAGATAAATAAGAAACAAAATAAAATGAGTGTTATGGACATACACAGTCATAAAATATAACTATGCATGTGCTGTTGAAGTCGGAATGTTGCAAAGTTATGTTTCCTTTATAGAAGTACACTCAAATAAATAAATAAAACCCCACCCATCTGGCTGGGTTTCCCCAGCCACTCTGGGCGGCTTCCAACAAAATATAAAAAATACAATAAATCATCAAACATTAAAAACTTCCCTAAACAGGGCTGCCTTCAGATGTCTTCTAAAAGTCAGATAGTTGTTTATTTCCTTGACATCTGATGAGAGGGCATTCCATAGGGCGGGCACCCCTACCGAGAAGGCCCTCTGCCTGGTTATCCTGGAACTTCGCTTCTCGCAGTGAGGGAACCACCAGAAAGCCCTTGGAGCTGGACCTCAATGAATGATGGGGGTGGAGACGCTCCTCAGGTATACTGAGCTAAGGCCGTTTAGGGCTTTAAAGATCAGCACCAACACTTTGAAATGTGCTCGGAAAAGTACTGGAACCCAATGTAGGTCTTTCAGGACCGGTGTTATGTGGTCTTGGCGGTCTAATTCCTCTGTTGTCAGAGGCATAAAAAAAAGCCACATGCCCAATTTATTTATGGTAAACAACTGCTTACTATTAGATTCTAATGGATTATTGAATATTCCTTTATTTGATATGTTGTGACTTTTTTACATTATATCAGATTGTTACTATTAATATTTGATGTTCTTTGTGTTTTTATATGTGTTGGAAGCCACCCAGAGTGGCTGGGGTAACCCAGCCAGATGGGCGGGGAATAAATAAATTAAAATTATCAGTATTATTTCACAAGTAGAGACTGACACATACTAAAACTGCCTCCAAAATTTAAAAGCTGCTGTCCTATAATGAGTTTATAGACATATATAACAGGAAAAGTATTAAGATACAATGTAATATAAAACAAATCTCAAAAAAATTCCAACTGTTTTTCACTCTGCTCTCTAAATCACTTGCTACATTCCCAAATACGACAAACAGGATACTAAAGCTATTTGCTTAGTTGCAATATGAAAACAGGAACAGACAGCAAGAGCTGCTGCAAATGATTTTTGACTAAGACCTATAAATCTTTTCCAACCAGCTTCTCCTGTAAAATACTTCATGGAACAGGAATGGGAATTCTTACTTTCGAGATCTGCTGCTCATTTATTTGGGTGCTTTTTGTACAAACCCATATAATTTAGTAATAGCCCCAAATGCTTTAATAAACAAAAATCACAACTCCGTCAAACAAATGACATCACTAATTTATATTTGTGGTATCACTACCGCAGATTGTCATATGTTGTGGGATTACTTTCGATTTATGCAGCCTGTGATGTTGACAAGGCACCTGCTGCTCTGTGCCCAACCATGGCTCCTTCTTGGCTTATTAAATCTAGCAGAGGGGTGTGACTGGCTGGACTGAGGGCATGGTTAACACGTCATAGTGTGAGGAGGTGATCCATGACTTGAAAGAAACAACACCCACTCCTAAAGAAATCAACCCTGTGCCAGAATTCACCATGAAGTTGATACAGTACAGTAAGTGCCACACTTTTAACATTGGGGGGTGGGGAGGTGCCAGTAAGCATTTATGGATGCTGTTTATCTACTGATTCCAATCTGGGTTTAGGCCTGGCCATGTGACCAAATCTGCCTTGGCTGTCCTGATAAATCACTTTTACTGAGAATGGGACAAGAGGAATAAGTCCTTCCTTTGCTACCATTAACCATAAATAGCTTACGGGGGGTTGCAATTTTACCTACAGGACCGGGTCCAGAAAGTAAGACTAGGGAACTGGTTTTTGGTCCCATGACAGTGCCACAGGGTGTTATACTATCACCAATGTTGTTTAATGTCTATATGAAGCTGCTAGGAATGGTCATTAGGATATTTGAAACAAGGTGCTGATAATAATTTATTGTATGCCTTTCCCACCCCTCAAAAGATGGTGTCAGGGTAAGAAAAAGCATATAAAAAGACTATTAGAACACTCAGCTCTATTTCTCAATAAAATCTGAAACAGGAAAGGCTGCACAAGTGGTGGCCTAGTGCCTGGATGCAATGGTAGGCTGGATGAGGACAAATAAACAGAACTTTGACCCAAGCAAGGCTGAGGCTCTGTGGGTGAGTGGTTCCTGTGTCGCAGAAATGGGCCAGTTGCCTCCAAGGATGGGAGTTACACTTGCTCAGAAGATGCAGGTACATGGTCTGGAGTTATTCTTGGACCCAGCTCTCACTAACTAAGCTCAGGTGATCTCCATAGCTAGGAGCACCTTCCACCAGCTTCAGCCATTCCTCAACTAGGATAGCTTGCCCAAAGAAACCCAGGAAATTAGTAATTATGAAAGTGGATTACTAAAATATGATATATACAGGGCTTCCCTTGCGATTGCTCTGAAAGATGCAGTCAGAGCAGAATGCTATAGCATTATCGCTGACAGGAGTGAGAACCTACTAGCATATTACACTGCAACTCAAAGAACTGCACTAGCTGCTGATTTGCTATCAGGCCAAGTTAAAGGTCTTACTATTAGCATATAAAGCCCGTAACAGCTTGGGAGCAGTTTGTCTGTGGGGTCATCTAGCCCCTTATGTGCCTACTTCCACAGCTTCAATGCGCAAAACTTGCACTGAACAAACACCTTCATTATGTTGCTTTAGACACCGACTAAAAACTTTGTTTCAGCAAGCCTACCCGGCCATGTAAACAAGTTATGCGTACCTGCTTTTAAATTTTGTTGAATTGTATATTGATATCTGTTTTGTGTGCACCAATAAGTGACATTTTTTTATTAGGCTGTTAATCAATTATTGTAAATAAATAAAAACAACAACTTATCCATTTCATCCAACTTTCTCATTATAGGATTCGCATTTGCAGCACACATTAACATGGGTGGCAGCTCCCAGGCAAACAAAGATGTTAACAGCTGAACTGATGAGAAGCACCCCAAGAGACTCACTAGACGGTTGCATAATGACTGAGGGGAGAGCGAAAGAGCAGCTGCCACACTATCCAAGGGACATTTTAGATTTAGATGGTTTCATTCTTCTCTGCAGTCACATGAACCTGAAACCTAACTTTGCCTTTAACGACTTGAAAAACCTGGAACTTTCCGGCTTTTGTGAGCTATGCATCGGTTGTTTACCTGTGAATGGGAAACTACATAACACATGCCTGCTGCAGTAGGTAACCCGCATAATGTTTATTAATTTTATATTAAAAGGGCGTTTGGCAGGTCCGATGCGCGATGCTCACAGCTGAGAGCCGGCCGTTTAGCTGCCTTCCCCCTTAAGACGCGGGAAGCGGAAACGGAACCGGGAGAGAGAGAGAGGCACCTCTACCACGACTGCCGGGCCCAGCGGCGAAGCTGGGTGGACAGCCGAGGCTGCCGCTTCCCCGCTTGCGAAACAGCGGAGGGACTCAACCCTGCTCTCTTCCAGTAGTGGCGACAGAAGCCACCGCCCTCAAGCAAGCTCGCGCCGCACCGAGACACACCCGCCCGACTGCGGGGACTCTCTTTTCTCTCCCCTCCCCTCGCGGTGCTCGCGACCGCCCACCCGCCCTCGTCTCCAGCAGCCGCCAGGCGCGAAGGCCGTTGGCGAAGGCGCGCGCTTCTGAGGGCCGACAACTAACGGTCACTCCCTAGCGACGGGGTTCGCGCGCGCTTGTCTATGTGTGGTACATGAATGGACTGCGCGCGCCCTGGCCCCTCCTTCTGCCTCCTCCTCCTCCCACCCCCTTCCTTGGCCACCGGCCCCAGACGCACTCACTGCGGAGGTTGTGGATGAGCTCGGAGTGACTGGCGCCTCCTGACTTCCAGGCCATAGCTAGACAGACTCTGCGGAGCAGGTAGAGAGCCGCCTTCAGTGCCGCGACTGCGCACAGCAGTTTCCCCAGGAAGGACACAACCTCCAGCGCCGACACAGGCGCCGCCTCCTTCCCTCCCGCAGCAGCAGCTGCCGCCGCCGCTGCCGCCGCCTCGCGTCCGCCGGAGGGAGGGGCTGCTCCCCCGCCCCCCCGCGCGCTCGACATTCTGAACGGGCGCCGCCGCCGGGCAACCGCGGCTGGTGTGCGCAGGCGCAGTACATGGAATAAAGGGGAGCGGGCCGGGAAGGGGGGAACCTCTTGGTGATGAGCGGAGGGGCGGGGTAGGAGGCTGGGTTCTTGGGGTTGCGGAGGACGGCGAGGGGCTTCGCAGCCGAGGTTGTGGGAAGCTGGCTGCTCCTTTAAACGGAAGCATGTGACTGGTTCTCCTGTCGGGCTATAAATAACCGTGGCATGGCCCATAAGGCACATTTGCAGTTTTATTTGCAGTGCAATGTGGGTAGGCTTTTGAGGCAGAGCTCAGTTTTAGGGGGTGAAAAGTCTCGCAGCGTCGCCGGCAGGGAGCAAAGCGCAACATACGCGCCTGGCTGGACGCAAAACGCTTTCTGTCGTGTGGTGGCGGCGGCGGCACATAGGACATACAGTATATGTAATGGGGCCACATGATTTTTATGTATCAAGAAAAAAGATTCATAGCCCACCAATCCCAGCACTGGGTACAACATAGAGAAAATCCTAACAACAACAAAAAATCAGTGACATACAAAAAGAGACAGTGGAAACAACAGAAAGGGGCTACAAGGATGTTGCCCACTAAAACGATAGGGCTGGGGAATGTTTGTGGAATTGCTGATGGATCTGGTGTGTGCTCAGCTGGGAGGGACAACACATCCAATGAGAAAATGCACTACAAAAATGGCAAACAAGTCCTCAACACCCCTGAAAACAGCCAGTGCCCACTAAGTTGCGACTGCGATGCCAGGTATGCCCACATGCTGCCCACCCATGGAGGGAGCCAATGAACTCTCAGCAAGATAGGTGTACAGTATCTGCAGCACACACCATTGCATCACCATACGTACAACAGCCATGGCAATGCCACTCTGTCCCCACTCTTATCAGTCCAAGCGGCACAGCCAAAACTGACCCCTACTGCCAGTTCTGAAGCATCCCTCCAGGCAGGGATCTGAATCCTTTTATGCTCCTCACAACCACTGTTTTGGAGCATAACCCACCAAGGACAGGAAGGGGAGCACACACAACACAGCACTCACTTAGCTCCCCAGGCAGGGCACACCTAAAGTACAGTGGTACCTCGGGTTACGTACCTAATTTGTTTCGGAGGTCCGTTCTTAACCTGAAACTGTTCTTAACCTGAAGCACCACTTTAGCTAACGGGGCCTCCCGCTGCCGCTGCGCCACCGGAGCACAATTTCTCTTGTCATCCTGAAGCAAAGTTCTTAACCCAAAGTACTATTTCTGGGTTAGTGGAGTTTGTAACCTGAAGCATCTGTAACCTCAAGCGTGTGTAACCCGAGGTACCACTGTATGCACATAGCACTTATAGGTTAAAGTTATAAGGCCCACCCAAAGAGGAAGAGGCACTCTTGTTAAACAGCCAAGTCAAGGAGAGGGTCAAGAATGCTGTTCCATCTAACCTGTGAGGAGAATGAGGGAAACATGCTTCTTTAATTAATTTATTGGTAATTGCTCACACTTCCTCAACTTTGCCTAGATTTGGATGAGGAAGAATCCCAGAATCTGCAGTTTATGTACCTGAGAGGGAGAATTATTTTAACAAGAGCCATTTACTGTTCATTGCACACTTGAGATAAATAAATATTTTATTATGGCAGCACAGTTCTTCAGAACTCCCTGCCTATAGGCAAACTTCTTTGTTGTACTGTGTGCAATGTCTGCTAAAAATGTTATTTTTTGTATATATTTGTTTTTAAGAAGGTTGATTTTTATCTATATTAGGATAAATATATTATAATTATATTATGCCTACTTTTGTTGTGTTGATTTTATGAGTATTTTCCTATGAATATTTAATATTACCTTACATAAACTGCTTAGAGGGCAGAACTTTGGAACAAAAGTTCAAGGCCCCACTCAGGGCTGATTTACCACATTTTGAAGTAACAAAATAATACACACTGCCTTCTAAAGAGGGTACCCTCCATAATACTTTTAAGTCCAGAGTCTAAAATTACCTAACTACACCACTTGAAATCATGTAGTTTTTATAGAGGCTAGAGTAGCTGCCAAGAAGCTATCTGATATGTATGCTATACTATTTTTCAGTCCTTTTCTATGCAGAGCTAAGTACCTATCAGCCATTATAATTTTTGAAAGTAAATAATAACCAATAACTCCTGGCCCAGTTTGAGTTTACAGCCACAACCCTATGTATAGTTATCTGAGAATAAACCTCATTGAACACAGTGAGACATATGACTGAGCAAGTAAGATCTGGGGGCATGGATACAATGCTATTGAGATTGTCACATGAAATCGAGTGCTGTTTTTGTCTTGCACAAAAATGAATCCTCCAAACCAAATACAGTTCATTCTCTTTTGCTGATGCAGTACTAACACTCATATTTTACTTACGTATATACAGTACACACTTCTTTCTCCCAGAACTGAGCAAACATCCGTCAACCCATACAAATACCACTATCATCCCATAATTTTGAAGCGACATATCAGGAAAACCATGACGTGGTTTCTGAAGTATCAAGGTCTAGCTTTATAAATTGTAGAAGAAACAAGGGAGGAGCTTTACAGGCCTATGAATACTGTACTCTTCAGCTAATTCCACTGACGGGGAGTTCAATGAGGCTTACTGTATTCCATAGGAACTGTGTTTCGAATGACACTGCATAGCATGATTCCTTGCATGTTTACTCCAAAGTAAAAGCCACTCTGTTCACTAGAATTTCCTAATAGGTGTGTTTACAGTTGCCGCTGTAGCACACATGGGTGTAGCCAGGGGGGGACAGCTGCCCCCCATAAGTAAATAAATAAAAATACTTAACTAAAAGTAGAAATTGCAGAGATTTTGAGAGATTTTTTCCGAGAACTTGGGGTGAAAAGAAAGTAATTTAAAACAACATTTTATTCCAAATCTGCTAGACAGTTGATGATGACAGGTGGGTGTCCTGCCCCTGCCCTAACATAAATCCTGGCTACGCCCATAGTAGCACATAATGGGATGGTGGCCAAGAAGGATTGCAGGGAGCCAAGCCTTCCCTCGTGCCATTGGGTCCCTCGTCTTTATTAGGGTGCTCAGTATTGACATATATCACGAGATGTGGGGCATCACCACCACGTCCTGGGAAAAACCGACATGGAAGGAACGTCTGGAGATGCTTTACATCCCACCTCAGCGTTTCCTCCAATTCTAGCTATTAGAAAACGAAAGGAAAAGCCAAAGATAGAGCATCCCGCCTTGCTCCCCCCAGTAATATGGGGAACCTAACGCCTCCTTGAGAGAGAGCAGCGCCGTCCTGACAGGCTTTTGTCCCGCTTCCTTCGCCGTCTCCCGTGACGTGTGTCAGCCAATCAAGAGGGCGCATTTGAAAGCCGGCGGAGGTAAGAGAGACGCGGCGGGTTCTCCCCGCTTAAGCATGGAGGATGTGGCCGCCAAGTACGTGTCCCAGAAAGTTAGTAAGGCCCGCTGGCGACCCGTGTCTGCCGCTGCCCTGCAACCTCCCGAAGTCTTCGCTACCGGCTCGTGGGATAACGAGGTAACGCGGTTTTCCACCCCGTCACCCCTTTCCACCCCGCCCCTCTCTCCTGTGGCCTCAGGGTGAGCTGCCTTGGAAAGAGGGGTGCAGCACTCTCCCCTCCCCCCGTCTTCGGTGCTTTCCGTTCCTACGTGCACGTTTTCCGTGTCTGAATCTCGGGGGTGGAGCTGTATTCGCTTAGACTCAGAGGTCCGTCGAAGCCCCAGACCCCATATTTTTTATTTAGTTTATTCAACTTGTAGTAGTAGTTACGATTTAACTGGGCGGTTTTTGTGTTTTGTGTCATTCTGCCTGTTCTTATTTAACTGTTGAGCTCCCCGAGCCAGTGAGAATGTTAGGATGATAATAATAATAATTAATAATAATAATAATTTATACCCCGCCCATCTGGCTGGGTTTCCCTAGAAAATGAACTCTTCCCCCCCTTTCCCTCTTTTTTCTTTTTTTTTTTAAAAAAGAACGATTAAAACAACTACTAGCCATTTGTAATTAAGGTTTGGGGTGGCTTAGAAATAACTGGCATATACTAATAATCATTTCATTCTGCTTTGGAAGTGTAATTTAATAGCTTTCTCTCTGTTTGTTTGCTCCCTCTCCTCACTAATGCAATAAGGTAGATTATGTGATCACTGAAAGCTTTTGTACAAAATTATAGAAACCTGGTAAGCTGTCTATTGACAGTTCAGTAGGTACTACGTATGTAAAAAAGAAAATCCAGCAGTTTTGTGTTTCCATTCTTTTTACCTCTATGTAGTGTGCACAATATATAGTGTTTTGTATCTACCTTTTAACTTCATATATTTGTTGATGATAGTATGGTATTTGGGACACTTTTTTAGCTTGGCAAGAAAAATGAAAATGTAGCTGAAGTAGGTTGCTATCCAAGTTTGGTTTTTCTTATACTGGTAAAAGAGCTTGCTTTTCTTGTAATCCTACAGGAAAATAAGATTTCAATATGGTCTGTTGGAGACTTTGGAAGTTTGACCCCAAATGGAGAATACCATGGAGAACCACATCTGCTATGTGATATTGAACACAGTGGTGATGTTATGGATATGGAGGTAAAAGTGCTATAAAAATAGCTCTTAATGACATTTAATTTCCATGTTAAGAAAGTTTAAGGTGTTGCAGTTATACCAGTAAGAAAGGGAGTTCCTAACCTCTACAGTTGGGGAAATTAAATATGGGACACTGATACAATTTGCTTATCAAATCTTGTGTAAATACAGATTTGTGTGCTAACATGTTTGAGGATTTCCTCTCCCTTAGTTTTTGGATCAGGAGAGAATTGTGACTGCTTCATCCACTGGAAGTGTGACCATATTCAGACATCATCAAAATAATCAGGTAAATAGTATTCGCTTTCAGCTACTATGACAGTTGCTCTGCATGTCTAGAATAAACAAGTGTGAAGCTGTTAAATATAAATGACAGCTAAAAAAGTCGAGTAGAAGTGGTTAGTTCTTTCTCTTGCACTTAGTTGACTAAAGCATAATTGTGTGGTCCCTAGGCAGCTGTAGGAACATTTTATGAGAACTATACCCATACAACTTGTCAGGCTTGTGTTGATGTATATTAGCTGAGTATACATTAATGTTGACAAAACCTTCATTGTGGAATAGTCTGCAGTTCTAATCACCATTAATCATAGTGAGACGTTCTTCTGAGTACTACTGCATATGATTGTGCTGTTAATATAAAGCTCAGTATACAAAAGAAAACAGTGAAGCATTTCTACTTCATTAGAACACTTATAATGTAGTCCTATATTAGATGGGGGTTCCCCCCCCCCCAGTTGTGTCTGGCACTTCATCAAAGGCTACATTCCAACTATCAGCAGTTATGGAACTGTTGAAGCAAGGGCCAGTCTCTGTCACTGGCCAGAAGAATAAGGGGCATTGGGTACTTGTGTATTTTTAACGTATTATAAGCTGTCTGAGAGATTATTTGACCTAAAGGTAGTGTATAAATAAACAATGGGTGGGATTCAGCTAAGTCATTAAATGACATGCAATGGGACTTTCCCTCCCTCCCACCCACCCCCTAAATCTGTTCTCTCGGGTTGGAATTCCTGGAACATATTTAGGAGGTGTGCAGGCAGAAGAAACTGGAAACCCGTTTGCATGAGCGGACCTCACTCCCTGTGTACGTACCCCGCTATGTTGAATTCCATCCATAATTATTTGCCCTTGTCCTTGAACGTCTGCTGATAACTTACCATTTGATTTGCTGTGTGTAATCAGTCTTTCAGATTAAATGCAAAACCATTCCTGCAGAATGGTTTGATGGGATATGTCTGGCAATCTGATTTCCTTGGAGTTGGTTACTCATTATAAATAACTGCAAGGCACTGACCTGACATGTTGTAAATCAGGGTGGGGAACCTTTTTCAACCCAGGGGCTGCATTCCCTCATAGCCAGCTTTCTGGGGCCACATGCCAATGGGTTCAAAATGAAAGTAAGTGTGACCAGAGTGGACAAGGCCAGAGCTGATGGTGTGGCCAACAAACATAAATCTGCTGATGCTGTCTGAGTGTATGTGGGGGGGGGGGGCTCATTTAGTTTCACTGCATACAGGTGGTGTAGTGACAATAAAGGTTTATTTTTATTATTATACACATATTCATTCTCTCCTGCCTTCTTGCTGCACTGAGGCTTTGAAAAACAGTAGGCTTTTTGGAAGCTATCTGTGACAAGCTAATTGTGAGTGTGTACACACAGACCCAATTTGCTTGTTGTGTTAACAATAACAAATGGTTTGCCCTGAACATAGAGATTATGTCTGTTTTTCTATTCCCCTTGAAGAAGCAACATTCCACCACCCCTGGTTTAGTATCATGTCTTTTTCTCCAGAAAAATACACGATTAAGTCAAGAACTAACCTTGACTTGACATTGTGGTTTGGAGTGAAACAAACCACGATTGCCAGTTTGGATGTAACACTAAGTTAGGGATTGTGATTTGTGGCTCCTGACTGTGTTAGAAAGGAAGTGAAGTGAGAGCCACCTGCACATCTGTGGTAAACCATTAATTAAGGTTTTCATGATGCTGCCCATCCAACATATTCTAGTTACCAGGAAAGGTGGAAACAGAATACCTCTGTGTTGCTTCCTTGAGACTTGGACATGTCACTCATGCATTTGTACTTCAAACATTTTTAAAATCCTTTGGAAGATGTGGGGTGTATAGGAGCAGACAGAAATATATGTGTCTGCTTACAAAACTGAAGATATATTTACTGGCAATTTATATAATACATAGATTGTTGTCTTGACTTTTGAAACTTTAGTAGCTAACTTATGTAGTTGTTGATTCTGTAGCATTTTTCATTGTGCCATTTTATTTACAATTTGCATTTATGCAGTCTTACTGCACTCTCTAAATTGGTTTAGCCTAAGTAGTACTTTGTATAAAGCTACCCAAAAACCTTTTACAGTGGTGCCTCGCAAGACGAAATTAATTCGTTCCGCAAGTCTCTTCGTCTTGCGAGTTTTTCGTCTTGCGATGCACGGTTTTCCATAGGAATGCATTGAAAATCAATTAATGCGTTCCTATGGAAACCGCCTTCCCCCGACCTCTTCTGGCGGGCGGCATTTTAAAATCGCCCGGGACAGCGGAGGACTTCTCCGCTGTCCGGGGCGATTTAAAAGCCCCTGGGAATGCAGGCAGGGGGGACAAAGACTTTTGCCCCCCCCCCGCCTGCCTTCAGAAAAGGTCCAGGACAGGCGCGGACCTCTCCGCAAGCAGCGGGAGCGCTCCTTGCGGAGAGTTGCAAGCGCGCCCAGGCTTTCCCGCCCCGCCGCCGGGCTTCGGGACATCGTTCCGATGCCGGGCGGCGGGGGGAGGCTTTCTCGCCCCGAAGCCGGGCGGCGGGGGGAGGCGTTCCTGCCCCGCCGCCCGGCATCGGGACGATGCCCCGAAGCCGGGCGGCGGGGGGAGGCTTTGCCGCCCCGCCGCCCGGCATCGGGACGATGCCCCGAAGCCGGGCGGCGGGGGGAGGCTTTGCCGCCCCGCCGCCCGGCATCGGGACGATGCCCCGAAGCCGGGCGGCGGGGGAGGCTTTCCCGCCCCGCCGCCCGGCATCGGGACGATGCCCCGAAGCTGGGCGGCGGGGGGAGGCTTTCCCGCCCCGCTGCCCGGCATCGGGACGATGCCCCGAAGCTGGGCGGCGGGGGGAGGCGTTCCTGCCCCGCCGCCCGGCATCGGGACATGGTTCCGATGCCGGGCGGCGGGGGGAGGCTTTCTCGCCCCGTCGCCCGGCATCGGGACGATGCCCCGAAGCCGGGCGGCGGGGGGAGGCGTTCCTGCCCGGCCGCCCGGCATCGGGACGATGCCCCGAAGCCGGGCGGCGGGGGGAGGCGTTCCTGCCCCGCCGCCCGGCATCGGGACGATGCCCCGATGCCGGGCGGCGGGGGGAGGCTTCAAAAGCCGTCCGGGGGCTTTTAAATCGCCCCGGACAGTCCCGGGGCGATTTAAAAGCCCCCGGTTAGGCAGGCAGGGGGGGCAAAGACTTTTGCCCCCCGCCCGCCTTGGGAAGAGGTCCAGGACCTCTTCCCAAGGCGGGCGGGGGGGGGCAAAAGTCTTTGCCCCCCCTGCCTGCCTTCAAAAGCCGTCCGGGATAGCGGGAAGAGCTTCCCTGCTATCCCGGACCGCTTTTAAAATGCTGGCGGTGGGGAGCAAAGCCTTTCGCCCCCGCCGGCCTTCCTGGACCTCTTCTGAAGTCCGGAGGGGGGAAAAAGGCTTTGCTCCCCACCGCCAGCATTTAAAAAAAGGTCCCCGAGATTTCCCTATGGGCTTTCGTCTTGCGATGCAAGCCCATAGGGAAAATCGTCTAGCGAAGCGTCGCAAAACCCGAAAAACCCTTTCGTCTTGCGGGTTTTTCGTCTTGCGAGGCATTCGTCTTGCGGGGCACCACTGTATATCTGATGAAGTTTTGAACTTGAATGTGTGCATCACCACTCTAAATTCAGATACTGTACTAACTTTTTCCACATAGGGTGGCTGTTTAAACCTCTCTTTTGTCTTTTAGACTCTGTCTTTAAACCAGAAATGGAAAAATGCACATTACTATGATGCATCTGGTGGCAGTGCATCATGCACTGGGATCATATGCAACAGCCCTGAAATTTTTACGGTTGGTGAAGATGGTAGGATAAATGTGTTTGAAGTTGACCATAAGGAAGCTAAACGTACTATAGGTAAGTAATTTGAGCTCAAGTCCTAAATATTTGTGCAACATATTGTTATAAACCTTCCTGCTCACCTTTGCTAGCTCAGGATAAAAATGAATCAATTGTCTAGGGAGTCCTTGGAAGATCCATGAGTGCCATTTTTATGTGAACTTAATCATAGCTGTAGGGAACAAGAATATTAAGTACACTTTTAGAGCAGAGTATATACAACTATGAAACACTGGAATGTGATTTACACTGATACTGTACATCGATGGGCATGTGCAGTATTGCTTACCTTACCCTATAAACCACCAGTTCATTGAGGCTCAGGAAGACATTAAATTTTGGATGGTGCCCTTTGTCATCTGCCTTAATCTACATGCCAAGGTGTTTTGAATGTTTTTAAGCAGATGAGATAAACATTTTCCAAACTGACAGCTCTCCTGTTTGAACAGAAGTATAGCTCGTACTTTGCTATATGTTAGTACTGCTATTAGTTGTTAAAACTCCTTCTGCACACATCCAATTTCCATAGGAATGGTATACTCTGCTGCAATGCCTGTACTTTGCTTTCTCATTAAAAGCATTCTCTAATAAAAGTATTAGGTTTTTTTAGAGCAAAGAATATTCTCAGGGACCTACAGACAGACATGTTCTGCTGTGGTTTTCATAAGAACTCATATGCGAATGCAGCAAAGCTTCAACAGTAAGATCCTAAAGAATATGGTTAAAAAAGTGCTTTTGTAGTAATGGTTAGAAAAGTGAACAAGAAACAATAGCTTCAGCAAAATGGAAGCTGTAGACCAAAACTGTTTAGCCATTTAACAAAAATCTAAAATTGCTACTGGTTTCTTAACCAAGGTATTGAGATATTTAATAATGAGATAGTGGCATAACAAACCAGAGCAATTCTCAGGGAGGCAACACTCTTCTCTCATACACCAATGAAGTTATTCTGGTGTTGATCTTTTGTGAAGACACTGATAAGGGCCATGTACACTCTAAAATACTTGACCTTTACTTTCATGAAGTTTCTAATTGGATTCTTTGCACTTTAATAAGCATTGTACAAAAATTCCCATCTCTCTTGGTAGACAGAAGTGTGAGCAATATATCAGAAACAGTAATATTGAATTCTGTGGGGATTACTCCCAGGTAAACGGCTATAGGATTACAACCTTAGTATACCCTTAATGAGAAGGTATATTAGTATATCCAACTAGTAGTTTACATGCTAGAAAATTCTCTCTAGAACATTTAATCTCCTGGGGTAAATCCTACAGTTACTTCTTAGAAACAGTTGTTCACTCTGCTTTTCTGATATATAAACAAACAATGCTTGCTAAGAGTGATACAGTTTTAGATGATATGAACTTTTTTGTTCTAATTTCTTGTAGATAATGCTGACAGCAGTACACTCCATGCAGTTACTCAACTTCGCACAACAGAGATCCTGACAGTCAATTCCATTGGTCAGCTAAAGTTATGGGATTTTAGACAGCAAGGAAATGAGCCTTCACAGATATTTTCATTGTAAGTATGTACTCTCGGATAAGGAATGATGTTAAAGCCAAGCACTATAGCTAAATGTCATTTGCTTCCTGGATTACAGCCTGTTTGATTCCCCATTAAAATGTGTGTTCCTCTTGCCTTGCAGGACAGGGGAAAGAGTTCCACTACACTGTGTGGATAGGCACCCTAGTCAGCAGCACATTGTAGCCACAGGCAGCCAAGATGGAATGTTGAGTATTTGGGATGTAAGACAAGGCGGCATGCCAGTTTCCTTGCTAAATGCTCATGACGCAGAATGTAAGTACCGAAACAAACAGGCGTAATTCTTGCGCCTGTCCTAATGTCAACAACTAGAGGTTCAAGCCTTCCACACGAGTACAGTACTTGGGCGAGGCAGGATTTCCATAGAGCTCAATAGACCCTTGTATCTCTCCTCCTTGGCATATACATGGGTATGTTTGGGAGGTCTGTACAACCTCCAGTTATTCAAATGGTTGTGGTGTGTCCATGTATACGAGCTATGAGGTAAAAGAGAAATGGCTCTAAGCCAGCCTTTCTTAACATTGGGTCCCCAGATTCATAGAGTACTGTAATAGAATTGTAGCATTGCAAGGGACCCCTAGGAGCATGTGTGTGTATTCATATCAGGGAATTAGCCCTTCCTGAACATGAATGAATAAGAGAATTTATTACAAAATTCTTAAATAGAACCTATTCCCGGTACAGTCACCCTCTGTTCTGCTGGGAGACAAGAGAGCTAGCACAGAAACTACGACACATTTTACAAAATATACAAGAGCGTAGCAACTGTAACTTGGGAAAATAGTCTAGGCAGTGGAATGCTCTCATAAGGTGCTCAAGAGGGAACAATAGAGATTTCACTGCATTTTCTCAATAAAATTTCATTTCAGGAAAAGCTACAATCACACCCCAGAGGCAGTGTGCATACTCAAAATCATTTTGTAGTTCATAGAAAAAATATATGTATGAGTCTACTTTGTAAAAATTCAAGCTTCTGTTCCACTTAGGCTCATTGTATTAGACAGCCTCTAATAATAGTCTAATATTGTAAAATGTTGCACGCCTTCATGCCATATAGTATCTTTATTATGTCCAGATTAGTGTATATTTCAATAAAATTTGTTTACTTGTTCAGTATGGGAAGTCCACTTTCATCCCTCCAATCCTGATCATCTGTTCACTTGTTCGGAAGATGGAGCTCTGTGGCACTGGGATGTTTCTACTGATGTGTCTGAAAGAAAATCATTCCTTCATACAGGTAAATTTCCTATTTTTGAGAAACTTGAAGGAGCTTATCTTCTGTCAGTAGACTTGGGAGTGAGTGTAAAGGAAAAGCATGGGACAACATGGGCTTATCAAGCATAGATGTTACTACATTTTTGTGTCTGCTCATCTTCAGAGAGTTCTTCTGTTGTGATATTCAGTTTGGCATTTTCTGTTTATTTCTAATGTGCTGTGTCTCTAGCCAAATTAAGACAGAGCAGTAAAACTTGGCACAAGCCTAATGTTCCTCTGCTATCCCATCTGTGGTTAATGTGAGGAGGGAGGAAATATATACATATACTAGAAATCTCAAAGGAATTCTGTGGTGAAAGCAGTACAGTATCTGGTGCCAATTTTCCAAGTTGGTGTGGTGATGTGGTATGTTTACAATCACTCTGTTTGGGGAATGAAACTTTCAGCAGTGACTTACTGCTTTGATAAAGGAAGTGAAAGGTTGGTAGTGCTTGAAGGGAACACACAAATGTAGAAAAGAAGGTGCTAGAATGAAAGGCTCAAATTTTGAAAGTTGGGTGGAAGAGATCCCCTTAAAATAAAGTGGTTGATTTATAAATTAATTATAAAAACAGAGATGAGCCAGGGGAAGAGAAGGAAATAATGTGTTGCATTATGTAGCATAACATGTGTTGCACCTGAAGAACAGTGGTTTTGCCCATGCTGCCGCTACTCTGTATTTTATTTATAGGCAGCCCTTTGGTGAAAGACTCCAAGAGAAGCGTAAAACACTATAGAAAATATAATTTCCAGTAATAAAACCCATAAAAAACATAAAATTCAGTGTCATAACAACTTAAAACCATCTACAAAGTATGTTGAAACATATTGACAATGAAATCTTTGCCTGACACCAAATAGAAATTAAGGTAGACACTAGGGAAGTTTCCCTGGGAGAGCATTTAATATATGAGGCACTGTGACAGAGAAAATCCTCTTCCCAGTACCACTTGCCCAACTTCAGGGCAACTTGCCTAACTTGTCAAGGGGATATGGACAAGACCTAAAGAATGAAGCATTCATGTTTTGGAAGGCAGTCCTTCAGATAGCCAAGTCCCAAACCATTTAGGACTTTATAGGTAATGAATAGGGTGGTCTGGTAACCTGTATACTGAACTTTGACTGTATACTGTCTTTGAAAACTGTTTGGAAACTGCAGTTGGTATAAAATACAGCTGATAGCCTACTAACTGGAGCTGGCTCTAGGGACCATGTCTCACTGTTGTACTAGGCTCTCATAAGTTGAGAAGGCAAAGGTAAAAAAGGTAAAGGATCCTGGACGGTGAAGTCCAGTCAAAGGCGACTATGGGGTTGCAGTACTTATCTCGCCTTCAGGCCAAGGGATCCAGCATTTGTCCACAGACAGCTTTCCGGGTCATGTGGCCAGCATGACTAAACCGCTTCTGGTGCAACGAAACACCGTGACGTAAATCAGAGCGCACAGAAACGCCGTTTACCTTCCCACCACAGTGATACTGGCGTGCTTTCAAACTGCTAGGTTGGCAGGAGCTGGGACAGAGCTCACTCCGTTGTGGAATTCGAACCGCTGACCTTCTGATTGGCAAGCTCAAGAGGCTCAGTGGTTTAGACCATAGCACCAACCCATCTCTAAGTTGAGAAGGAAAGAGGTGTAGGTTATATTTCTGGGATGTTAGCAGCAAAGCCAAATACTTAAACTGTTAACAACATGAACAACGGTTAGTTATCACATTTGCTATGGAGAACAATGACTTTCTTATTTCTGCATGTAAGTTAAAAATTAACTCATTTTGTGTTTTATTTTAGGTGGGAGAAGTACTACTACATATCTGCCTCACAGTGCAGTTAATCAATCTGTAACAAGTGCCTGGCTCAGCAATGATCCCACTAAAGACCGCATGGAGATCACAAATTTAGTTTCAAATCCAACATTATCTGTGAATAGTTTAGATGTTTTAGGATCATGTATTGTATATGGAACTGATGCAGAATCTATTTATGTTAAAAAAAACCTATTTGCATAATTTTATTTCCACAAAAGCTGGTTTTGAACTTCTAAATGCTGAAATACATACATTTTCTAGTCGTAAACTAGGGGCATAATTTGTAATGGCAGATAAACTACAATTCACATTGCAGCCTCGATTCTTTAACCATGTTATATAAAAGAAAAATAATTGCCATTTCCTTCTAGTTCATGTGTTACCAACTCCTCTTTGCAATAAGCTACCTAAAGCTCAAAAATTTAAAAGGATAGTTCAGCCACTTTTACAGTTCTTCAGCAATCATGAAGAGTATAATTAATGTTTAGGTTACTGATAGTGGCAGTAGGCTAAATTTCTGAACAAATGCTTGTTTTGGGGAGACTTATGTTGCATTTTTATGTACCGATTAGGTTACAATACTTCTAATCGAAGCTGGAAAAAAATATAAATCTTGGCAAAGGAAAGTGGAAACAGTAGACTGTTAAAATGCTTCAAAATTTTAATAGTAAGCCATGAAATGGTTTTAAATAGTAACTTTAATGTGACACTGCATACTTCCAACACTGTATCTGACAATAAGATCAATCTTTGGCCTGTCATACAAATTTCATTTAGATTAGCACTGTTACTATGAATTTTTACTTGGAAGTAAGTCCCACTGATTTCAGGAAGACTTTTTCCCAGTTAAGTAAGCTAAGGTTCAATAGCCTTATCAATTTAAGAAACACAACTGCTTGTAAAATTGTCAAGAAATCACTGACTGCATGTATCACTTATGAGAAAACTTTATTAAACTGTCAATAGAAGTTGGTTTTCTTTTTTCTACACTCGAGTGCTCAAACAATTATTATAGGACTTGAACATATTTATTGAATAATAAAGCTGTCTTTGATAGCTATAAGCAGGGCTGCCAGAAGGGTCTATGATAAGGTTACCAGATTTTTTTCAATGAATCCGGGGACACTTTTCAACTACCTACGAAATACCATAGATGGATTTTGTCAGGGGACTGATTTGTAAATCTGGGGACACCTGGTAACCTTAGTCTAATAGTCCAAGTGAGCTTTTTAAACCAAAAGTGAATAGTTTGTTCCAGCCCTCCTCCAGGTGTATAGGACCAAGAGCTGTTTGGGGTAGGCAGGTGGGTAGGAAGGCACTGGTGCACTCCAAAGAAGGCTGTCCTGTTACAGAAACCATGTGAAGGCCATAGTTTTACCTCCACAATAAGTCTTCAGTTAGGATTAGGCTAAACAACCCTATGCCAAAACAAAAAAAAATTTCCTTCCAGTAGCACCTTAAAGACCAACTAAGTTAGTTCTTGGTATATGAGCTTTCGTGTGCATGCACACTTCTGCCAATCACCCATTCCTACCACCCTTCTGAGTAATACCCCTCCCCACCTTCTCACTATATAGAAGGGTCTGGTAACTTCTGTTTCAAGAAGTGTGCATGCACACGAAAGCTCATACCAAGAACTAACTTAGTTGGTCTTTAAGGTGCTACTGGAAGGAATTTTTTTTGTTTTGACTATGGCAGACCAACAGGCTACCTATCTGCAACCCTATGCCGCTTGTGAGTTGTGGCCTGATCCAAGGTGGGCCACAAAGGAGCACAACCACCATGCAAATGCACTGTAAAAGATTAAGGAATGTGTCCCCTACTGCATGTTTGGGTGAAGAGTGGGTCCTGGGTCTGAAAACTTTTCCTG
Source organism: Podarcis melisellensis (assembly GCF_964234715.1). Lineage (NCBI taxonomy): Eukaryota > Metazoa > Chordata > Lepidosauria > Squamata > Lacertidae > Podarcis > Podarcis melisellensis. Next base: position 56,729,129 of record NC_138530.1, read on the forward strand.
AAGAATGGGGGGTAGGCTAAGCCGAAGGCATCGGAATGCCTTGGCCTGGTTCTGTCCTCTACTTAGTTCCAAACAATGGGCGCAATCCGCTCCCCTCGACATCGAGAGCAGGCGAGGAAAGTGACCCATGAATAGAGATTGCAGCTGTTCCTTGCAGCCACCTACTGCTCGCCGGCAACCGAGCAACGAAACTAGTTGCAAGAAACAGCTGCCGCAGCCATCTCTCGCTCTCTCAGCGGCACGCTCAGGCCCTACTGTTTGGCCCGCTTGCTCGCCCGGCTGAGCAGCCGCTTTCCCTCGCTTGCGCTGCGTGCTCCTCCCTGGCAGAAGCAAGCGGAGGCTGCTGCTGCTGCTGCTGCTCCTTCGGTGAGAGGGAGCCGTCTACCTGCAGCAGCCTCTCCGAGAAGCAGCAGCAGTTCACAGGCGCTGCGAGAGAGGCACGCGCCTGCCTTCTCCCCACCGCTCGCCTGGCCCAGCTTCCCTCGCCAGTTGCATCACCCGCCTCGCCCCCCCCCCAAGAAGGCGGAGGCTTCTGACTCCTCGCATTCCAAAGCGAGGGGAGAAGAGGAGGAGGAGGCCAAAAGCCGGCGAAACACGCAAAGGAAGACGGGAAAAGGTTTTACATCCGGGAAGCTTGGGCGACAGGCCCTCCGACAAAATGGCGGCCCGGAACTGAACCCCGGAAAAAAGGGGGTGGGTGGGAGATATTGCAGGGGGGAGGGGACGAGCAACTGCTGCCATCAGCACCGGCGACCGAAGCCTTTCTGGCCGCTGCAGAGACGCGCCGCTCCCGCCCCTCTGGGAATCGCTCGCCTTGAGGCGCTGCTGCCGTCTCCTCCTCCTCCTCCTCCCTCAGGCAGGTGGGTAGGAAGGCTTGGCTGCAGTTCCGCCTCAGGGAAGGAAACTCGGTGGCTAGTTAATGGGGAAGGCCCTGCGCACCGCACGCCTTGGCCTGGGGTGTTATAACGGGTCCTTCGCTGCCACGGCAAGAACGTCGCTGCCTCCCTGGCGTGGTGAGCGTCTCACCTCCTTCCTCCCCCCGCATTCTCCGTCTCCGTACAGCTTCTCTCAGGCAGGTTTCTGGCCTTTTTGGTGTCGTGGGCGTTCCTTGTTAGACCATCCGTCCCATTCAACCTTAGACACCCGCTTGCAGCCACCTTATTTATTTCCTGCTCTCCATCCGTTCCCCACTTTTTCATGCCGTGCTGACGAGAAGTAAGTGCAACGTCTTAACGAAGTAGCTGTTCTCTTTTATTTCTCCATTTGGTATTTTGTTTTCCTGTCAGATCTCTCTATCTTGCTGACTGGTTTTTAAAAAAATGATAATTAAAGAAGGGTAGTAGTTAACATTCTCCAAGGGGAGATCAAAATTGTTTGGAAACCTGCCTACTATTTCTCCACAGCCAGATCTGTATTATATTTTTTTTTATGTTTCATCTTACTGCTTGGAATAATGATTAGATGTAAAAGAATGTCTGTTCAAAGTATAACACCAATGTGAATCTGAGATTAATCTGCAAGATCAAATCACTTAACACATCTAACTGATATGATGCTGATAGCCTTTTCTTTTTCTGGTTTACAGTACTGTATAGTACTTTGCTTAGGTGCATGTTTTAGTTGAACTGATCTATAGTCATAAATAGCCTAATTGTGAAGAAAAACCTGCAGTTGGAGTTTTTTTCTCTTTAAACCACAGCTCCACTTCAAAGTGTTTTGGCATTGATTGTCATTATTAAATATTAGGTGCTTAACATTCTGCTGTATGCTATACAAATAATAAAACAGGCAAACTTTTGCCTAGATGGCTTACTATATTGAGCCCAGGGTGGAGAGAGGGAATATTGTAAACAAAAAACACAGAACCTCAGATATATAAATTTTACTTAAGGGGGGGGGGATGAAAAGATTATTGTGCTTTATTTTCTTTTGTTTTAAAAGTGTGCCTCAATGTGGTGTTTTTGAGACATAATGATTGTAGGTATTAACAGTTATAAAAGTTAGCTGTGTCTTTTGTCCTCATAGTTTATAGCATGGGTAGGCAAACTAAGGCCCAGGGGCCGGATGTGGCCCAATCGCCTTCTAAATCCAGCCCCCGGATGGTCTGGGAATCAGCATGTTTTTACATGAGTAGAATGTTTCCTTTTATTTAAAATGCATCTCTGGGTTATTTGTGAGGCATAGGAATTTGTTCATATTCCAACACCCCCAAATATAGTCTGGCCCCCCACAAGGTCTGAGGGACAATGGACCGGCCCCCTGCTGAAAAGGTTTGCTGACCCCTGGTTTATAGTATTGCATTGGCATTTATGAGCTATTGGACTTTTGCTTCATTGTTATAGGTCTCCTAACAGCTTGATCTTACACATGTTTATTCAAGTTTAATTTATTTAAATTGGGCGTACTCCCAAGTGTGTTTGTGATCTAAGGTAGTGGTTCCCAAACTTGTTATCTCCTGGACCACCTGAAAATTGCTGAATGTTTTGGCTGACCACTTAATGATTTTCTATTTGTTTAGCAATTGTAATGTGCTGTGCTAGATACTGAAGTATTTCTTTAAAATTATATGGAATTCAAATTTTAATACAATAACTTGGCGCTTGGGACTCAATAAGTGGAATCAGCAAATACTGCATCTCCCATCCCTCCATTCTACCTGCGAGAATGTTCAGTTTTCAGAGCAGCAGCTTCCTTTAATCAACACATTTCCATTAGAGAAGCCTTTTCATTTGTAACATGGCAGGTCTGAATCCAGCTCTTTGTGAATTAAAACATGACTAGTGATGGACGCAGGTGGCGCTGTGTGTTAAACCACAGAGCCTAGGACTTGCCGATCAGAAGGTTGACAGGTCAAATGCCCGCAACGGGGTGAGCTCCCATTGCTTGGTCCCTGCTCCTACCAACCTAGCAGTTCGAAAGCACATCAGAGTGCAAGTAGATAAATAGGTACCGCTCCGGTGGGAAGGTAAACGGCGTTTCCGTGCGCTGCTCTGGTTCGCCAGAAGCAGCTTAGTCATGCTGGCCACATGCCCTGGAAGTTGTCTGCGGACAAACGCCAGCTCCCTCAGCCAATAAAGCAAGATGAGCGCCACAACCCCAGAGTTGGCTGCGACTGGACCTCATGGTCAGGGGTCCTTTTAGCTTTACCTTTAGTGATATTTAGCAGGAAGAGAAAAATAGTTTTAAACTTTAATATATTGAAAGAAAACAGAAGGGACACAAGCCAATTCCTATCAGCTTTAAAAAAGTAAGTTAATACAACATGTAATATTTTAGTGCACATATAGTGTTGAGCATTTCTAGTTGAATCCTATTCAAAAGGTATTTTCATATTGGCCATCCCAGCAGGATTTCCTTCTTTCTTTATTACAGGTGTGGCTCCCACATTCTTACACTACTGCATTTGAAAATACTATGCTTCAAAAGCAAATTGCAGTGTAGCTGATACTTTGGTGGGTTTTTTAAGCCCACACCTCATTTGAAATGTGGAACTAAATGTGCCATTGGTAAACTGTGGACAAAAACTTTAGAAGCTGTTCTTTTTTCCATTGAGGACTGTTCAGGCTCATTGAAATCAAAGTTTGATTTTCCATTGACTTAAGTGGGAAGTAGATCATTTTGTTGAAAATGCAGACTTTAAGTAGGTAGTCCTTTTTAAAAGGTGAGTGGATAGTACTACAGGTCTTTGCCTCTTGTGTACCTACTATCTTTGCAGTATTTTAACTGGATTGATGGCCTATGTTCTTAGCACTACCTTGAACATCCTTCATTGAAAGCAAATATATAGGACGACATCCAGTGATGTCTGCCTGATTGTGCAGCAGATTTCTGTGTATGCCATGGGACTCCCCTTCCTTTGCTCCCTTAGCTCCCCTGAATGCCCTTCAAATCTCCAAAGGGCTCTTTAACCCCAGAGGTGACTAGGGGGACAGAGGATAGGGGAGCTATTGGGAGGTGGGGCCAGGTACATCGAGATGGAACTAAAGATAGGGGAAATACTACAGTTTTGTGCGACACACTTATTTTAGGGTAAACCTCATTGAACAAAGTGGGACTTCTGAGTAAGATAGTGTTAGTAATCTTGACTATGTCCTACTTCAGAAATATAATTAGTCATTACATAGTGACACTACATCATTCCTATAGAGGAACCAGCAAAATGTTACCTTCGGGAACAGTTATTTTACCACATGCAGCTCAATCCAATGCATGATTACTTATTGAATGGAATATGACTGGCTCCCAAAGTAGTGTATATTGAATTGCATTCCTGTGCCTTTGACAGTAGCTTAACATGCTGAAAGTAAACAGGTGAAGCTCTTCATAACATGGCTATATCAATTGTGGGGAAAGTAGTTTCCAGCCAGTGTACTTAGAAGTGGCCTTATTCCTAAGTGCATTGGAGTACAGCCTTCATAGAAACCCTGCTTTTCATATCAGGCTACTGCTAAACTGACGGAAGCAGGAAAATAAAGTTGGTAATCCTGCTGCTAGTCTAGAAAGATGCCTTGGGGGACAAGTAGAATTACCATCTTTTCCGCACTGGATTATTGTGCCTTTACAGCTGCAAGGAGAAGCAGATTTTCAGTAGCTGTAACTTACCTAGGAATGGAAAATCCAGTTTTGGAGCCTGATCTGGGTATCAAAATGAACTTTCATTAAATTTGCAATAGGAATAAAAGTTTCAAGTATCCATTTCACTGAGGATTGGTGAGGCTCAGAGACCAATAACATACTTGTCCATTTCAGAGAGTGTAAAACTCAACAAAGCAGTTGCAAAAGCCTATTGTAGAGCAGAGAAAATGGTAGTTATGCTGTGTTTTATAAATCCAGATGTGCACCAGATGAGTTAGCTTCACTTAAAAATTTCAGAGGGGAAAAATGGACTACTGCTACTGAAAGTAAACCTCCAACAAAGCTTTTCCAAAAGTGCATTTCAGGGACACCCCACCCCCATTTTAAAAGCAGTTTAAAATATTTATTTCTCCACAAACTAGACATACGTTTAATTTTCTCCAACAGAAATGACTTCTTGCAAAAAGAGGTCTGAATTTTTTTGCATAATAGTCTTGGACTTGGTTAGTTTGTTTTGAGAGTCTGCAGACAATGCCAGCAGTATCCCTAGTCTTTGACAGCACACAGAACACTTATGTTGGGTGAGTTATACATGCATATCTCTGAAGTTGTGTCTTCTTTATAGAGTCTCTCCATGCCTGCTTCCCTCAATTCAGTCTAGGTAGTAAAGAATAAAGCATTTTGCTGAAGCTGTCACATCAAATCATTTGGAAACAAACATGTCAATAAAACTCTGGCTGCAATCCTATGCACGCTTAATTGAGAGTAAAACCAAATGATCCCAGCAGGAGTTATTTTTTACTAAGCATGCATAGGATTTTGCTGTTGGCAGGAAAACAACAATTGGAAAATGTTATAACAATGACATTTATTTATTTAGGTTGGCTGACCTAGGTTTGAATGAATGGTTATCCTCCTGGAATCAAGGTCAACAGTCAATTTTGAAGTTGCCATCCAACTTGTTGAGTATATTGAAGGTGAATCTTCGTTAGAGGTTATACAGTTTCATGAAGAGAAGTGAGAAGCCAGAAGGTTATAGACAAATGAGGCCTAAAACTTTTCCTGCCAGTAATTACACTGGTAGCAGCCGGCAAATGTTGCAAGAAATACGAGAAAGCCTTAGAAATTTGCCTAAGCCCTCTGAAGCTGCAAAAGTTGAGCAAAATGTGGGTAAAATATCAACTGATGATCCCAGACAGGGTCGAAATCCCCCTAAATTTGTGACCTACCATAAAGCATTACAAGAAATTCGGAATTCTCTGCTTCCCTTTGCAAATGAAACAAGTTCTTCAACAAGAGGAACATCAGAAGTTAATCGGCAGATGTTTCAAGATCTACAAGCTGCTGGATTTGATGAGGTAAAATAACAAATTTAAGTGGTTACTTATATTAATGATAGTGCAAAAGCCATATGAAATCATTGTGAATGTTTTGCTTGTAATTTGTTATTGGGGACTCAGAAAACAGTGTTGCTGGTAATATTTTGCTGCTTCCTATGCACATTCCTAGTATAAGCTTAATGTTCCTGTCTAGAATTCAGTCCAAAATACAGTGTATAACTTTGGCTTTCTAGTTAGTTCTATTGGTTTTCAAAAGGATTTGTTTTTCTTTATTGATTTTGGTTCAGGTCTTTTCCACAAGCATTTCAGATTGCTAGCAACCTCTTATTTGATTAAAGTTAATACCATAAGTAATGTTAATGAGATGATTATTTTATACACTGTTGCTCTTTTTGTGTTTTCTATTTCTTGTATTTTATTATTTTTGGGATTTCATTAGTGCATAAAATTCAAGTGCTTTAGATGTTGCAACAAATCAGCACAAGTACCCAACTCTTTCTGTGTAACTTGTATACTTTTAAGATGCATCTTGTTTTTGAGGCTGCATTCCTAACATGCTTACCAGAGGAAGTCCCTTTCCCATATTTCTCTCTTCTCTGGAGTCTGTCAATCATCTGCTTTGGATCATTTTCTCTTTATCTCTTTCCTCACAATCCTGTTATTTTGTTTTATGCTGAACCTGCAGCTTCACTTCTATATTTATTTCCATTTCTAATAACTCTGCTTGAGTTTTTGCTATTTCTGGCTAGATGTGTTTCCATTCGCTTTCTCTTAAAGTTTCCCAAACTGGGCTATTGGTCTTTTCTACTTCTCTACGTACACTATATTTATTTTCTTTTACTTTGCATCATTATTCTCTTTTATGTTAAAGTTGTTTTGATTCCTCTCTTTATTCAAGCTGTTTCAAAAAAATTGTTCAAACATTAATATAACTAAGATGTATTTTTTGTTGTCTTCTTCCACTGCCAAGGCACTGGTGTAGTATTAATTATTAATTTATAGCTTTATACCTTTCCTCTTCTCAGCTTCCTCTGGCCTCTTCCATCCTTTTAACTCTGCTGCTAATTTAGTTCATTTTGGCCACTGTATTTGTTGTTGTTTCAGTTACCTTCATTGGGTTCCTTATCAGAGACAGTTTAACCTGCCACTTCCTTTTCTTAAACCTCTTCTTTATGGACACCATCTTATCTATCTTTTATTTGTCTTCTTATAGTCTTCACCTCTTGCTTTACTTCCTCTCACACCCAGTGCTTTTTTGTTGCCACTGGTGAAAGGAATATGTAATGAGCTAGGGAGTAGGAATTTCAAGGGAAAGTGTCAAGATATCCCTTTGCAGCTATTTCTGCTGCCTGCAACATACATCACTGAATTGAGAAACTTACTGCATGATGTAAGGGAGAGTTTTCCCTCTGTTTTCTTTCCCACTCCCTTGCAGCTGGGAAGCATCCCTTTGTCTGGGTGGCAGGGATGGATTTGGTGGATAAATATACCCTCAGTTGGGTTGCTGCTCCTGTTTATTCCAGAAAGTGGAGCTATTGAAATCAGGAGAGCACCTTCCCTCAGTCTTCTGACGCGTCAGGAGACAGCTCAGACATTAGCTCTTTACCTTTCCCCCTTCACTCTCTTTTTTGTCTGCCTTGAGTTTTTCTTTAAGACCACTCTCTTATGTATTCTAAAGAGAGAGAAAGAAGCAGCTCAGTGTGCTTTTGATAGTGGCCATCAGTCTAATCCCCACACTCACTCTTTCCTCCTAATCCCGCATCACACTTTCTCCCACACTGCTAATCCTCAACCTTAAAATACATTGTACCAGGAAGAATAAATGTTAAATTCTAATAGAGCTCGGGGAAAGTTTGCCTCAAGTTTAATAGCTAATTGTACAACACTATGCACTAAGAAGCCTAAGGCTACAATCCTGTACCTGCTTATTGAAAGTAAGCCAAATTGAATTTAATGGAACTTACTTCTGAATAGGATGGTATTGCATTTTCAACTTCACAGTGTTATCAGTATTGGAGTTAGATAAAATGTCATTTAAAAGTCTTAAGCAGTGACAAAAAAAGAAGCACCAAGCTACAGAGAGAGATAGAAATATAGTAAGGCACTTCTGTGCATAAGAAAAAGGACAGATTGCGAAGGATGCATCAGCCTTTGCAAGAGAGTTGATAATAACTTAAACTGTAAGTTCAATCATATACTGTACAGAAGTGGACTCATTGTGTCCATTGGGGCTTACTCCCAGAAAAGGATTGCAGTCTTAGAATTCTTACAATATATTGAATTTTTGTTTAGTCTTTGAGCGTTCAATTATATTCTCCATGGAAAAGTATATAAGAAGCCCTGCCATCTGGAACGTGTAATTTGGAGGGAGATACCAGCAGGAGAGGGTTGATACATCCTTTCCCAACTGTCCACACGATTTGCATAATTAGCAAATACTTTGCACAGTATGCAAATTAGGCCACATTTGGGGAACTGAAATCTCGATCTTAATCTAGTCATCATCATGATGCATTAAAGGTTTGAATGTGTTCCCTGTGAGTTATTCGGAGGTTTTATTTTAAACCCTTTCTCCTCCCACTCCCCAAATAGGATATGGTTGTACAAGCTCTAAGACAAACCAACAGCCGCAGTATAGAAGCAGCAATTGAATTCATAAGTAAAATGAGCTACCAAGATTCTCGGCGAGAACAAATGGCAGCGGCAGCAGCTAGACCTGTTAACGCTGGCACAAAACCACCAGGTAGGTGTAAAGAAAAAAAGGTAAAGTGCCGCTGGATGGTTAAGTCCAGTCAAAGGCGACTATGGGGTGCAGCGCTCATCTTGCTTCAGGCCAAGGGAGCCGGCGTTTGTCCATAGACAGCTTTCTGGATAATGTGGCTAGCGTGACTAAACCATTTCTAATATATGGCCTTGGAAACAAGAAATGAAATTGGCCACTTCCGCCATGATTGGAAATCTTGTGGCAGAGGACAGAGAGATAAGCTTTGGAAGTTCAACATCCAAACAATAAAGACAAGACTTTTTAAAAAGTAGCATTTTCATTTATATATGCTATAAAATTTTATGTTCAGTGTTACACAATGTTACAGCAAACTACTGCAGCTCAATTAATTTTGTGTATTCAGTTCATTTTGACATCGGGTTGGATGGAGATGGTGTTATTTAACTTCTGAAGTGGATATTTAATTAAAGGCCTGTTGAAACAGGGTCCGTGTGTCTTTTTGCTATTGCTTTCATTCTAACTCAATACACCAGGAAGCCCCAGGGAAGTAAATTGAGAATGCTTCCTCATCTCATCTGGCTAGCTCCAGCCCCATTTCTCTCCCACCTTTGGGTTGGCATCTGGAAAACTGGGTATAGCCAGAGAAAGGCAATACATAGAGATCTGGACCAAGTTTTACAGCAATGGGTCACTTAACATATTATATTCCAATGTGCATAACCAACCCTTTTTAAAAAAAATGAAAAGCTGCCTCAGGAAAGGAGTGTTCAGAGTGAAAGAGGGAGGGATGCTTAGTCCATTCTCCACCTGCCATGTCTGTGCTGAAAATCAAATGCCTCCTTCCCCCAGAGACTTTCTTGTGGAGTTCCACAAGTTTCTTTGTCCTATCTTACTCAGAAATTAACCAGAAAAGAGAGAAAAGCCTCTTGAGCATAGGAATAATTTGGTGCAAATAAATAGCTGGATAGAAAAAATAGTGCCCTCCTGTTGCTGCTTTCCTTTTGGGGGAAAAATCTGTTTGGGCTCAGTTACATGCAGTTGTTTGTAATATGTAGTTACACAAAATATCCATTTCACAGAAGAAACACCTGTGATGTTTCGAGTCTTCCCCACTCCAGACAGGTCTCTTAATTCCTCAAATAAGAAATAAAACAAACAAAGTAAGCAATACCCCCTAAAAAAAATGGACAATGCCTCCCAACAAAACAACCAAGAGAGGAAAAATAAACTTAACTTTTAAAAATAAAAAATTGGTTGGGAAAAGCATGCCTGAGGGTATAAACCCTTTAGGATCTTCCAGTCTTTTTCTGTGCATATATTTGAATTAATTCATGCCCCTTATTCCTAGAAGTAAGTTCTTTTAAATTAATGTTTTTAAACTCAAATGAATCATTCATATTGTTTTTTCAAAGTTCTATTTGAACTTTGCTTCTGTTTCCATGAAACATCACATTTATTAATCCTATGAAATTCCTATTCTGAAATAACAGTGCACCGTGTAATAAAAAGCATACTGTTGTTTTCTTTTTAAAACAAATAGGGGGAGTGCAGCAGTCAGTCAACCGCAGGCAGAGCTGGAAAGGTTCTAAAGAATCCTTGGTGCCTCAGAGACATGGTCCTGCATTGGTAGATGGCCTGGCATTTCATTCCGAGAATCCCATTTCTCAGCCTGATGGAGGAAGACCCTTGTCTGGCTCTGGAATAACAGGATTTGCTCAGGCTCATCCTGGTAATGGACAAAGAGCAAATCCGCCACCTCCACCTCAAGTAAGGAGTGTAACCCCTCCTCCTCCTCCTCCCAGGGGAACAACTCCACCTCCCAGAGGAACAACTCCACCTCCTCCTTCCTGGGAAACAAATTCTCAGACAAAACGGTATTCTGGTAGCATGGAATATATGATCTCTCGCATTTCTCCAGTGCCACCAGGGGCATGGCAAGATGGCTATCCTCCGCAACCTATAAATCCATCATCGATGAATCCTTCCACACAGGGACAAAGAGGTATTAGTTCTGTTCCTGTTGGCAGGCAACCAATCATCATGCAAAGTTCAGTTAACAATAAATTTAGTTTTTCATCTGGAAGGGCTGGAATGCAAAATGGCAATTGTCAGACTGATTATATTGTTCATCAGAATATTGTGCCTGGTAACTCAGCGAATCGTCAACCACCACCGCCTTACCCCATGTCTCCGGCAAGCCAGCAAAGCCCCACACCTTTGCAAATGCAAGCAGGAGGCTCTGCAGCCCCATCATATCCTAATGGGAACATCCCTCAGTCTATGATGGTTCCAAACAGAAACAGCCATAATATGGAGCTGTACAATATAAATGTTCCTGGAATCCCAACATCCTGGCCCCAGTCGTCCTCTGGGCACGAAATTCCAACTTGGCAACCGAATATTCCAGTAAGGTCAAATTCCTTCAATAACCCTCTTGGAAGCAGACAAAGCCATGCTACCAATTCACAGACTTCTGCCACCACAGTAACTGCTGTTACTCCAGCTCCTATACAGCAGCCAGTAAAAAGCATGCGTGTACTGAAACCAGAGCTGCAAACTGCCTTAGCTCCTACTCACCCTTCTTGGATGTCACAACCAATGCAGGCTGTCCAACCCATCTCCTTTTCTGAGGGACCATGTACAAATATGGCAGTCCTGTCACCTGCGCCAGAGGCTCCAACATATCAAGGTCCACCACCACCTTACCCAAAGCATTTATTACACCCAAATCCACCTGTCACTCCTTACGAGTCTGTTGCAAAGCCTGGCAAAGAGGATCAGCCCAGTTTCCCTAAAGAAGAAGAAAGTGAAAAGAATGAGAACAGCGAGGGAATGGATAGAGAAAAGAAGCAAATAACAACCTCACCGGTCCCCGTTAGGAAAAACAAGAGAGATGAAGAAAGAAGGGAGTCCCGCATTCAGAGCTATTCTCCTCAGGCTTTTAAGTTCTTTATGGAGCAGCATGTCGAAAACATACTGAAATCTCACCAGCAGCGACTCCATCGTAAGAAACAACTGGAAAATGAAATGATGCGGGTAAAGCCTTTTAATTATTTAATTCCTATTTCCGTGTTGCTTCTGTGTGGAATGTTTTTCAAGCCTTCTGATTGTATCATTGTGTCAAATCTCTGAGGTGAACTAGGCTGACATTCAGTGATTTACTCATGGCCAAACACTCTGAATCTGAGATCTTTCATACCCAAATGCCAGGAGCAGCTGGTGTGATAGGTTAGAACTGTGGAGCCATCTTCCTGGCAGCACCAGTGCTGCAGCTTACCAGGGCAGTGCTTGGGTGGAGCATCAGTAAGGTTGGGGCTCCATGAATGCACCAATTGGAGTACCAGATTGACTTTTTGACACTCCAGTTCAATGACATCCAGGTAAGCTGCAGCAGAGTTGGTTTCGGAAGGACAAGTCTGTGGCTCTAGCGTACCACATCAGCCATTACTGTTAGATGCAATACTATCATTTGCCACAGCCCCCCAAAATTCATACTTAGATAATTGTTGAATCTGAGTTGCTTCCCTTATATGTATTATATCATGCAACAGTATCAAGGTAGATGTGTTGGGTATTTTGTGTCTAGGAAGAAAAGTTATAAAAAATTGTTTCTGAAGTAATGTTGCATGAGCAAAATATACTTAAGCTCCTGCAAGGAGCTGTTTCAGGTTTTTTGGTCATTTCCATAGCAGGCATTTGTGACATATGCTACTAACTTACTTCTTCCATGTGCACAGTTGATGATAGTCTAGCTCTGTAGGAATGCAGCATTTGTTATAGTTCTACATTTACTCTCTTTTGAAAACTATAAATAAATAATTAAATATTATACATAGCAGATAAATGGCTTTGATCCTGAGTTGCTGTTTGACTACCAGAAATGACTCTGAGCCTAAGATCCAAGCCTGTATCTGTACAATCTCAAATTCAGTTCCAGAATATATTTGCAGAATTTATACTTTCACCTTCAATTAAAGTCCCAGGGCAGCATTTCCAGGTTACTGTTTTGTCCTATGGATTTTTGTTGTTCACTCTGTTTCTCTCTTTACTGTAGTAGTGGTAGAATTCAGCCTCAGACCACAGGTGTTGTTACATATCTCTTTATGTAAGCAGTAAGCATCAAGTTCGGATGTGAGATGTAGCAATTAGCTTTGTCCAAGCAATTAGCTTTGTTTCGAACACAAGAGAATTCTAATAAGAATGGCTTAAAGATCCTAATGCAGACTTTTTCAACCTTGGCCCTCCAGATATTTTTTGACCTACAACTCCCATGATCCCTAGCTAGCAGGACCAGTCGTCCGGGATTATGGGAATTGTAGTCTCAAAACATCTGGAGCTGCTGAGGTTGAGGAAGCCTGTCCTAATGGAAGGAATCTCATTTGCCGGGGGGAAACCCTGAAAAATCGAAAGCTCTTCTAACAATCAGCAATAATGCTGCTCTAGTCAGGGTATCAGGCTGGAATCACAGGAGAGCTTGAAGCTCTCTAGCCATTGTCTATACCTTTGTAGGAAAGGCCTACCTTACTTTTTGAAAACAGGGTTCTTGGTCAAAAAATCTCCTTATGTCTGCTGAAGCCAAGTTGGTGCATTCAAGAAACTATAAAAGGAATGCATGCAATCAGGAAGCACTGGAAAATGGGTAGAAACAAGTGATCTAAAAATGCAGTATGCCGACTTTCAACTTTATTGCTCAGAAGAGAAACAAATTGTTGATGCCATGAGAGTTGGGAATGGGGAAGTCGGAAACTTATTTATATGTGCCCAACCAAGGATATACACAAGTGTAATCAGAAGCAGGCAGCTTCCCTAGGAATGTGCCAAAGAGATTAAGTATTATTTTCCCCAAACTCTAGCAACACTGATTCTGCTAGGACCATTACTTCTAAATCTCAGCTTTGCAGCTATTTTTTGTGGCAGACATGGGCCTAGAAGTAAGTGACTCAGTAGACTGAGAGATTTAATAAATCCTGTGATGAATACAGGCTAACAAGATATAAGGGTTTTCCTTAATTATGTGACGTAGGAAGGAACTGTTTTAATCAGTTGTGAGTTCTTTTGATTTGTTACAGACAAATATATTTTGACAAAGCAGTGGAATTGCCTTTATTACCTGTGTTAAAAATAAGCATTGGAATTTCAGCTGCATGTTATTAATTTCTAGTTTACACTTTCACTGGAATCAAGGGTGAACCACCTTTCCCTGCTTCTGTGACATTCTTTAGAAGTGCAGTTTTGTTTTCAAAAAATATCTCTGTTAAATTGTATCTTTATGTAATGGTAAGCTAACTGATGTGTAAATCAAATTCCAGTTCTTGCTTTTTCTACATGTTCATTCTTAGTCTCTTTCCTTTTCACTTTCACTAACAGCTGATTTAACTATTAAGGTGTTGGAACCTTTCCTGACATCTCTACCCTTCGTTACTGGGTAGGCAAGTAATATTTTGGAGACAAGTGTTGCATTTACAGAATAGCATGGACTCTTTCTTAGGGACCCTGCATGCTTACTTGCATTTGAATTAAGCATGTATTCTTTCACCATACTTGAATGTATTTATATCAGATTACTAATCTTCCTTCCTTTTCCTGTTTTATAAAATTACTTATGGTCTGCAGTAGCACAGGGATAATGATACAATTATACTTTTGTATTTTACTTAATTCTGTATACTTAAAAGTGGCTGGTTTATTTAGTACTTTCATTACTTATTTTGCCAGACACTTATTTGTATAACTTTCCACCCTCCTTTTCTTCTAAAGATTGTGTTCAACACAATTATAAATTGAGTCCTTTAACAGTGAAGGGTAGAAAGTCACATGGGAAGAAATAGTGCAGTTTCTTTAGTAAGATTTGAATCCTGACAGGAGAAGACTACTTTTCTTGTCATGTAAATAGAAGAAATGTGAATGAGATCTAGCTTTAGCTGACTATTAAGAACATTTCTATGAAGGAAAGTAGTCATAGCCATCCTGTCCCCCAAACTCTTAGCAGTAACAGAATGTTGTCTTCAGCTTGCCTATTTTCATCAGTCAAGACCCTCATCAAACCAATTGTCCTTAAATCCTGAGCCTCATTGTGCATGGCTCTTAGTGTATGGCTTTGTTATAATCACTCCTTTTAACCATCCCTGAATACTACATTTTGTGTCATATTTGTTCTGAAGTGTTTTCATTGACTCCTAACATATTGCAATACAGAAATTAAAACAATAAAAAATGGAGGCATTATTCCCTATTTAAGGACTGGTGCTTTGCTTGTCCTAAACCTGAGTTTGTAGACATTTTCCATGAGCAATTCTTCATTTTTTTCACTTGTCAAATTTCATATTTGTTGCATAGGTTGGGTTATCCCAAGAAGCCCAGGATCAAATGAGGAAAATGTTATGCCAAAAGGAATCTAACTACATCCGTCTGAAACGGGCAAAAATGGATAAATCAATGTTTGTTAAGATTAAGACCCTTGGAATTGGGGCATTTGGAGAGGTGTGCTTAGCAAGAAAGGTGGATACAAATGCCTTATATGCAACAAAAACTCTACGTAAAAAGGATGTGTTACTTCGGAATCAGGTTGCTCATGTTAAAGCTGAACGGGATATTCTTGCAGAAGCTGATAATGAGTGGGTAGTTCGTTTGTACTATTCATTCCAAGATAAAGACAATTTATACTTCGTTATGGACTATATTCCAGGAGGAGATATGATGAGTCTGTTAATTCGAATGGGGGTCTTCCCAGAAAATATGGCCCGGTTCTACATAGCAGAACTGATCTGTGCAGTTGAAAGTGTCCATAAGATGGGATTCATTCATAGGGACATAAAACCAGATAATATTCTGATTGATCGTGATGGCCACATCAAACTGACTGACTTTGGGCTTTGTACTGGCTTTCGGTGGACACATGATTCCAAATACTACCAGAGTGGTAAGAGAAATGTTTGCAATAATGGCATTTTGTTACTGCATATTAGCATATATAGTAGCAGTGCTTACTTGTATTTACTAGCAGGTTTTCCACATTGCTGCCTGATTGAGCACCATAACATTTTGTGAAGTCATTATCAAAGCAGAGATAGTCTCAATCACCCATTATATAATATTAGATGTCTTTTGTAATCTTGTCCCACTTCAAAAAATATTAATGACTATTGTGAAATGACATCATTTTAAATATATTTACAGCAAAGATGAGCAAGATTTTGCTTTCCATCACCCCCTTCACAATTGCTTCTATTGGTTTGCAAAATGTTTTCTGTTGTAGGTGACCACCCACGTCAGGACAGCATGGATTTCAGTAATGAATGGGGAGATCCAGCAAGCTGTAGATGTGGAGACAGGTTGAAGCCACTTGAACGTAGAGCAGCACGTCAGCACCAGCGCTGTCTGGCACACTCATTAGTTGGGACACCAAATTATATTGCACCAGAAGTATTGCTGCGGACAGGTAAATGTTTCCTGTTGTTCCTTTCCTTGGCAAAGTAATTTGGTGCTTGTTTCTGAAAATGATTACCCAAAAACGCAAACTGGTATAATAAGGAAGCACCGCTATACAGTGGTGCCTCGCAAGACGAAATTAATCCATTCCGCAATTCTCTTCGTCTAGCGGTTTTTTCGTCTTGCGAAGCAAGCCCATTGACAGCTTAGCGGATTAGCGCTACAGCTGTCAAGCGGCTTCCAGCGATCAGCTGTTAAGCGGCTTATCAGCGGAACAGCTGATAAGCGGCTTAGCGGCTTAAGAAAAGGGCGGAAAAAGCGGAAAAAAACCTGCGGGGGGATGCAAGATTTTTTTCGTCTTGCGAAGCAACCCCATAGGGGAATTTCCCCATAGGGGAATTTCGTCTAGCGGGTTTTTCGTCTTGCGAGGCGTTCGTCTTGCGGGGCACCACTGTAATACAGGACTGTATACGGTGATACAAATGACAATTTATGGTGCTATATTTTGTAACACAACATAGTGTATCAATGTGAAGAACTCTTCATCCTAATAGGGGAAGATTACAGTTATCCAACATTGTATAGATTCCTCTGCTTGTGGTAAAGTACATCTGGATAGAAAAAGCACCTATTTTTAAGGTAGCTTCTCATTTCAACTACAAATGCAAACATGAACAATGAAGGTTTTCCCCTGTTTGGTGAGCCTACCATTTTTTCAAAATGTTTTTATCATACAGGTAACATTCTAATACAACTGTACTGTGACACTTTATGATCTTAAATTTTGTATTATTGTGCTACGTGTGATAGAGCTCCTGACTTTTAACAGTCCTGCTACATAATAATTAGATTAGACTTCTGATTGTATGCTGCCTTTCCACAAAACAAATTATGTTCAATAACATTTCAGCAATAATTTATATAAGCATTGAATATAGCAACATTTCTGAAATTGAATCAAGCCAAACTGCATACACATTAAAGTGCCACATGCAAAAGCATCACTAACCATCAGCCCATTTTTAAGACCTGAAAATAAAGTTACCGGTACATGCAGTAGAAAATTGAAAAACATGATGGAAAAAAATGAAAAAAAAAATAGCTGGTGTATTCTCAAATCTAGAATTTTTATTGAAATATTGAATTACTGAGTTTTCTTTTGTTTCAGGATATACACAGCTGTGTGACTGGTGGAGTGTTGGGGTGATTCTCTTTGAAATGCTTGTTGGACAACCTCCCTTCCTGGCACAAACACCATTGGAAACACAGATGAAGGTATCTGAGGAAAATCTACTTTCAAATGTGTTTCAGAAGTGTTTCTTCACTTATTGGTGAGGTTAGGTGTTTTATTACTGAAACAGTCTTCTAATTTTGTTGCACTTGTTTGTGTTTTTAATCTAAAGGTTATCAATTGGAAAACATCACTGCACATTCCACTGCAAGCAAAACTAACGCCAGAGGCATCTGACCTTATTATTAAGCTCTGCCGTGGGCCAGAAGACCGCTTAGGCAAGAATGGTGCAGATGAGATAAAAGCACATCCGTTTTTTAAATCTATTGATTTTTCAAGTGATCTGCGGCAGCAACCTGCTTCCTACATCCCTAAAATTACGCATCCCACAGACACATCAAATTTTGATCCAATTGACCCAGACAAATTATGGAGTGAGGATAAGGAAGGGAATGTAAATGACACACTTAATGGGTGGTATAAAAATGGCAAACATCCTGAACATGCTTTTTATGAATTTACATTTCGAAGGTTTTTTGATGACAATGGTTACCCTTACAGCTATCCCAAGCCTATTGAATATGAATACAGTAATTGTCATAGATTGGAGTCAGAATCAGATGAAGATGAGGAGAGGACCAGAAGAGAGGCCCAAAATCATGATCTAGTTTATATTTAGTGGAGGACTTAAACCATTCTTTGGGATTTCCAAGATGTATGCTACAAGAGAACCTGAAAAACAATTGGAAAGCTGGTTTTCTGCGCACTTGGGGTGGAGAAAAAGGATGCATGGTCATTGTTGATCTAGTGGTTTTTCCTGTCTTTCTTTTCTCCCTATCAACACAGAAGTCCTTTTTCAAGCATTCATTTTTTCCAGCATTGTTAAAGAGGAATATAGGAAACCGTAATATTAGGAAAAAATAAATTGTAAAATAAATAGTTACACCTTTGTAAAGTATTCAGATTAGGAAATTGTAATATCTTTAGGAAATTAGATGCTTGTCTATTTGTATATAGACCACATACATTTATTTTCCTCCCATAATTTTTCATTTTTTAAAATTGCCTTAGCTTGACCAAATATCATTAATACCATGTACTTACTAAACTGATAGTTGTTTTTCCTGACTATTTATAAAATTCTCACTCTAGATGAGACTGCAGAGAGTAAAGTAGTAGGGATTTTCTGGCACTCTGGGGGGGTTGTGGGTTTGGAACAAAGAAGCGTAGGATTATAACCCGAAACCCATTTAGAAGTAAACTGTTGAGAATGTAGTGGGACTGACTTCTGAGTAAACATGCATAGGAATGTTTGTGTTTCTTCTGACAATAAATGATTATGTCCACATATTAGTAATTATTTTAATTTTGCTTGATTGTTTTGTGAAGCATTACTGGCTTTGTGGTGCCATAACATAAAATTGAGGCGGGGGGGGGGGCGTGTGTGTAGAGTGATACTGGCCTATCACAAAATGTCTTTGCTGGTTGATCTCATCCTGCATTAGAAGAAACTGAAAACACTTGAGTTCCTGTGATACATACTTACTATGAATTCTTATCCTATCCCTGTAAGAGACGCCATAACCAGGTTCCCTGCATTTCCATTATTACTGTCCTTGTGCTGTATCATTTCAAACCAAAGGGCTTGTTTTGAAACAGGTGGTTCAGTTCCTTACTCCCAGATTCATTAACTAATTTGAACTGAACTAGTAATCCTGCTTACTGGGGATTAGGTATAATTTTATCTCTCCAGTAGACTGCTTCTGGGATACCTTTGAAGTTGCAGCTTCTTGTTTCATCATTCCAAGAATAACATGCTAAGTCCTGGTTTCCATGGTACATGTTGGCTTGAAGATATTTCTTGCTTCCTGCATAGAGGGCACATGCTGCTGTTGCAGGTAACTGTTGTGCCCGCAAAATCTGTTTGTACCTCAGTGATTGTAGAAGGTAAATAGTTCTTCATCCCAGAGCCAGCTACTTTAAACTAAAGGAAAAACAGCAGATCAGATAATTTTGCTTGCTTGATTTTTTAGAAAGCAGTTCCCCCCTGCGCAGATTATTCTAAACATCCTGCTCTCTAACACAGAGTTGCACAAATAGTTACCCTTTCAAGCTCATATGCTAGCCTTTTCACCCTTGAAGAATTAGCAGATTCAACATCCTGTAGTAGTCATACAACTACTTAAGAATATGTATATATCTCTCTGGTTGTGAAAAATAATGTGATGTGCTCTGAAGAATCTCCTTCCCTGACTAGTGCTTATTCTTTTGCAATGAGTTAATTTATTATTTATTATGATTCCCTGCTTTTCCTCTGATAATGACATAAATGGCTTATAAGAATCTTCTAGATAAACTTGTGCCTATATAGGAAAACATGGTCAGGGCTGCTTGCTTTCAGCATTAGAACCAGATCTTGTGGCTTTAGACCATTCTCATGCCTGCTTACCTCTTGAGCAATAGGCATGTTTAATATTTCTCTATTAAAAACAGTAATATTCATGGAGTATAGGCTACTGCAAAATGCATATAGATATCTGTTTTCAAGAAAAACAATTGCCCCAACACCTTTATCATTTAACATTCTGGTTTAGAATTTACCTTGTGTGGGTCCTACATATGATGGGTATAAAAAAACCAATTCATGCACCCTCCCTTATCTGGTATATAGCTTTTAGTCTTAACTAGACAATCTTTTGAAAAGTTCTGTGGGTGGTCAGATAGTCTTGTCTTGCTCCCCTACACTACAAAACATAAGTTCTGTGTTTGGAGCTGCAGTATGAATCAGACCTTGGAATGTCTAACTTTAGCATTATATAGGATGCAGTGTACAGTTATTCTAACTTTTGAGATGTGTTTTTTGTAAAAATAAAAAGTCCTATTTTAAAGAGGATTTTGAAGCTTGTCCCTTGTTTATTATTGATAGGAGTTCCAGTTAAACTGGCAAGTTATTGTTTTTTGTCCTGCAATAAAATATAATATATTCCTGGCTAAAGCCAGATAAATTTAAACTGCTATCTACAGTTAAGTACATATGTGAACTTGCTTTCTCAGATTCAAAACAGAATGTTCTTCATCTAAACTCATAGAGAAAACAGAGAGATCTTATGTATCCCGAGTTCTCATGTCTAGGAGATGGCCTGTTTTGGAAGGTTACCCTGTCCTAGGAGCAGCAGGTCCATAGCTTAGGGGTTCTGGATTCAACTGAAGCTTCAGGTAGTGGCTTTGAGTGCCTTTTTCCAGCTATGTACCATTTTGAAAATAAATGATTTGGTCACTGTATTCCAGACCCTGGCAACTTCCCAATTGGATCATTGCAATGCACTCTCCATTGGTCTGCCCTTAAAGATTACTTAGAAAGCTCAGTTGATCAGGATTACTGGCTGGGATTCCATTTTCAATCATATAATCCCTTTTCTTAAACAGCTGCATTGGTTGTCTGTTCATTTCTGGGCCCAGTTTAAGGTGTTCATGTTAGTGTTTAAAGTAAATGGTGCTTCCGTCACTGTGTTCCGTTGCACCAGAAGTGGTTTAGTCCTGCTGGCCACATGTCCCGGAAAGCTGTCTGTGGACAAACGCCAGCTCCCTTGGCCTGAAGTGAGATGAGTGCCGCACCCCATAGTCACCTTTCACTGGACTTAACCATCCACGGGTCCTTTACTGTTTACCTTTAAAGCCCTAAACTACTTAGTCCTCATATACCTGAAGGACCATCTCCTTCGCTGCAGACCCTCTCAGGTGTTAAGATCGGCAGAGGAGGCCTCTCTTTATAGTTTTGTTGCCCCCAAGAACTTTGGGCGAGGCTTAGAGAGGGTATTCTTGGTGACAGCCCCTAAACTGGAACTCCCACCCCACAGAGGGGTGTCTGGGACCCTCACTACAAAGTTTTCGAAGAATGCTGAAGATACACCTCTTTATCCAGGCCTTTGACACTTGAGATGTATATTTGTAGAACCCACCCTACTTTTGTGATTAAAAAGTTTACAACAAACTACAAAGTTGTATTCTAAAATGTTGTGACCCACCCTGAGACCTTAGGTTGAAGAGCAAGTGATAAATAAAAATTAACCATAATAATAATCCAAATGTAAAGAACATATCAAAAGTTTTAGGTGCACAAATAAGGCCTGTTAAGTTTTCTAAATTTTGCCCAAGGAATGATGATGTAACATTCACAAATGTAGAACCCAAATTAATTATTTTAATTAAGTTTGTTAATATTTATATGCAGAGAAATTAGGAATGTGATGTGTGACTCTGCATTTTGGAACATTTTAAAAATAATATTCTGCCTCATTTGTTCCCTACTGTCTATCCAAAACATTCCAACAAATGCTACTTTTTCTTGGGGAAGAAGAGTGCTAAATTAGGATAACTGGTGTTTGAGAGTCCTCATATAAACAGAATGTCATGCTTTCCCACTCTTTGTGACTTATACTCTTGGTGGACCTATTCTATATCAGTAGTCAGACTGGATTTATTGTAGCATCGGTTTTTATTAGCAATGTACTTCATCAGTTTGTGTGTCTTTATTGCAAAGTTGTGCCCTTGGAAAAACAGAAGATATGCTCATAAGCAATTGTGATGTTATAGTTGCCTTGTGTCCATGTGTAGATTTTCTCATAAGTTTTTCAAAGTAGTCTCTGGTGTGAATTTTGAATATTTTATAGACTGCACAATTTACATTTTTCTTCATGGAAGAAATTCTATTTTTTTAGTTTTGTAGTATTTTCAACAAAAATGTTTGTGACGGGACCGAACAAAAGAGAGAGAAAACATAAACTTGCTCCACACTTGGTTTCTAAATAAACTTTTCAGTTAAAACATTAAAAATGTCATTGCTTTGCTTTTCCACATACACATATGACCTGTATTTATATAAAATGTTCTATAATCATGTAATTGTATTGTAAATACGGTTGTACTATTTGCTTACATTCTTTCCTTGGGCAGGCCCTCTTGCTGAGTCTTTTCTATCTTACTCGTAGAACTTTTCTTTCTTTTTTGGAGACTTTAAAAAAATCTGTTGTTGCAGTATGCAAAGCTGTGATGGAGAACCAGTTTTTTTGGATTTTGTTGATATTGTATGTCTGCTAGAGAATGCAGTGTGAGTGGGTTCATAGATGCTGCTGCTGTTACCCAAAGTACCTGTTAATTTTTGGCTGCAGATCTCTGGTATTTTAAACAAGATATTAGTATTTGCTGTAATGCAGCCAAAGGAAAGCAATGGTATATTTGGGTAAACATCTGATAGTAAAACTTTAAAATGCCTTAATATACCCTCTAGTGAAAGGCACTATTCAAGTTTACTTTTATATTGCATTTTGTATATATGCCTTTTGTATTGTAAACACTGCTGGTAAACATTACACTTTTATTAAGAAAATTCTGTAGTGTGAGAGAAGTGCCTTGACGGACAGTGTAACAATCATCTTTACATATTTCTGCATGTAATAACTATTTGGTAATCCATTAAATTCCTTGTGTCTTATGGATCTCTTTCCACTTTTTAAATTGGTTTTCTCTAATGTACCATTTGCTGAGGTAATAAAATTTAAATTCAGTTAATAAGCTGCTTATCAAATATAAGTTTATATTGATAAAAACTGTTGGTTTGGTCTTCCTCCTCTTTGTTGAATGGGGATATTGAAATCCTGTTCATTCAAATGTTATGCTGTATTGAGCCATGATTACCTGGCTCACAGAGCAATCCAAATGCTTAACAGGGAGCAACAGACGGATGGATCCGTCAGCTCATCCAAAACTCTGCCACATGGGTGAAGGGTGGTTTTTCATACATTTTTCCTTGCACTAGGCTTGTCAGGGACCTACGAGTCTTTGAGTCTTTGGATCTCGGAGCTCCAATGCCTTTAATGTCCTGGGGTTTTTTTGTGAGGGGCGGGGAGCTTCTCTGGGTACCAGCAGCAGTTGCTTCACACCTGCCCTCACCGAACTTGGAGCCACTGGTACCATGCACCCCCACCAGTGGTGCTTTTCACCAGCTGATAAGCGGGCACACCATCCCACTAACATCTGACATGAGCATCCAGAGGTTAAGATTTTGCCCCCAGTTGTTATTTACTGTATTTCTAAAGCTGCCTTCATGCCATGGGGTCCGAGGACAGTGTACAAATAGAGTATAAATCTTACCATGTAATGGAATTTCCCCCCCCCCCCCTAAATATAGGTATTTTGAAAACCACAGTTCATAAGACTTGTAATTTCTTCCCAACTTAGGTACAAATATAAGACCCTATCCTATTGGTCTTTATTCTAAAGTAACATGAAGTAGCATTCCAAAGTACTAATATAATAAACTATAAAATCAAACCTAAAAAAAAATTAAAAATACACAGCACTTTATTCTGCTCTTCTATACACACCTGAAAGTAAGCCCAGTTAACTCTGTGAGGTTTACTTATTGGTAGATGCTCTGGACTGTTGCATTGCTATGATACTGCAGTTTGTGAAACGTATGAGGCTCTGTGAAATGCTATGAGTGTAGCGTGATCCTACTGCTGCCAGTAAGGTAAGGTAAAAAGGTCTTTCCTTGGCTTTGCTATGCCACTAAGCCAAAGAAGGAATCTCTACCCTCCACACGTCACCTCCCATCAGGCAGCAGAGCCAATGATCAAGGATAATGGAAGATACCAACCAAAACATCTGGAGGACCGCTTCTCAAAATCATATAGTCTTTAATTGCAGGAAAACAGAGGGCAACACCAAACCTGCTGCCTCAACGCCTTCCACATGTGCTGAGTCAGAAATATTTTGGGCAGCAGGTTGCAGGACAGCCTCAAAGATGCACTCTCCCAAGCCCACATTCCCAGCATGTTTGCACTCCTGTTTCGGTGACCTGTGCTGACTTGGTCATATTCACGAAATGGAAGGTGGCAGGAACCCCCAGGGTCATAGTTGCAGGCACCAACCAACCTGTTGGCAGACCAACTCTGCCTTACGAAGACGTCTGCAAACATGACATGGCAACATCAACCCTGCCCTGTGGGAATGACTGCAGTGCCTGAAGGCAGACAGGCAGCTCCAGTAGGCTAGTTTGTACACACTCAGCCCGCTCTCTATCCTGCATTCAGACGTGCAAGAAGCCTTGTCAGAGATAAAGGGCACATTCCAAGCACGCAAGAAGGCGCTAAGCGGGGCCAGGCGAGGGGTCAAGCGGCAGGGTGAGGCTGTGGCTGGGAAAGACTTCCGAGAAGGCACCTCGGCCTAGCGATCTCCGTCCCTGACATGAAGAGTTCGGGGACCACCAGCACCCCTTCCCAAAGAGAGCGAGAAGTGACAAGCCAGCCGGATCCTTGTACCAAACAATGTGACGGGTGGAGGCGGGGAAAGAAAGTAAAAAAGAAAAAGCGGGCAGAAGAGCCCGCCCAGCAGTGACGCCGCAAGTTCTGATTGGAGGAGAGAATATAAATGAACGAAGGGGGAAAGAATCCGACGGCACTCAGAGTCCCGAGAAAAAAAAGAAACTCCCGGTGGGCGGGGCGTGGGGACGTTAGGACGCCGTAGGGCGGGACAAGAGCTGGCGCCTGCGCGCTAGCGACAGCGCCTCCGCGCGTAGTGGGCGGGAGGCGGCGCTGAGATGAGTCGGGCCCTAGCGCCACCGCTGCCGCCGTCGCCGCCGTTACGGAGCTGAGCGCGCCGAAGAGGTGAGTGAACGTCCGCTTCCCCCTCCGCCAGCCTCGCTTTCCCCGTCCGTTGAGCCCGGAGCGCCCCTCCCTCGCCGCCCGCCTCCTTCGGCGTCTTCTCTGGGCGGCTTCTGCGCCCCCCAATAGCATCCGGAGTGGGATGTCGCCCCCCGTGCGGCGTTGGCGGGAGGGCTTTGAATGGTCTTTGCTGGGCAGCCTCTCCTCGTCCAGGAGGCCCGAGAAGAGGCTGGAGGGGAGGCGCCCGCGTCCCCAGCTCCCGGTTTCCTGCGGCTCCATCCCCTATTTCGTCTCCTCCTCCTGCTGGATACTTTCTTGGCATTCCCTTCCCTTCTCCCCCCCCCCCCAGCACCTGTCCGTGCGAGGCATCCCGCGGGTGACTGGAGAGCCCTTTGCCCAGTTACGTGTTCTCTTAGGATTTCAGGTGATGCGGGAGACGTCACTGTCGGGCTACTCGTCCTGCCATTCCTTGGACTGCTTTCCGGAGTAAACAACACCTGCTTTTGGAGTAAGTCAGTCTCTCTTTTGGTATGGTTGGGGGCGGAGTGGCGACATCATCGTGAGTATTGGAGGAGTGGGGGGAACTTCTTTCTTCCCTGTGCCATAGGAGTGTGATTCCCAGTCCCAGCAACTGGTGCTCAGAGACATACTGCCTTTGAAAGTGGAAATAAAACCCCTGGCCATTGTAGCGAGTAGCCATGGAAAGCTTTATTAACCATGGATTTGTCTAATCCTCTTTTAAAGTTATCCAGGTTGGTGATGCTACCTCTTGTGTGAGTGAACTCCATAGTTAAACTACGTGCTGTGTGTGAAGAAGCCCTTTCTTTTACCTGTCCGGAATCTTTCTGTATTCAACTTCACTGGATGTTCCCAAGTTACGAGAGAGGAAGGAAAAATTTTCTCTGTCTGCTAGTTCTCCATACTATACTGTTATAGATTTGGGAGTGCTCCCCGCCCCACAAATCCTAGAAATTAATAAATGGTAGTATTTTGATGATTTGGGATATGAAAGGAGAAGTGCAAACTGCAGAGGAATTTCTGGGCTAGTCTATGCAAAACAGGGCCACTAAGGAAAATTAGAGTTCCAGTGATATCTGACCAATATTTTATCAGTGGCCCACTAATTAAAATAACTTGGCAGTGCAAGAGAACTGTCCTTCCCCCCCTGCCCTGAGATGTGAACAGAGACTGGGGTTTGGAAGGTTGGCAGGGTGACTGTGTGTTTGAGGTGACAGGAAAAAGGAGTCTGGGAAGGAGAAGGAGGAAGAGAGACTGGGATCCATCTTTGGGCAGGCTGGCTGAGGGAGATGCCTTGACTCCAGGGCTTCACTGCTGCAGGGACATGCCCTCTTGAAATGACCATGCTGTAAGATTTGGACTCCTCCCATGGAGACTGAAGCCACAACAGTTTCACCATGTCTCCGTTCTTCAAAGGACCACAGTGCCTGGAACCCCATGAGCATGAGCTCTTGCCACTGCTCAGCAGAGTGTGGGAGGCACCCAGCTTTTGTAACAATACATAATTTTATGCATCTTTATAACTTCTTCTTTAGATTTGTATAATGGCATTATGATATTGAGATTGATATGATATTCCTTTGCTAATGATCTTTAGCATGGAAGTTGCCTATTTTCACAGCTGCTGCATGACTGCATTGCAGACCTTCTGAAAGTTCAGGTGTGTAGTCTGGGTTACACCTTGAACCATCATTGCTACTGGAGGCGTAGGTGGTCCCAGAGGCTAGGAGTGCCTTTTCCTAGCTTTGACTGGTGCACCAGCCATAGCCATTCTTGGAGAGGGCTAATCTATACACTATTAACTTCCAGGTTGGGTTACTGCAATGTGCTCTGTGTTGTGCTTGTTGCTGCTTTAGGACCTGCGGCTAACTCAGTGGTTCAGTTACTGAATGGTGCTGCCTACCATTGAGCATGTTACACTGGGGCAGGTTCAAGGTGCTTATTGACATATAAGACCCTGAACAACTTGGGGCTTGAGGGAGCACCTTCTCTCATATCATCCTGTCCGTTAATTGAGTTCTCTGTATCAGGCCCTCCTAGTCATTCCATCACCTGCACACATGCATCCTGAAGCACCCAGGGGGAGATCTTTCCAGCTCTTGGAATTCCCTCTTTCCTTAAGTATGGCAGGTACCAACCTTGTGTTTTGGTATCTGTTTAAGACCTACCACTTTTATCAAGCATTTCCTTTATTTTAAACATCTAGTTTTCAGTGAAATATTTTTTATTTTTCCACTGTTATTGTTGCATTAATGCTTTGTGTAGTTTCTTAATTACGTTCAATATAAGCTGCCCTGAAATTTGATAATAAGGGTGGTATATAAATATTAGAAACAATGCTGGTGTTTATAGGAATAAATATTTCATTGTTTTCTTGTCCTGTAGATAATAAACCCTGGGAGTGGAGAATTCAGTATCAGGATTGTGCATTATTACTTTTGTTGTTGCAAGTGAGCTAATGTAAAATGATTACTCGGGGTCTGCTCCTGAAGGTTGCAAGAATGGGCATTTGGTCTTGATAAAATTATTGCATCTATGTTGAAATTTTGTGGGTAGTCAATCTTTTGCCCTCCAGATGTTGGGCTACAGCTGCATCACTCCTGACATTTGGTTATGGGGGCGGGGGTGTAGTCCAGCAATATCTGGTGGACACCTCTTTGATTATCCCTGGTTCAGCGGAAGGTCATCTTCCCAGTTACACAGGAATTGGAAAGGAGGAATATGAGCTTGATTCTTGCTGTGGTTTGTGTAAGTCCCCCTAAACCAGCGGTCACCTTGGTTTTTAGACACCTTGTTTTTTAGACCCAAGAGAGAACACCCACACTCCTCACTTTCCCAAGGGATCTGGGTATAACTTTTGCGGCTAAGGCAGGAGTGCTCAGCAGAACAGGGTAAAGCTTCACTTTTTATCTTTCCTTTCAACACTTGGGTCACTGCTCATTACTGAGAGGGTCAGCAGAGGCAGTGGGGAGGTTTGCCCTGCCTCGCCAACTACTACTAGACTAACATGTTTTTTAAAAGATGCAAAGAAGGGTATACATTTCTCAGTGAAGGCACTCAGACTCTAAAAACTGGAAACATTGTAATCAAAATGTTGTTATTTAGTCCATATTTTATTTTTGTTATTATATGTACAACTAATAATGGCAACAAAGTGTTCTGGTTCTAATAAGTGTACAGGAGCCTAATAATCTTCAAACAGGTCAGAACTGGAAGCATAGTGTAGCAAGCTGTAATACAACAACAAGCATTTTCTCTTGATTTCAGTGTTTTAATTTTCTCAAAATTGATATTGGTGGGACTTTGACTTTGGGTACACTGTGCCCATAATGCTCTGGTTTTCTAGAGCAGGGGTTGTCAACCTGGTCCCTACCGCCCACTAGTGGGCGTTTTAGGATTTGAGGTGGGTGGTAGGGGGTTCTACGGCACAAGCACTGGTGGGGGGTAAGGAAATTTTACCATCAAGAAAAATGCATTAGTGGGCAGTAGGTATAAAAAGGTTGACTTACCCCTGTTTTAGAGTAAAA
The DNA here is from genome assembly GCF_964234715.1 of Podarcis melisellensis. Taxonomy (NCBI): domain Eukaryota; kingdom Metazoa; phylum Chordata; class Lepidosauria; order Squamata; family Lacertidae; genus Podarcis; species Podarcis melisellensis. Next base: position 56,757,634 of record NC_138530.1, read on the forward strand.
GAATGAACAAAGTAACATGCATATCAGAGGGGATGAAGGCAGCAATGCTTTTGTCTATCCCTGTTATCTGTTTACAAATAACTTTTCAAAATTAACTGTGAAACTCTAGCAGATGGCAGAATTCTGAACTGTCATTTCAGAAGCAACACTCTCCTTATGTAGTATTGTTCAGTGCTGGATCTACAAGTTTTGTCATAGGGTGCAAAAGTCTTGTTTTTTGTCATAGGGTGCCACCCATTCTCCCTAAAGACAAATGCTTTAAAAAGGCCTCATATAGGTTGGTGGATTAAGTTAAGGAAAGGGAGCTTTGAAAATGAGTTGCCAGTTTCCTTTATAATGCACTGTCAGATTTAAAATTCAATTAAAAGCAAAATTAAATAATAATAATAATAATAATAATAATAATAATAATAATAATAATGTATAGTTTAGCAGCCAGGACCATCCAACACAGGAAATCAAGTTACATACACTTCTGTCTTCTTAGATGTATGAAGCTGTCAGTGTTCCCAATTAGCCCCCACACATCCACACATAGGTTACTAAGTGTAAAGCATAATGGGAGGCCAGTATATAGGGGAGTGCCTGCAAGGGGGCCACTCTCCTGGTTTGCTCTGCCCAGGGTTCATGGGCTTGCCCTGCTTGGTGCAGTGGGTACTAGGAAGCAGAAGGTGACTGGAAGGGAAAGGAGGCAGAGGCGCTTATCTGGATCCATCTCCTGTGGCGGGGTGTGTACCCTGAAAGCTGAGGATTGGGTGGGAGAAAAAAGGAGGCATTTGATTACAGCATATCTGCTGCCCTGGGCGTTTCCAGCAAGGAGGCATCGGTAGTGGTGAGGTGGAAGGAAGAGGAAAACAAGGAGGGCTGCCCATCTGTCTGCCTTGGGACCTGCTGCGTCTTGGAACAAGGGCTGCCAGGCAACAGTGAGGCAAGGCAGAAATGGCAGGGAAGGTTCTGGGCTCTACTGCTGCTGTTGCTGCCATGCTTGCATTGTCTGGCTGCTGTTTGCCTTCTGCTGCCAGCCCAACAGACCAGACCCAATGTTGGGATCTCCACCAGAGTGAAGTGAGAGGCTCCTCCCTGCCCTTTCGCTCCTTTCAGCATTGATGTGTGTGCGTGTTGAACCCAGTAATTTTGCAGCCACCCTAATGTGCCATCCAGGGGCACTTGCCCGCTTTGTCCCCACACCCGATCCGGCCCAAATATTGTTTTGGGAGAGTTTCATTTAGCAGCAGAGCACGCACACACACACAAAAAAATTATTTAAATAGATGGTTTGAATAAAAAACATAATGCTAAAGTATGATGTCATGACTGGAAATGCATTTTATAAGCTTCATAATTTCTCTTTGGAAGCTGAGCTTCTGTTAGTGCTATTGTTAAAAGTTACAAGTCTTGGAAAATGCTGTGAAGTTTTTAGTGTACAACTTGTGTGAGGAAACATGCTTCCAAGATTTCAGCAAGCTTTCTCATAGATGTTTAGGATGGGTAAAAATGATTCTCATACCTGATACACCTGTTTGCTAGTATGAGCTGATGACTAAACTAGTTTGAAATTACAAGTTTAGCAAGATGATGAAAACAATTAAGCAAGTAATGGCAAGTCATAAAGGAGATTTGGGGTTTTTGGATTCCAGAGTTTAAAAGCACATTACAGTTCGGTTTTTGCAGTAAAGCACCAGAGATAAGAGTGCTCTGAAAAGTCATAGGCAGGCAAAAAAGAAAGGAAGTAGATAATACTGAATGAAACGGTAGTAATGGTAAACAAGGAGAAAACCAGAGGAAGAGTATTTGAAATGAGAGAGCACTGTACACAAAGTAAATCCCATTAAAGAGCCACATACTAAACAAAGCAATGTCTTTTAGCATTAATTTAAGTGTGGTTGGTATCTTCAGTGAAATTTTGTTAAACTTTTTTTAAAACTTAAGATACTTAAAAACAGTTTATTTATTTTTTAAAAAGCAGTGTACAAAATGATCAAAACATATAAAAATCAAAAATATATACCATATCACAAAATAAAATTCTAAAAATTACATGGTGATCAGTAGAATGTACAGCTAATAGCTGTTTATCTGGTCAATGTAGTTTGGGCCTCTGTGTTATCGGCAGGGGAAGCTGCAAACTTGCTGCCGCACCCTGTACTACTTACTGCTAGTTATGTCAGCGTGTTTTGAGTTTCTATTAATATAAGTTCTGTAGCCAGAAATGTCACCTATAACTCGTTTCAACATGTAGCTCTGAATGGATTGCGTACTGAATCTCATAGCAACACTTGACACAGTGAAATGTGTTTTAAAGGGATAAAGCAGAGAGCTTTTACCAACTTCAGTGAGAGTCATTCCCTGAGTTTTAATCTCGTGTTACTTACAAACAAGCAGAAATCAAAAGAGTAACATTTCCACTAAGCACAAAATGCTGCAGAAATGATCCTGCATTTGTTTTTAAGTGTAATTCTATCCTAAATCCTTCTTCCATGGATAACCAGATTAGTTTACTTAGAACATAGCACAGAACATTTAATGTAACATTTATGGCTGCTTATTTAAGTCTCCCCAGAACAATGATCTTTTATGAATGAGCCATTAAGATACATTAGGTTTTCTAAGGGTGAACTCTTGGAATGCTGGGAGTAGATTCCAACTAACTCAATGGCACTAGCTGCTGAATAGGCTTGTATAGAATTGCAGGCACACAGCACTTCTGAAGTGATATAAAGAGAGAACATTTAATAATAATTAAGAAGTCACGATGTGGTTGGGCAACTACAGAGTTTCTTCTCCTTCCATCAGCCTCCCTCCTGTTGATAGCATTTCTGTAATACATAATAATAATAATTTATTTGTCCCCGCCCATCTGGCTGGGTTTCCCCAGCCACTCTGGGTGGCTTCCATAGAAACCAAAAATACACTAAAATATCATACATTAAAAACTTCCCTGAACAGGGCTGCCTTAAGATGTCTTCTGAATGTCAGGTAGTTATTTATCGCTTTGACATCTGATGGGAGGGCGTTCCACAGGGCGGGCGCCACTACCGAGAAGGCCCTCTACCTGGTTCCCTGTAGCTTTGCTTCTCGCAATGAGGGAACCACCAGAAGGCCCTCGGCGCTAGACCTCAGCATCTGGGCAGAACGATGGGGGTGGAGACGCTCCTTCAGGTATACTGGGCCAAGGCCGTTTAGGGCTTTAAAGGTCAGCACCAACACTTTGAATTGTGCTCGGAAACGTACTGGGAGCCAATGTAAGACTTTCAAGACCGGTGTTATGTGGTCTCGGCAGCCGCCTCCAGTCACCAGTCTAGCTGCCGCATTCTGGATTAGTTGTAGTTTCCGAGTCACTTTCAGAGGTAGCCCCACATAGAGCACATTGCAGTAGTCCAAGCGGGAGATAACTAGAGCATGCACCACTCTGCTGAGACAGTCCGCGGGCAGGTAGGGTCTCAGCCTGCGTACCAGGTGGAGTTGGTAGACAGCTGCCCTGGATACAGAATTGACCTGTGCCTCCATGGACAGCTGTGAGTCCAAAATGACTCCCAGGCTGCGCACCTGGTCCTTCAGGGGCACAGTTACCCTATTCAGGACCAGGAAGTCCTCCACACCAGCCCGCCCCCTGTCCCCCCAAATCAGTACTTCTGTCTTGTCAGGATTCAACTTCAATCCATTAGCCGCCATCCATCCTCCAACCGCCTCCAGGCACTCACACAGGACCTTCACCGCCTTCACTGGTTCTGATTTGAAAGAGAGGTAGAGCTGGGTATCATCTGCATATTGATGGACACCCAGTCCAAACCCCCTGATGATCTCTCCCAGCGGCTTCATATAGATGTTAAAAAGCATGGGGGAGAGGACGGAACCCTGAGGCACCCCACAAGTGAGAGCCCACGGGTCTGAACACTCATCCCCCACCACCACTTTCTGAACACGACCCAGGAGGAAGGAGCCAAACCACTGTATAACAGTGCCCCCAGCTCCCAGCCCCTCTAGACGGTCCAGAAGGATGTTATGGTCGATTGTATCAAAGGCCGCTGAGAGATCCAGCAGAACTAGGAAACAGCTCTCACCTTTGTCCCTAGCTCGCCGGAGATCATCAACCAGCACGACCAAGGCAGTTTTAGTCCCATGATGAGGTCTGAATCCTGATTGCAAGGGATCCAAATGGTCCGCATCCTCCAGGCGTGCCTGGAGTTGTTCAGCAACCACGTGCTCAATCACCTTGCCCAAGAATGGAAGATTTGAGACTGGGCGATAGTTGGCCATACTGGCCGGGTCTAAAGATGGTTTTTTAAGAAGCGGTTTAATGACCGCCTCTTTCAGCGGATCTGGGAATGTTCCCTCACAGAGGGAGGCATTCACCACCCCGCAGAGCCCATCGCCCAGCCCTTCCCAGCTTGCTTTTATTAGCCAGGATGGAGACAGGTGGTTGGTTTCACGCGTCCAAGCAGCCTGTCCACATCCTCGGGGGTAACGGATTAAAATTGATTCCATGCAACTTGACCAGACAGAGCTCTAGCACTCTCCCGCCCCAGCCCTGCTCCTACGGTGGTGTCTAGCTCCTTCCGAATATGAGTGATTTTATCTGCAAAAAACTTTGCAAAATTGTTGCAGGAGATCTTGGGGTCTTTACAAGGCCCCGGTGGCAAAGGTGGTTCCGTTAAATTGCGAACCGCCTGAAAGAGTCTCCTGCTACGATTTTCTGCAGATGCAATAGAGGCGGTGAAGAAAGTCTTCTTCGCCGTCGCTATCGCCACTTGGTAGGCTCGACGTTGAGCTCTAACCTGTGTCTGGTCAGATTCGGATTGAGTTTCCTGCCACCGACGCTCTAGCCGTCTCAGCGATTGTTTCATCGCCCTCAGCTCCAAAGAAAACCACGGGGCTGTCCAGGCTCCATGCAATCGGAGAGGGCGCTTCGGAGCCAGACAGTCGATAGCCCTGGTTAACTCCACATTCCAGCAGGCCACCAGGGAATCAGCTGAAAGGCCATCAACATGGGATAAAGCATCCCCTACCACTCTCTGGAAACCATTTGGATCCATTAAGTGGCGGGGGCGGACCATCTGAATTGGTCCCACCTCCCTGCAGAGGGGAAGGGTCGCGGAGAAGTCCATACGGGCAGCCCAGGATATTTAATGTATTCTGAGAGATGTATGAGAAGTATGGTTTTGTTTTTTCTTATTTGGCTTTAATGGAACATCTTCTGCCCATCATAGCCTATCTCATGTACTTCTATGCTTCTAAAAGCCCTTGGCCACTCTGTGGACTCAGCTATACAGCTGCAAATAAAACTTTTAAAGTGCAATATACGATGTGACACTATATGGCAATGGTGAACCTTAGGGAAAATTCAATGTATTTTTAAAATGCTTTTAAAAAAGCATTTTCAGAACATTTTTTATGTGTGTGTAGATTGCACCTGTGTCTCTCAGCCATACCGGGAAATGCCAGGGATTAAATTTAGGACATTCTGTAGGCAAGTCAGGTGCTTTAAGACTGGTAGGGAAAATCTTTCAGATTCTGAATTTGAATAATACAAAGCAATGAAACTGGGACTGGAGGGGAAGCCATGTGTCTGGTTGCTATATACCATAGAATTTAATTCTTCAGTTTATGTTATAGTTATTCACAATTAACAGTCTAATGTAAATTATGACAAATCTACAGACTATGTGCAACTTCTATCATTATTTAAAGTATAGTTCTTTGGAGATGAAACTGTTTGAACATGCTGGAACTATGTATTGAGTAATGCTTGTGCCATGATTATTTGACAACAGCCATGTTCACAATAGATTCAAAGGTCTTTGAGAGAGATGGCTTTGTGGCAAAATGTAACTGTTCTGTAGTACTAAGACTATTTCACATAATGTATGAAAAATTGAAATACAGCATGAGAACCTTTCCATTCTTACACATTTCCATGTTACACATTTGACAGGTTTTCTTTATATCCCAGCTGTTGCATACTCCAATTGCAGCATTTTTTTCCTCCCCAGCTTATGTTGACCATGAGTCTTGTCATGATAAGTGAGAATGTGAAGCTGGCCCGTGAGTACGCCTTGCTGGGAAATTATGACTCTGCAATGGTCTATTACCAGGGAGTACTTGACCAAATGAATAAATACCTCTCTTCTGTCAAAGACACATACCTCCAGCAGAAATGGCAACAGGTGGGTCATCCTTTTTCCATTGATTGGTTCTTACTTACACTTAATTCATAAGGTCCTTAGCTTAAAAAAATTGCTTGATAATAATTTGCTTACAACAGATCGATTAAATTTTATAAACATGCACATTTCTAAAACCTCTTCTTGGTGAATTCCTGACTTACACTTACTAAAGAAAAGCTGCTACAAATTGTTAGAGAAAATGGCACCTTTAATTTTTAAGTTACCTATTATTTTAATAATTAAAAAGCCTCAAAAATAAACTCAGCACTGATTAAAATCTGATGCCAGCGCTTAACTAAAGTTCAAGCCAAACCTTGTCCACTCAGAAGCAAGTCCTATATTGAATTCAATGGGGTTTTCTCCTAGGTATGTGGAGTTTGGATTTGCAGCCTTAGTTGATTAATCTAAAACTTACTGCTCTGATGAATTGTCTTAATTAATCACTATCATGTGAACATCTGAGCCCTTCCTGGAATGTATCACTTCAGACTACTGGTGAGGACTTGCATTTATGAATGCTCTCCCTTAATGTTTTTCAAAAAACACAACTTTATGTACAAAAAATGTGACCTTTCTGGCATATCGTGGCTCTTCCATGTGAATGATCATCTGAAATTTCCTGTCAGATAATTTGCTCCTGCCACACTGGGAGTTGTATTCTTTCTCAGTACTAAAGGTACGTTCCAAAGGCACATGATGCGGCAACCTTGCTGAGAACAATGCCTGGATGGGAGGCCATCTGGAAATGCCTCTGGAATACATATGCCTCTGGAATATAAATATGTAAAGTGGGATATAAATAGAATAATAGTTCATCATTATGCCTTGCTTATTTAGTACTGGAATATCTTGCAGTGGCCCAAGTAACCTTGAAAGGCCTGCAGTAAACACCAGTGCGAGGGCTTCTGTGGTGCATTACTGTGCCTGCTATGAAATTTAGATTACAGGAGTCTGTTCTGGAATAACTACCTTAAAGGGCACCTAGCATATGGGCGATCCTTAAGATTAGCTATCACAGAGAAGTAATACTGTACCTTTAATATGGAATGGAACATGCAAACAAACTTCTAAGTTACTTAGCATAAGTTTGCAAACAGTACAAAGTGGACTGGAATGAACTTTAAGCATAAAAAGTTTGCATGTAAGATCCATTGAAAGAAAAGTCAAGCATGTAGTGGTGCATTTGTTCCCCATTTTGGTGCAGGATTTGGGAATCTTTGGTGGACCAGGTCAACTTCCCATAAAGTAACATATTTATCTTGAAAACTTCCAAACGGCCCCTTCATCCAAAATAAAGATAAAAATAAAAGACTGATACAATATCAAAACAAACAATTGAAAAAAAATCAAAGCAAACAATTGAAGTTAAACATCTCTAGCACTTCTAATGGAGCCCTAGAAATTTCTTTAAGCTACATATGCTCAGCTAGGGACATGTTTCTACCTGTTAAAGCTATACTTTTCATGTTTTCAATCAGGTTAGGCAGGAGATAAGTGTAGAAGCGAAGCACGTGAAGGATATCATGAAAACACTAGAAAGCTTTAAATTAGACAGCACGCCTTTGAAAGCTGCGCAGCAAGAATTACCGGCTCATGATGGAGAAGTTTGGTCCCTGCCTGTACCTGCCGAACGTAGGTAAGAGACGCCGAGAGTGTAAAGTGGATCAGGGAAGCCCAAAACATTACATTTAAAATGTCTGTGAGGCCCACACACCGGTTCCAGTTCCTAAGTTGGGGAAAAAGCATGCTGCGCTGTCCCTGGTAAATATACCTTAGCACAGTGTTTCCCAACCGGTGTTCCGCGGCACACTAGTGTGCCGCGAGACGTTGCCTAGTGTGCCGTGGGAGGGAGGCGGGCGAGTCGGGCGGCGGGAGCGCAAGGCTTGCGGGCGGCAGCACGGAGCACGGGGCGCCCTTCGGAGGCCGCCCCGTGCTCCGCGCTGGTGTTGGCCAGCCTTGCGCATCCGGGGGATCTCCCCCCGAGAGCGCAAGGCTTGCGGGCGGAAGCCGGCAGCACGGAGCACGGGGCGCCCTTTGGAGGACGCCCCGTGCTCCGCGCTGGTGTCGGCCAGCCTTGCGCACCCGGGGGATCTCCCCCCGAGAGCGCAAGGCTTGCGGGCGGCAGCTGGCAGCGCGGAGCATGGGGCGCCCTTTGGAGGACGCCCCGTGCTCCGCGCTGGTGTCGGCAAGCCTTGCGCACCCGGGGGATCTCCCCCCGAGAGCGCAAGGCTTGCGGGCGGCAGCTGGCAGCACGGGGCGCCCTTCGGAGGATGCCCCGTGCTCCGCGCTGGTGTCGGCAAGCCTTGCGCACCCGAGGGATCTCCCCCCGAGAGCGCAAGGCTTGCGGGCGGAAGCCGGCAGCACAGGGCGCCCTTTGGAGGACGCCCCCGTGCGCCGCGCTGGTGTTGGCCAGCCTTGCGCACCCGGGGATCTCCCCCCAGGAGCGCAAGGCTTGCGGGCGGCAGCGCGGAGCACGGGGCGCCCTTCGGAGGACGCCCCGTGCTCCGCGCTCGTGTTGGCAAGCCTTGCGCACCCGGGGGCGCGTGGGGCGCCCTGAAACAGAGGGTTCCCCATGCTGCGGACTGTAGCCTGCCGCCCGACGCGCGGGGCGCCCTGAAGCAGAGCGCCCCTCGCGCCAGGCAGACATGGGCCAGCCCCACAAGCTCGGGGGACAGCGGGGAGGCGCAGCACCCACCCCGACCTGGTTTTTGGGGGGGGAAATAAAGGAAAAAATTTTTTCCTTTATTTCCCCCCCCAAAAAAAGTAGGTGCGTCCTATTTCATAATAAAGTAATTATAAAATACTTTCTTTGTGTTTATTTGATGCCTATTAAAGAGAGTTACTTTATATATAGTCAATATAGGCACACAGTTAATTTTTTAAACATTTTCTAATGGTGGTGTGCCTCGAGATTTTTTTCATGAAACAAGTGTGCCTTTGCCCAAAAAAGGTTGGGAAACACTGCCTTAGCAGTCCACATGAAGCCTCAGCACAGACCTTGCCCAGGGGGGTGGGATTTCTAAGATCTATTGCCCCATAATGTAAACTATTCAGGTCCAAACAAAATGCTTATGCACTTGCCCCTATGTTGAAAGCTGCTTTAGTTTAGCTTTATTACAGTTTTCTCTTTTACATTTTCTAACTAACCAGAAGTTCACCAGGAGCCAGGAAACGTCAGTCTGCTCATTGCAGTGATTGCAGGAGCCAAAATAACCGAGCGAGTGCAGCGCCTAAAGTCTCCAGCCGTCCCTCCTCCCGAAGCTCTAATGATAAAGGCAAAATAATCCGTGGCCGGGAAAAGAAGGATCCGCAGAATAAAATGAAAGAAGAAAAAGTAAGTGTCTAAAATGTGAAGCTAGCTTTTCAAGTTCTTAGAAGTGCCCCTCTCCCATTTGGATCTCTCTCATATACACTGTCAACATTCTCAAGAGGCAGGAGGTCTAAGGTTTTAGGGAAGAGTAGTTTGAAACATGTCAATTTTGAAGCCCCATTACATTCAGTAGTGCATATTTCCAGGTAAATGTGTATAGAATTGCAGCCTTAATGAAACTAAACGTGGCGTTTTTGTCAAATGGTACAAAGATGAATATTATTAGAATTTCCTTTCAGGGAGTCTGAAGGCTATAGTGTATTTCATAAGAGCATAAAAAGACCCTGCTGGATCAGGCCGAGGGCCCATCTAGTCCAGTATCCTGTTCTCATAGTGGCTGAATAGCTACCTGTGGGAAACCAGTAAGCAGGATTTGAGCACAAGAGCACTCCCCTCTCCTGTGGTTTCTGCAAATGGATGGAGTCATTCCATTCATGGAAGAACTTTTAATTAAGTGAAGAGGCTTCAGTTAATGGAAGGGGACCATTTTCACCAACACCCACCATGGCACTCCAGCACTGCTCAACGCTCCAGAATATATCTTTGGGGAAGGGATCAATGGGGTTGGTAAAAATGGTTCCCCCTCTTCCACTAGCAGAGACCTCCACTATGTCCTTCCATCTGAGAAATAGCCTTTGCTAATATTGGGTGGAGCCATGGGTGCTTTTACAAAACATTTCCATTGTAAAATGCTATATAAATATACCTAATGCCACAATTCAGTAACGGAATTATTTATTATAACAAGGTGCCAGATCAGTTCATGGCTCAGCTGACTTCTGAATTAGCTGGGGATGATTTTAATAGTTCCACCCAGTGCCATATTTCCATCTTGAATTTGCATTATTCTGGTGCGGCTGTAAGCTGTGTAGACTATGCCCACTTTTGCCTACAGGACCCTTGCTTCTATTATAATTAAGCGGGCATTAAGCCAGGTATAGTGATTCATTGTGTGGACAATTTAAAAATAACAAATGTAGGTTTGATATGCAAACTGTGTTTGTAATGCAGAATAAGCCCTCGTCTGACATTTCAGAATCTGAGCCAAAGAAATTTGATAGCACTGGATACGACAAAGACTTAGTAGAAGCTTTGGAAAGAGACATCATTTCCCAAAATCCCAATGTTCGATGGTAAGTGTAACCCATCTCTGTATTTTTTTTACTTGGGAAGTATGTGTGTAAGCTCAATCCTTTAAAGAGGGTAATGCCAATGCTTGGTTAAAAATTAAATTTAACCTGACAACAGATTGTAGGTCTTCCATTAATAATATTTTTCATTCAGTTTACGGCAAGATATTACATACAAGGAATTAAGTGTATCAGGCCTAGCTCAGGGCAACATATTGTCCACTGTGACCTGCCAACTTATTTGCATCGTTCAGCTGAATCTAGCACAAGGCTTCTATAGAGGGGATATCACTACATCATACCTACTGTGCAGCCAGGAACAGCAAAAGAATGGTACACAACTAGATGCTATACCACGCCATCAGTGGTCTGAAATAATAATAACCATACTCTTAACTAATGCTGCTATACAGACTTCCTTGCTTAGAAGCAATCCTGTTACCACATAGCCAGCTGAGTGGCCATTCACTCATTGGTTGGCATCCTGTATTTGCTGTGAACAGGATGTAGTTTTAGTGGCTGAAGCGTAGATGACTACTGTCCCAATGTGGGCTAGTCAACAGTTGTTAAGAGTTGCTAATTATCTGAATTAACATTTTCTCCTTTGTGTATACATAAGGCAAGAATGTTATAAAATGAGCTTAACATATACACTTGTACCAAGAATCCCTGGAAAAGATGATCAATTTGCCTCAACAGAATTTTTCTTAGAATATTACATGAGCCAGTTTTCAGTGAGGGTGGGAGAATGAGTTTGTGCATCTTAAAATTAGAGCTTGGAATGCAGATTTCCAAAGAATAGCAAGGAGAGACAAGAAGACCTTCTTAAACGAGCAATGCAAAGAAATAGAGGAAAGCAATAGAATGGGAAGAACCAGAGATCTGTTCAAGAAAATTGGAGATATGAAAGGAACATTTCGTACAAAGATTTCCATAATAAAGGACAAAAGTGGAAAGGACCTAACAGAAGCAGAAGACATCAAGAAGAGGTGGCAAGAATACACAGAGGAATTATACCAGAAAGAAATGGATGTCCCGTATACCCCAGGTAGTGTGGTTGCTGACCTTGAGCCAGACATCCTGGGGAGTGAAGTCAAATGGGCCTTAGAAAGCACTGCAAATAACAAGGCCAGTGGAAGTGACGGTATTCCAGCTGAACTATTTAAAATTTTAAAAGATGATGCTGTTAAGGTGCTACACTCAATATGCCAGCAAGTTTGGAAAACTCAGCAGTGGCCAGAAGATTGGAGAAGATCAGTCTACATCCCAATCCCAAAGAAGGGCAGTGCCAAAGAATGCTCCAACTACCGTACAATTGCACTCATTTCACACGCTGGCAAGGTTATGCTTAAAATTCTACAAGGAAGGCTCAAGCAGTATGTGGACCGAGAACTCCCAGAAGTGCAAGCTGGATTTAGAAGAGGCAGAGGAACCAGAGACCAAATTGCAAACATGCGCTGGATTATGGAGAAAGCTAGAGAGTTCCAGAAAGACATCTACTTCTGCTTCATTGACTATGCAAAAGCCTTTGACTGTGTCGACCACGGCAAACTATGGCAAGTTCTTAAAGAAATGGGAGTGCCAGATCACCTCATCTGTCTCCTGAGAAATCTCTATGTGGGACAAGAAGCTACAGTTAGAACTGGATATGGAACAACTGATTGGTTCAAAATTGGGAAAGGAGTACGACAAGGCTGTATTTTGTCTCCCTGCTTATTTAACTTATATGCAGAATTCATCATGCGAAAGGCTGGGCTGGATGAATCCCTAGCCGGAATTAAGATTGCCGGAAGAAATATCAACAACCTCAGATATGCAGATGACACAACCTTGATGGCAGAAAGTGAGGAGGAATTAAAGAACCTTTTAATGAGGGTGAAAGAGGAGAGCGCAAAATATGGTCTGAAGCTCAACATCAAAAAAACGAAGATCATGGCCACTGGTCCCATCACCTCCTGGCAAATAGAAGGGGAAGAAATGGAGGTAGTGAGAGATTTTACTTTCTTGGGCTCAATGATCACTGCAGATGGTGACAGCAGCCACGAAATTAAAAGACGCCTGCTTCTTGGGAGAAGGGCAATGACAGGCCTAGACAGCATCTTGAGAAGTAGAGACATCACCTTGCCAACAAAGGTTCGTATAGTTAAAGCTATGGTTTTCCCAGTAGTGATGTATGGAAGTGAGAGCTGGACCATAAAGAAGGCTGATCGCCGAAGAATTGATGCTTTTGAATTATGGTGCTGGAGGAGACTCTTGAGAGTCCCATGGACTGCAAGAAGATCAAACCTCTCCATACTGAAGGAAATCAACCCTGAGTGCTCACTGGAAGGACAGATTGTGAAGCTGAGGCTCCAGTACTTTGGCCACCTCATGAGAAGAGAAGACTCCCTGGAGAAGACCCTGATGTTGGGAAAGATGGAGGGCACAAGGAGAAGGGGGCGACAGAGGACGAGATGGTTGGATAGTGTTTTCGAGGCTACCAGCATGAGTTTGACCAAACTGCGGGAGGCAGTAGAGGACAGAGGTGCCTGGCGTTCTCTGGTCCATGGGGTCACGAAGAGTCGGACACGACTAAACGACTAAACAACAACAACAAAGTCTGTATTTGGGCCTGTTCAATGCCTGAAAAGGGGGGGGGGAGAACACTCTTCTGACTTAGAGAAGCAAATTGCCTGCTTTCCTTGGTCTTTACTTGCCATATACAACCAATGTATTGGTTTCTGTTTCTATTATGAACCTGTACTTTAAAAGCAAATTCCTTCATACTGAAACACTTCATTCTAACTAAATCCTGAGGAATGTGCCCTGCTGAGTAAACATGAATAATATTAGGCTACTTGTGCCCAAAGACAGGGCTGGCACATACTGTACAAAATAATGTTTCTCCATAACTTAGAATGTAACGGTTGTGGTTGTGATTGTTTGTTTGTTTGTTACTTAATTTATATTTTGAAACTCTCTAGAGGAGGAGGTGGTTTGAGGGGCTGCAGGGGGAGGAGGAATTGCTGGAAACAGCCAGCCTGCTCAGTCAGCTAATATATTTTTTCTGTCAGCAGTGGGACACCCACTAAATACCTTTCTGTGGTTTTGACTTCTTGAATATTTATAATTTATATAACAAATGCACGTATTTATAAAGCTTCACCTCTAATCACTTTTACCCTTGGTTTATATATAAAATCATATTTTAACTTGGTGTGTTAGAAAGTCAAAATTTAACTGAATGTGGTGCCTGCATTCAGAGAGCATTTTAAGCCAGGTTACTTAAAGGGATGATAAATATTACTGAAATGCTTAAATGAAAAAAACCACCTGAACTTTTTATATTAAAAACAACTTTATGATAGACTTCCACGTGAAAGAACATTTTGTACAAACAACAAGTTTGTTGATGTATTGATAGTTTTCTCCTGGAACAGAATTACAGAGCATGCAAATTTACTTGGAACAGAATGCTGACACCTGGGAGCAGATAGAATTCAAATGAGAAACTATTTATTTGATATTCTTCCGTAGATAGTCATATAAGGTTTCAGCTGCAGGTAGGAATGCATGTTTTAGAAGCTAACCCAAGGTCACCGTCCGACTGTGATAGGGACTCTTGAATGGAACAGTAATTAGTTGCTTCTAGTGTGTCATAATCTGTTAATTTCTTTTCTTAAACAGGGATGATATAGCTGATTTAGTGGAAGCTAAAAAGTTGCTCAAGGAAGCGGTGGTTTTACCCATGTGGATGCCAGAATTCTTTAAGGGGATTAGAAGGCCCTGGAAGGTAAAATCATGCAATTTAGTTTTGAATTAATAATTTTTTCATATGTCCTGATTGGGCACAATTTTAATAAGAGAAAATGATGCGTTAGTATTAACCTAAAATCTGAATGCAGTTATTGTATGGCTAGAATTTCTCACATTTTAGCAATAGAGCAAAATATAATATATCACAATTCCTCTGAATGCCATGTGTAGTGATCTAGATATGTACGTAAACAAGTTAAGTAAGAATGCCTGCTGTTCTGATCCTCAAAGCTAGGATACCATCTTCTTAGACATGATATTAAAGCACATTTGGAGAAAAGGAAGTTCTAAAGCAATTTCCCGTGGAAAATGTGTTCTAGATATCTCAAATGAGAAATTTTCTGAACATTTTTTTGGACTTCCTTTCTTTTACATAGGGTGTTTTGATGGTTGGTCCTCCTGGCACTGGAAAAACGCTGCTTGCAAAAGCTGTAGCTACTGAATGCAAGACAACCTTTTTCAACATATCATCATCAACACTTACTTCAAAATACAGAGGAGAATCTGAAAAACTTGTTCGACTTCTATTTGAAATGGTGATTTTAGAGTTCACTGTTGGTTCTTTGATATATATTTTGGATGAATAATAGTTTCTAGAATATACAGGTGTTTCAAAAATCTGGCTACTCGTCTGAAATTTATATTTAAGCTTTTTCATATTTATATTTAAGCTTTTTTCAGACTTCTAGTTGTACAGCTAAAGGGTATGCATGTTTGTATGTAATGGTTGTTGTGTTACATTGGTCGGGTGAGCAGGCCTGACCAGCGTTGGGCTATCGTGGACCAGACTCCTTGTACCGTCATAATTTTGTCTTAACACAGTACCAGTCCTATCTGACTGCAATGGGCTATTCTCCTTTACCAGACAAGCATGATGCAGTTGCATCACAAAATGTAGAGGGAGGGGTGTGTGTGTGTGTGTGTGTGTGTGTGTGTGTGTGGCCAGCCTCATTCCCACACCACCCCTCTTACAGGTCTTACAGGTTGCTTTGCCACTTAGCAGTGAATAGCATAGTAGCACCTCCCTTGGTTTCATACCATTCAAGTTAATGTATAACCTCTATTACTTTTTTAATGAATGAATTCAGGTAGGTAGCCGTGTTGGTCTGACACAGTAAAAAAAAAATTAAAAGTATCTGAAGTAGTGTGCATGCACACAAAAGCTTATACCCAGAACAAACTTAGTTGGTCTCTAAGGTGCTACTGGACGATTTTTAAAATTTATTATGAAGCACTCCAAAGCCCACTTGCATGCTGCCCAGAATATTATTTGAACGTTTGTTGGGTCTCTGGATGTTGGATTAATGCATAACATTTGGCCATGCTGGCTAGGAATGATGGCAGTTGAAGTCCAGTGTCTGGGAACCCAAGATTGTTGCTTCAGGGGTAGACTTTGGTAATATGGTGTCCTGAGCAAAGGCAAAATATGGCATTGGTCCCCCCCCCCCAAAAATTTTTGAGTAGGTACCCATAGAAATATAGCGATGATGATGATGATGATGCACCCCCTCAGCTCAGCACCCTGTGCAGGGGAACTACCCAAATCACCCTAAATCTGGTGCTGGTTGCTGACTTGAGAGGGAAAAACTGTAATTGTATGGACTTTCAAGGTTATATGCCATGTTTTTGTGAAATAAGTTGTCAAATATAGCCCAACGGTACTTCTGGTGATTTAAGTTCAATTAATGTTCCTTCATCTTGTCTCTCCAGGCTCGATTCTATGCACCAACAACAATATTTATAGATGAAATCGATTCTATCTGTAGTCGCAGAGGAACTTCTGAGGAGCATGAAGCCAGCCGAAGGGTGAAGGCAGAATTACTCGTTCAGATGGATGGTAAATAAGCTCAGTTCACATTGTGTTAAAGAGTAGCGGAGCTCAAAGGAGGAACTTTGATGTGACATTATAGTAACAACACTGTGCTAATATTTCTGCTTTGGATCAGAAATTATGTATGAGTGTTTAAAGTAGTAGCTTTGTGCTATACATGGATCATGTGGATGTAGCCACTGTCTGAATTACCGTGGTGGTGGAATCATTGAACAGTCTTAATTTTGCAGACCAGTGGATAGACTTCTGAAAAGTGTTTTCCCTCTTTACAAAGTGTCTTAGTCGTTCTGCTCCTGTTTTCGTTTTTTAGTAATTAAATGCAGCAGCAGGGGGAGCTGCTTCAATAGCCAAGAGACACTTTATTCAAATTGTTCAGTGCAAATCTGTTGCCATTTTATGCAGGTGATTAAAATTCACATTGGCTTTAACTTTGGATAGCTTCCAGAATTTTGTGACCTCCCCTAATAACTTCCTCTTTCCTTCTGATTTAGGTGTTGGAGGGGCTTCTGAAAATGATGACCCTACCAAAATGGTTATGGTACTAGCAGCTACTAATTTCCCATGGGATATTGACGAGGCCTTACGACGGCGGCTGGAGAAGAGAATTTATATTCCTTTACCATCGGGTAGAACAACTTCCATTTTGGCGGAAACCAACCTTTTTATTTATCCTGAATTTTGAATTCTGAACCTGAATTTGGTATAGGACTGTATTGGGAAAGAGGGGTGGTGCTTCTAAGTGGCCTCCGGGGAAAATACTCCCCCAAAAAGTAGAATCCCAGGTTTGTGCTGCCTTCTAAGGAAGGGACAGAAATCCAATAGAGGCTCTGCAGCTCCCAGTCTTCCTGCCCAGTGTTCCCTTCTCCCCTGGGAAGTCCCCTGAACCTCCAGAGCTGCGATTAGGGTGGCAGTTTGGGTTGCAGTGAAAATCACTTCCCTTCCTTGGTAGATTGTTGATTGTAAACTTTGGCACACAAGATTCTCGGGTGGCAAAAAAGCAGAACTAAGTGCATGTTTAGGAACCCATTTTTGAAAGCCTCAGCATTTTGTGAAAGTTAGTAATTATACTATGTGGTTCAAACTATTTATATTGCTGCTTTTAAAAAAATGTTCTGTCTTAGCCAAAGGTAGAGAAGAACTTCTAAGAATAAGCCTGCGAGAGTTGGAACTTGCTGATGATGTTGACCTTGCCAATATAGCACAAAATATGGACGGTTATTCCGGGGCTGACATTACTAATGTGTGCAGGTACGTTAAAACTGTAACACTTCTAAAATAATGAAGGCCTGTTTTAAGCATACCTACTCAGAAATTTGAATGAATAATAATTTAATTGGGGCTTCTATTGGAATCCAAAATTTGTTTATGAAACTACATTAATGTTGCCGTTTGTCCCCTGGCTTACTGCTGCTTTGATAAAAAAATATTATACTGAAACTATTTCCCAGCCAGGCAGTCTTTATTCTTCTCCCTCTTCATTCTCCTCTAGTTCAAGGAAAGCAGATAGATTCAACATATTTGTCTGCTTTCCTTGAACCTAGGGAATGGCAGGTTTGTATACCTTTTCCCCCTAGTCCCCATTCTCTGCCACGATGGGTTTTTTCCTTCTTGGTGCACACTTCTCTCATGTATTGTTCCTCTCCACTCTACATTTTGTTTTATCCTTTTTCTCTGGCCATATTCACTTTTTCCTCATCCACATCAGTTACCTTCTCTTATTTCTTCCACTCCCCTCTACTCCCTCTCCATTATTTTTTCCTGCCTCACTCAGTAAACCTTTCTCTAACCCCATACCTGTCTCAACTGCACTACTTGTGCCGTTTCTCAGTGGGCGAATCCGTTCAGCCCTTGCAAAATAAAGAGGGTAATGCCCATATCAGCCCCTCCAAAATGACACCACACTCCTTGCCATCTGTCATCTATTAGCCTAGCCAGTGTCACTGTTTGAAATACCAAAATTCCTGTCTTCCCATTGAAGGCAGTTTTGATATTTGACAGAGCTGTAGCTGTAAAACATCTGCTCTGAATGCATAAATTCCTAGGTTGGAAATATCCCTTACCTGAAATCCTAGTGAGCCAGTGGCAGTCAGTGTGTAGACAATACTGAACTGGATGGACCAATGCTCTGACTCTGTATAAGGCAACTTCCTGGATTCTTGTGATATTTTGCTGAAGGGAGATACCAAAAATGTGTAGCGGTTTCTGTGAGTATACAGTGGTACCTCGAGTTAAGTACTTAATTCGTTCCGGAGGACTGTTCTTAACCTGAAACTGTTCTTAACCTGAAGCACCACTATAGCTAATGGGGCCTCCTGCCGCTGCTGCTGCACGATTTCTGTTCTCATCCGGAAGCAAAGTTCTTAACCCGAGGTACTATTTCTGGGTTAGCGGAGTCTGTAACCTGAAGCGTATGTAACCTGATATACCACTGTACAAAGGATAAGACATGCATGATCAGAGAGAGAGAGAAAAGAATGATAAAAAGGTGTCTGTGTAAGCTGGGGTTTCAAGCTGGGTCTCAGATTCCAAATTACTGCAATAGTTTTATGTGATCTACTGAACTGTTATTAATCCACTGTTGTAGAAGTGGGAGCCTGCATGCCTCCAGATGTTGCTGGACTGACTCCAACATCTGGAGAGCCACAGGTTCCCTAGCCATGCAGTACTGAATACAGTACGAAATCCTCAGATGTGTTTCCGTTTGTGTGCTGAAGGTCAAACTTTCCAAGCAGTCTCTGTTTGATATTTTAAGCATGTCAGTGTTCATCTACAGCTACTATTAGCTATTTACTTAGGACCAGTGGCATTGTGTATTCTCATTAAGTCCAATCTTGGATACCAACAGGGATGCTTCACTAATGGCTATGAGAAGGCGTATTGAAGGCTTGACACCAGAAGAAATCCGAAATCTTTCCAGAGATGAAATGCACATGCCAACCACAATGGAAGATTTTGAAATGGCTTTAAAGAAAGTTTCAAAGTCAGTCTCTGCTGCGGACATTGAAAAATATGAGAAATGGATATTCGAATTTGGATCATGCTAAGCCTTCCTACCTTGAGATATCTGCCTTAAGTCTTCAAACAATTCCAGAAGTAATTAAAAAGTAGTGCAACAGGGCACTGAGTACTATTTTTTAACTTTTGTAATTACAGTTAACAGCAATATCCTTAATAAAGTTAGTTTTTTAAACTGCAGCTCATTTTTTACCTCTTGCACCAGTTGTCCCTCCTGTTCTCTGCACAAGGTATTTGCATGTAAACTAGCCTTCAATCTATGCACCCAACTAATGCAATAGTATTAGTTGGGAAGTGGTATAGGTACCTATTTACAGTGGTACCCCGCAAGACGAACGCCTCGCGAGACGAAAAACTCGCAAAACGAAAGGTTTTTTCGTTTTCGAGTTGCCTCGCAAGACGAATTTCCCTATGGGCTTGCTTCGCAAAACGAAGCTTGCCCAGGGGACAGCGGGTCTTCTCTTTTGAAGCAAGGGGCAGCGGGGAGAAGCGATCTTCTCCCCGCAGCCCCAGGTCCGGGGACAGCGGGAAGCGCTTCCCGCTGCCCCCGGACCTCTTTTGAAGCAAGGGGCTGTGGGGAGATCGCTTCTCCCCACCGCCCCTTGCTTCAAAAGAGGTCCGGGGACAGCGGGAAGCGCTTCGCGCTGCCCCCGGACCTCTTTTGAAGCAAGGGTTTGCGGGGAAAAGCGATCTCCCCGCAGCCCCTTGCTTCAAAAGAGGTCCGGGGGCAGCGGGAAGCGCAGCGCTTCTTCCCCGCTGCCCCCGGACCTCTTTTGAAGCAAGGGGCTGCGGGGAGATCGCTTCTCCCGGTGCTCCGAAGCCGGGCGGGGGGGAGGGAACACCTGCCCCCACCGCCCGGCTTCGGAACGCTGCTCCGAAGCGGGGCGGGGGGGGCGGGAACACCTGCCCCAGCCGCCCCGCTTCGGAACGCTGCTCCGAAGCGGGGCGGGGGGGCGGGAACACCTGCCCCAGCCGCCCCGCTTCGGAACGCTGCTCCGAAGCGGGGCGGGGGGGCGGGAACACCTGCCCCAGCCGCCCCGCTTCGGAACGCTGCTCCGATGCCGGGCGGTGGGGCGGGAACCTCTCCCCCCGCCGCCTGGCATCGGAACGATGCCCCGATGCCGGGCGGTGGGGCGGGAACCTCTCCCCCCGCCGCCGGGCATCGGAACGATGCCCCGATGCCGGGCGGTGGGGCGGGAACCTCTCCCCCCGCCGCCCGGCATCGGAACGATGCCCCGATGCCGGGCGGTGGGGCGGGAACCTCTCCCCCCGCCGCCCGGCATCGGAACGATGCCCCGATGCCGGGCGGTGGGGCGGGAACCTCTCCCCCCGCCCCGGGCATCGGAACGATGCCCCGATGCCGGGCGGTGGGGCGGGAACCTCTCCCCCCGCCGCCCGGCATCGGAACGATGCCCCGATGCCGGGCGGTGGGGCGGGAACCTCTCCCCCCCGCCGCCGGGCATCGGAACGATGCCCCGATGCCGGGCGGTGGGGCGGGAACCTCTCCCCCCGCCGCCCGGCATCGGAACGATGCCCCGATGCCGGGCGGTGGGGCGGGAACCTCTCCCCCCGCCGCCGGGCATCGGAACGATGCCCCGATGCCGGGCGGTGGGGCGGGAACCTCTCCCCCCGCCGCCCGGCATCGGAACGATGCCCCGATGCCGGGCGGTGGGGCGGGAACCTCTCCCCCCGCCGCCCGGCATCGGAACGATGCCCCGATGCCGGGCGGTGGGGCGGGAACCTCTCCCCCCGCCGCCCGGCATCGGAACGATGCCCCGATGCCGGGCGGTGGGGCGGGAACCTCTCCCCCCGCCGCCCGGCATCGGAACGATGCCCCGATGCCGGGCGGTGGGGCGGGAACCTCTCCCCCCGCCGCCGGGCATCGGAACGATGCCCCGATGCCGGGCGGTGGGGCGGGAACCTCTCCCCCCGCCGCCCGGCATCGGAACGATGCCCCGATGCCGGGCGGTGGGGCGGGAACCTCTCCCCCCGCCGCCCGGCATCGGAACGATGCCCCGATGCCGGGCGGTGGGGCGGGAACCTCGCACCCTGCCGCCGGGCATCGGAACGAGGTCCTGGACCTCTTCTGAAGGCAGGCGGGGGCAAAAGTCTTTGCTCCCCCCGCCTGCCTTCCCGGGACAGCGGAGACTTCTCCGCTGCCCCGGGCGATCTTAAAATGCTGGCGGGCGGGAGCGAAGCGTTCGCTGCCGACCCCCAGCATTTTAAAATCTCCTTGGGGCAGCGGAGACTTCGCTCCCGCCCGCCAGCATTTTAAAATCGCCCCGGGATAGCAGGGGCATTTAAAATGCTGGCGGTCGGCAGCAAAGCCCTCCTGTCCCCGGAGCTTGCGGGGCGGGAGGTGGGAAGAAGGGCTTTTCTTCCCACCGCCAGCCTTCAGAACAGCCTTCTGAAGGCTGGCAGTGGGAAGAAAAGCCCTTGTCCCCCCCCCCCCCAGCCTTCAGAAGAGGTCGGGGGACAGACTGTCCCCAGACCTGGTCTGAAGGCGGTTTCCCTAGGAACGCATTAATTGATTTTCAATGCATTCCTATGGGAAACCGTGCATCGCAAGACGAAAAAACCGCAAGACGAAGAGACTTGCGGAACGAATTAATTTCGTCTTGCGAGGCACCACTGTACAGATAACAGGGTGAAAACTTTTTGACATAGATCCACAGTTTCAATTTTTATATTCAAACAGAGTAAGCTTGTTCTGCTGTTTGCCTACACTTTAACTAATGATAAGTAAAAGTGAGCCACCTGAGCCTCAGGTGACAGCAAAGGATCCAAAATAACCCCCAAGCTACATACCTGCTCCTTCAGAGTATGTAACCCCACCAAGAACAGGCAATCTCCCATCCATACAGCCTAAGGAGCCACTCACTAACAGTGCCCTAATTCTGTAACATAAACATTCAATGGGAATCAGTGCTAGGTGGTGCTGGGAAACACGAATGGCACAAGGAGAATTCACAGGAGAAAACCAATGGCAATATATAAAGGGTAACATGGTGCTGGTAAGAAAATAAATATTTTGCCTTGTCTCACACTTTGCTCTGGAGACCTTCGTTATTCACCAAGCAGCAGTAGCATTTCAGTATTATGAATATGTAGTGCTTTGTGTTCTAGCATGGCAGTTATCTCAAAAGTGGAGTACTTTTCAATATAAAATATTTGAAGGCATTCTTTTCACGTGAAGTCATAGGCTTGATAGCCACATGAACCTGCCCTCATGCTGAGATGAGGGTCCTCCCATCTCCAAAGGTAATGCAGGCAGCAGCTAGGATGTGGGCTTTTTCAGTTGTTGCATCCTCCGTTATCTTTCTGGCACCAAGCAAATATATTTTTTATTTCCCCAGGCCTTTTAGCTTTCATGTTATAAAGGCATTTATGTGCCATCTTTCAGCTGTAGAAAGAGCCCCCAAAGTAGCATTTGATCATTCAGCTGTATTCAGTGGTGTTGCTTGGCTGAATGTAAGGCTTCCAGCAGCAGAATGAGGAGCAAAGCAATTTCCCTTCTTCTCTCCAAATCTGCTCTGGAAAGTCCCCAGCCCTCCAGATTAATTTAGGAGGGATGTGCAGGGGAGGAGATGCTGCTTCCCTCCCTATTCTGCTGACAGACTCCTTATGGTCAGCTGAGCAACACTCAACACAATCCTAAAGGTAAAGTTACCCCTGACCATTAGGTCCAGTCACAGACGACTCTGGGGTTGTGGCGCTCATCTCGCTCTATTGGCCGAGGGAGACAGTGTTTGTCCACAGACAGCTTCTGGGTCATATGGCCAGTAAGACTAAGCCGCTTCTGGCAAACCAGAGCAGCACACGGAAATGCCGTTTACCTTCCCGCCGGAGCGGTACCTATTTATCTACTTGCACTTTGTGCTTTCGAACTGCTAGGTTGGCAGGAGCTGGGACCAAACAATGGGAGCTCACCCCGTCGCGGGGATTCGAACTGCCGACCTTCTGATTGGGAAGCCCTAGGCTCAGTGGTTTAGACCACAGCGCCACCCGCGTCCCTTCAACACAATCCTAAAGCTTTTTAAATCTGTGATTGGGTTTTTTATCTGCTGCTGAGAATTTATTTTACATTGCTGCTTTCTTCGCCTCTAAGCAGTTAAATACATCTGGTGTGTTTTTGTTAGGCATGTTCGGAGCAGTAATGCTGAAGGGTAGCTTAGCAACTCTGTGAAATAAACCACCCCCTTTAAAATATACGAAGCAAACCAGTTTTGCAAGTGTCAGGCCTTGCTCTCCTTGATAGACATGAATGATACAAGGCCTCCAGTTTCTCTCAACAGATAAGGATTTATTGTAAAGCTGTGATCGTACAAATCCATATGTAAAACAATTCTTAGTAAATCGGGATCTTGAAGACATTTTCTCTTGGCTAAGAGGCATTTATACTGTACTGCAACTTCAAGAAGTACAGTTTTACAAACTCAACTTTTAGTGGGAAGAGGCCTTTTAAAAAAAATGACTGAATAAAGTGCTTGTAATGTTAGATTGCCTTTCATGCACCAAAAAGCACCGCACCAATACTGAATTTGTTGTAAGAGCAGGATGAAAGCTATCTCTCGACCTCTCCCATAAGGCACGCTTAAGGACAGCAGGCCTAAATTAGCTTTCCTTTTCTCACAGGTGTGTACAATTCTGTCCATGCTGTTCCATGTTGCTGGGGTCTAATCACTAATTATTTTCATTGCTCTGTGGAGCTTAAGGCTGCAGTCTTAATTATGTTCCCGTATCATTACTGAAATCTCAGGATGTTTCAAGGCAGCAGGTTATTTAGATTAGTGTGGCAGGTTCATGCAACCAGTGTAGTCGGGGTGATTTTATGAGGAGATGGAAAATTACTTCATAGAAGTTAGAACTTGCTGAAGTCCTTATGGAAGGAAACTGCTATTTCCCCCCTTCTGTCAATAACTTATTAAGGTAGTTGAAGTGGAGATGTAGTCTTTGGGGCCTCTTAAAACATTTTAAAACATTGATAGTTCATAGTCTGTATAGGAAAGGGTACACAATATATTAAGAATCAAGTGTCAAATACCATGTCAACAAATTCATACAATTAAGGTGAATGTGTTTAAATACATTTTTCCTCTATATTATCTGTCTTCTCTGGAATATCTGGAAGTAAGCTGATCGCAACCACAGGGACGACACTGAGATCAACCTGAAGGACTCCCCTGAAAAAGAAGCAGGTAGTCATTAAAATCTAGACTTCAGAAATTCAAGGTTTTTCTTACCAGTTGTCATGCCCAGTTTAATAGTGTTGTTTCAGCATCAGAACTGAAAACTGTACAACAAAAACAAGTTTACTTCAACAGATATGTAAGCATGGTAAGCTAAGACTGTTAAAAAAAAGTTTGTCTTCTACATTTATATTTATAGTGCCTATTAGGAAGGGCAACTGTTCAAAACAGCTGCACCTGAAATACAGAAGAATGGTTTTAAAAGGGTCAATATATTATAATATTTTAGGAGAGCTACATTTGTGGAACTGGACTATGCTCACTAGAATTTTAGCAGGGAAAGAAAACAGTAGTCAGAAATAAGCTCCTTTTTTCTGAAGTTTGCTTCTACAGAATGAAACGTAGAAAGGCATTTACCTGGGTTCACATGAGGGGCAAAACACTTTTAAGACTTTGATGATTAAAGCTGCTCCAACAACTCCAACAACAATGACCAACATTAGATCAAAGAACACTGGAAAGGACTGGAGCCAGAACCTGCAGAGCTCTTTTCTCAGGTATTCCACCCACTGGCACATCACCTGCAAATGCAACAATACTGCCAGTTAAATACCCATCACTGATGCCCTGATCCACTAAACACAGAAGGTGGTATATCTGCTTCAAATCTCAGACCATAGATCCTCTTCGGAAGCCCAACTGCTACAATTTAAATGATCTTTTTAGCTCTCAACCACTATTTATTTACTGATAAATAAACAGTGGGCTGACAGTAAAAGGTGGGCATGAGTCACTCTTAATAAAGCATATTTCACATCCCATTGAGAAATCAAGACTAGCGGGGGTGGATCAGACTGGTGGCTCTAACCCTGCACTCTATCCAACAGTGGCCAGTTTAGAGGAGAAGTTTGCAAGCACAGCCTGGCGGCAGCAGCTTTTTACTCTTCTATGCCTTCAGCACATGATATATATGCTGAATCCACACAGATACTTAGATCTTAAGATAAGTGAGCAAAAAGAAGATCATGGAAGGAAAGTTTCTCTTCCCCTCTCCCACCCCCAGTTGCCTGAAACTTCTCAAATTCCTTCTGTGCTTGCCTCATAAATTTACACTTGTTTCAGCCAATTTTGTTTTGTTTCCCTCCTTTGTTCAAAAAGGATACTAACTCGCCTTTGACAGCTTCCTTGATGTTGCTATTTAACCACACTGCCGTTCTCTTGGACTCGTTTGCACCTGTACATTTTTATCTGACTCTGTTATAATTATTGGGTGATACGGGAACAGCTTTTGATCTAGCAGAGTGGTCTGTTTATATAAGAGAAGGAGAAGTCGTTTGTGCCAATTTACTTCTTCTCTCTATAACCCTGCCATGTCCCTCAAAAATCTGTTCCAGAGACTTGGGAGACCATTGGTGAGAGTATGGAAAATGGCTCTGGGAACTGCAGCAGTAAGCAGAAATTTTTCAACTTCCTTTGTAACTAACCTCTCATTTTTAGACACTTCCTCTTCTGAAACTGAATGCCACGCTACTGCACTTTCTGGGAAAGCTGATTATGAAATGCTGAATTTGAGACACAAGTATTTATTGTATCTAGAAATTTGTCTTTTTGTTATGACCTGATATTTACCCAGAGTGAGGATAATTTAAGTTGTCCATTATCACAATAGTTTCTCCTTTGGCTGCCTACCCGGCTTGTCTGTCTGAAAATCATCATCAGAATTTTGGTCAGGAGCATAATAACATGTTCATAATATATTATTTTGGAGGCCTGGTATTTCTGTGAATGGATTTCTTCTTTTATGATTTTAAATTTATTATATGTAATGTCCTCTTTGATGCAGACTAACACCACTCCAAGAGGGACGCGGGTGGCGCTGTGGGTTAAACCACAGAGCCTAGGACTTGCCGATCAGAAGGTTGGCGGTTCAAATCCCCGCGACGGGGTGAGCTCCCGTTGCTCAGTCCCTGCTCCTGCCAACCTAGCAGTTCGAAAGCACACTAGTTCAAGTAGATAAATAGGTACCACTCCGGTGGGAAGGCAAACGGCGTTTCCGTGCCCTGCTCTGGTTTGCCAGAAGCGGCTTAGTCATGCTGACCACATGACCCGGAAGCTGTACGCCGGCTCCCTCGGCCAATACAGCGAGATGAGCGCCACAACCCCAGAGTCGGTCACGACTGGACCTAATGGTCAAGGGTCCCTTTACCTTTCCCTAACACCACTCCAAGTGGGGCCTGTGGATTTTTATACCCAGGAGTAGGAAATAGATTATCACCATTAGGTTTCTCATATTTTAACTATGTTTTAAATATATGCTTTTCTTTAATTCCTGGAACTTTTAATTTGCTTATCTTGGATCTGAAACTTCTAGAATTAGTATACAAATACCAATACATTTTAGCTCAAGGTATATATGTCTTTTTTTGCACACAATTTTGACTATAATACATTTGGTTATTAGTTTGGTTTCATGTTTTCTTTTTCATGTTTAAATTAACATTTCTATTTTGTGTTCAGTTACAGCCAAGAAACATTCAGCTCCTTGATGAACATGACATATGTTCAATCATCTTGTAGAGCAGGAGGAAGACCATGCCCACAGGCCATGCTCCCAACCAGTAAGAGTTCAGCTGAATGTGTAAAAAAGGCACCTCTGCTCTCATATCCCTGGAGGAAAGGAGCTGAGAACACACAAGCTTGGCCTCGGGCACTGTGAATTCTCATCTCTGAAAGGTGCATATATACCCAGCTCTTGGCCTTCCCTACCATTGGGGTTTTGGGTTGAAGTCCCTTCTGCAATCAGAATAACTCTATGATATTATTTGGAAAGGGTAGGGAGCAGTTTCCTCTGTCCCAGCAGTACTCTGCCCTGCTGTTTTGTTGTCCCCCACATAATTTAGGCTCCTGGAATGTCTCACGAGAATGCCCCACCCTACAATAGTGGTGTAACAGTAACAGAAAAGACCTTATAAGAGGATGGAGGCTCTGTTCTGAGAGGAGTCTCTGGCAACTTGCCAGGCATTGTCTCTTCATCCACTGTAGTTTCTACTTGTCTTAGAAGGTAGTGACTGGTTGTTTGTAGTGGGCTTTCAATATCTATTTTTTAAAAAGAAAAGAAAGAGGTTAGCTTAACAAGTAGATGCCTCCCCACCTCCATAGATAATTCCAGGGGAAAGCAAGCAAGCAAAATAACAAAGTAATGCTACATTTTGAGTATATCCAAATATACTTGTGCATTTTGTTTCACAATACAACATACTAAAAAGAATGACAAACAAATTTGACCTGCCTTTAAAATTGAGGAGTCAATTTCTGGCCATTTCCCATAAGACTTGAAAGACTTCTTAGCTGGCATTTTGGCTGATTCACTAGTTTGGGGATTGTTTTATCATTATTTGCTGCTTTCATTTACCAAGTTGTTCTTAAATGATGCACACCACTTAGAACATCGGAAAAGCAGCCTATAGACATTTTAAAATCAATCAACTTAAAATAGATTGGATGTTCTCCCTTTCGGTGTATGGATACTGAAAAGTAATACAGGAAAACTTAAATGAAAAGGCAAAAAATTATGGCAACACTTTCTGTAATGAAGAAGTCAAACCGGTTTGTCAGAGATCAGCATCACTGCATACCTTTTCCTGCAATGTTTGGAAGTGTGAACAAGATATCATTGTCTCTGGGGATGGAATACAGCATGCTCTCCTTCAAAGGAACAGTGTAATTTGAGTGCCTAAGGACTCTTAAGTCCTTTACCAAGATGTCTATTTCAGTCACTTCATCTTGCTGAACCTGCAAAAGAGAAGTATAACTATTTATGAGCAATCCTCTTGAAACCAGAGCGGTAGGTGCTTTTTTGAAATGGTGAAAACAAAAAGGCAGATGTATAAAAGATAAACAGAATGCCAAGATGAAAAGTCTGTTTGATTTAGGAACATAGGAAGCTGCCTTATACTGAGCCAGACCAATGGTCCATCTAGCGCAATATTGTCAACACTGACCAGTAGCCACTCTTCAGGCAGGAGCCATTCCCAGCCCAAACTGGAGATGCTGGGGACTGAACCTCATACCTTTCCAGGCCATGCAGATGCTCTACCAGTGAACCATGGTTCTTCCTCGTTAAATAAAGATTCCACTCACTGTAGCCCTTTTTGGAGTCTCACTAAAGAGATATTAAGGTGAAGGGCAGAATGTGATATCAACTCTCTTCTAAAGAGCAATCCTGTTGAATTGTCTCTTGAAATTTGAAGGTTCATTATTGTTCCACAAGATGTGTATTTCTTTAAGGGCCAGAGCAAATTACGTGACCTAGTTTTACAGCTGTGAAGCAGTATAGCAGGTGCTGTTAAGTTCTGTTAATTAAGCTGTGTCAACAATTGGGTATAGTATATAAAGAGCAGCACCTAGCTCTTGCGGTACCCTGGTGGTTGGGTTACATTTGATATATTTAATGTAAAAAGTTTTTGTTTTTGTTATTAAAACCTAGCTAAAGTTATTTTGTGTTCCTTGTAATGTGTGGTCTCCCCAACAAGCTTTCTGCAGTGCAACTAATCTGCAAATAGCCAACAAACCCATGATCCTAATCTTTCATTAAAACATTACCAGGAAATGGGGCCTACCCACTACAACATAAACATGCTGAACATCATCTCTCTAGAATGAGGGCCAATGTGGGGAAGTATGAAAAAGCAGCAGTGTCATGTGGTATGGGAATGCTGTTTTGTTTTAAAGTAATTGAAGAAGAGAATCGCGAATAATTCTGTGCCAAATATTAATTCCTGTATGAGCTGTCAGTTTCATCTGATGATCTCAATGCTAGTATTTCGTGCATCTGGCTAATAGAACTATCCACAGAACAGCATCTGTTAGCTGTGGCCTAACTGATGAAGAAAGGAGCTGCCTCTGTTTGACTGGATGGGAGGGAATGAATGAATGGCTTGCTCCTTCCCCCTCCCTTCCAAATGATGCTCCCATACGTGGACATGACTGACCATGAACACACCAATTCCTGGAAAGTTCTGCCTCCTGAGTTCCAAAATCATGGGATGGAAGGAATCTGCCCCTTCATTCTAATCCAAACACAGGACCCTCTACCACCATGACTGCACTCAGATAAGGAAGGAATATCCCAGAGACTTAAATAATGGCACCCTTTTATTTTCAGTTCTGTGAAACTGGAAAAATATATAGTATAAGTTGCCTTATACCGAGTCAGATTATTTGTCCATCCAGCTCAGTATTGTTTACAGCTATCATAGTGCCTGTCAGATCATAGCTGTCAACTTTTCCCTTTTCTTGCGAGGAATCCTATTCAGAATAAGGGAATTTCCTTTTAAAAAAGGGAAACATTGACAGCTATGCGTCAGATGTTGTTGGGCTCCAGCATGGCCAATGGTCAGGAAAGTTGGAAGTTATAGTCCATGGCATATGGAGAGTAGCATGTTAACTGCTCGGTCAATACTGACTGGAAGTAGCTCTTCAGAGCTGCTGACACCAGTGCTTCTCCGACCTACCTGGACTGCACCCATCTCCCTAAAATGTTTCTGCCTCTGTGTGGATTTGAACCAGTAACGTCCTGAGCTTTTCTATGGTTATATTAACATACAGCCCCACAAAGTTCCCTTTTCTGATCACTCATAACAATGAAGTTGCCCTTTCAGTTGCCACCAAGTGTCGGGCTGATTTTCACAGGGGCTTTTTACCAAGGCCTCAAGGTGTTTCCCACCCCCAAGTTGTCACTATAAAGGTGTAGGATTTTTGTTGTAATATGCCACATTCTGAACTCAATGCAGAATAGAATTTGTCATTCTGCTGTGAAGTCTTTATGCCATTTGTTGCTTGCAACAGTGTGGTACAATTTACAAAAGTCAATGGGGATAAAAATGAGACAGGCCTCTTGTGAATCACGTCGCCTGGAATAGTATGGTAATGAGAAATCTTTAATAAATGATGTGTAAACTCTACCAAGTGTGATTAATAGGAAGTAAATGACTCTGAATCAGTAGAACTTGTTTCCAAAGTGTCTGTTGCTGTCATTTAAGCTTCAGTAATTGTACTTAATATCCTGACTGGTTCTCCCTTAAAAAGGAAGAGAAAGAACAGGCATATGTATTTTGAAGTATTTTTACCCTACTCTTCAGCTGAAAAAAATGTATTTAAACAAACTAATGGCTGCATTTATCACACTCAGAAATAAGCAGCAGACTGAGTGTAGTGCATAAAACAATGGGAGTGCTAAAAATAACACAACACAGACTTACTGGGCAACAATTCCCCATTATGCATAGAATGCAACTGGATGGGGAAAGTTCTCTAATGCTGGAATTCAGAAAACAAAACTTTCTAAACAAATCACCAATCTATTAACTCTTTAGGAGGAGATGGGATGCCATGAGTGCTCACTGAATAAGTCTTGGCACCAAAATTAGAGCACCGTCATATATTAATTACAGAACTGGTTTGTTTATTTTCCTGCCCTTTTGTCACTAGTAATTCAGATCATACTACCTGATGCCAACACTTACATGATGAGTTGTGAAGAGGGGGTGGAATCCAATCTGACTGTAAAGTGCTAAACCCTAACAATTTAGAGACATGTCAATGAAGAGGAATGTAGCAGGATGCCGTTTGTTGGTGTAAGTTTTATCGTTCAGCCCTCTGCCAGGCTTTCAGGTGCCCAAGCTGGAATGCTGACATAATCAAGAATTACATATCCACACTGACACTTCTGTTGAAACTTAGACTTGAGCATTGAACAGTAGAGTTGAAGCAAACAATACCTAGTAGTTCACTTCACACTTAGTTCATTTCACATTTCTGAGCATATTGTATAAAACAATTAGAGCACTAAACACAATACAACACAGAACTACTGTAAACAGTACTGTACTGTACACAGTGGTACACAATACTCAACTGGGTGTGGCAAGTTATCTCATGCTGAAAATTTAAAAACACCATACATTTTAAGTAAATCACCAGGATACCAGAACTATTTGAGAGGAAGAGTTTTGTCACTTTTATAGAACTCAGAACCCTTTTTCTTTGAAAGCACTGTTACTAAATGTGTGTGGCAACAAGAAGAAAGAGAGTGTCTCTTTTGACAGTTTCTTGATTATAATCATTAATTTCTGCAGTACAGGAGTGGATTTTACAATAAGATCAGACTACAGTTGAAAAGAGCTGTATACTAGAAATTCTGTTAACAGGTATTAGGTCAATATCATTATGTGACAGCAGCAGGGCTGGCTTTCCAATGGGTCCCAGCCTAGATGAGCCCTGTCTTCTCCCTGTCCCTGGAAAGCCCTGTTTGGTGATGATATACAGTATATATTGTTGTGGTGTTATGGTTTCTTTTTAAATCCTATTTGTTTTGTGGTTTTTAGTTCTTTTACTTATGTATATTTTAAAAGATATTTATTGTTGCTTATGTTACTCAAAATGTGGGGTGACTGTTGCTGCTGCTGTTTAGTTTTAAATGTGGAATTTGTATTGCATTTTTTTAGATTGATTCCTTTAGTAAACAGCTTCAATGTTTTTGTTTAAATACGGAGCAGAATATACTTAAAGTAAATAAATAATGTACTTGGGGTCCACTGCCCAAAGAGGACATATAATAGCATAAACATCGGACACTGTATCATATCATACAACTAAACTACCCATTCACGGTGGAACAAAGTGCTCCAATGAATTTAAAAACTGGCCAACAAATACAATAATTTAAAGTGGTATGACTTACCCGCTTTTCATCAATTTCTGTCACTTCCTCTTGAACAACAATCAATCGCAAGTTGGATCTGGATGCCATCGGCCATTCGTGGACCATAATGCGAACGCTGACAATTCCTAATCGCTCCTCTTCCTGTAGTGTTTCAGAGTTACTACTCTCCACTATCAATGAAGAACTGTGTGTCATATAGTGGTTATATAGAGAGATATGATCTCTATAAACAAGGTACACATAAATGGGTGATCGGTGCATTTCAGATTAGATTTGGCTCCTCACTGCACTGGAACAGAACTGCTTGTTGCTGGATTCAAGGCAGCTTTCAAAAGAAGTGGTCATGGGCCAAGAGAGTACAAAGGTTTTCCTGAATGCAAACAAGAATACTTTTTATCACCTGCGTATTTGTTTTCCTAAAGATCAAGTGGAAACACAAGCAGCCTCCTTCATTCCATAGGGTTCCCAAGAACTGAGTTCAGCACTGCATTCCCACTAAAGCTTGGACTTGTGAAAATTGGTAGCAGAGAAAGGGGAGCAGGTATAGTGTTCAGATAAGTGCACACAGCAAGTGTCTAGGTAAAGGTAAAGTACCCCTGGACGGTTAAGTCCAGTCCAAGGCGACTATGGGGTTGCAGAGCTCATCTCGCTTTCAGGCCAAGGGAGCTGGCATTTGTCCATGGACAGCTTTCCTGGTCATGTGGCCAGCAGGACTAAACCGCTTCTGGTGCAACAGGACACTGTGATGGAAACCAGAGCGCACGGAAACGCCATTTACCTTCCCGCCACAGTGATAACTATTTATCTGCTTGCACTGGTGTGCTTTCGAACTGCTAGGTTGGCAGGAGCTGGGGCAGAGCAACAGGAGCTCACCCCATCATGGGGATTCAAACTACTGACCTTCTGATCGGCAAGCCCGAGAGTCTCAGTGGTTTAGACCACAGCGCCACCCGCGTGTACCATGTCTACCAAGACCAATCTCCCCACAACTTTTTGGCACAAAAATGAAGGAAAGCAAACGATAGGACACTTGCTTCCATTCAATCATCCAAACTCCCTGCCCCAGGGGCAAGTACTATATCCTTGCTCCTATGGACATTTCTGTTAGGGAAGGAGCGGCTGTCTTGCTGGCTTTGCACATGCATGCGTCCAACCCTGTTGGTAATATGTAGGCAGCTTCTATCCACAATACACAAGTCAAATCAGTCTTGGGGTATTTAGTGTCAGTTGAGACCCCCTCCTACCCTGACCTCCCTCCATCCCTCCAGTAAGGCAAAGTGGATGTCTGAATGCATTGTGGGAAGTAATAACATGCACTCTTATTATACAACCCCAGAACCATTTTATATTCTTATCTTGGAAATTTAACAGAAACTCAAACGTAAGGCTTACAGAACCAACAGCAGTTAGATTTTATATTAAATCAATACAAATTTGTATTGTGACGGTTTGAGAGTTGACTGCATCTGAGTAAAGAACAATGAGAGCTCATTTCTAAATATGGTTATTGAGACATACGCCCTGCTCAGTTCAAGAGAACTTACTTCCTTTAGAAGATCTATACTAATTTTTTAAAGCATAGGAGCACTTTTGCTACATCTAAACCATGATGAGCCACTGCCTGGTCTCCTTAAAGTAAACCATGTTTAGTTATTAATGCATAATGTTTTAGGCTTTCAAAAGCCAATGCTTAAAACACATTAGCATGCCCTTAGTGCAAGAGCTGATCATAAAGGGTAGATGATCTCAGAACTTCACCTTGAGACCACCCATAACCAGTGCATCAAGAGACTACTCTGTGCATAAAATGTTCTTCCATGGAAAGTAATTGCTTTAGCTTCATTCATTATGTAAAATGTTGCCTGTATACCCAAATCAGGATGTTTCTGTCCAGGACAAAGCAGATTGGGAGGGGGTGGGGAAACAGTATTTCCATTTTCAATAACTACATTATAAAAATTACTAGGAAATCTTTTCAATCAAATCTCTAGTTCTAGCAGAGATTGAACTTAAACTAAGAAAGTCTACAGGAGAAGTGTTTTGCAAAGATTATCGGAAAGACTCTCCCAACATTCTATTATTATTCTTTCTTTTACACAACTGTATCTGGATATATGCCAGTTTAAGAAAGGAGACAGACAGGACTTATCAGGGTGGAGTCACATCCTTGCATTTATACTGCCTAGTCTACGGCACAAATTCTTTGCCTTTAGCAAATAAATTAACTGAACAGGAACTTCGCTAACTGTTCCAGAAAGGGAAGGTTTGAACTCATTATTTTTTATGGGCAGAATATATGAGCACTGTGGATGAGAAATAGAGAGGGCACTCCATTTCATATTTTTTCTATTTTAAATATACCTTAACAGTGGAGATTTATTTTTAACAGTACAGATGCGTATATAGTATAGTGTTACTTATTTATTATACCATTATTCATGAGTGGTGAACTGCATGGGGGCACACAGCACAGGTAAGGAATTAAACAATACTTACATATTAAAGTCTGACATTTAATCCGAGCAACTCCACTCTTCAGCGGAAAGTCATTTACATACACCTGACCATTTACATAGGTAATATTAAGGATGACCTAAAGAAAATAACAGAATCAAACATGTTAAATGTCCACATTTTGTAATACAAGGTCAAGCACAATTGTTAAGATTATTTGATCTAAATAATCATTTTAGCAATTACCAAAATTCAGACATTAAGAAGTTAAGGCTGCAATCATGGAACTGACATTCAACTGGTTATGGGATGCAGCTGGCACCAGAGGTCCCCCAGTACATGTCTGGAAAGCTCTGCAGGTGTAGATGTTTTGCTGGTGGTAGTGGTCAAAATGGAGTGAGCGAGGCTGAGGATCCACAGGATTCTGCATCCTCTCACCTCTGTATTCCCTGGAGACACCCCAAAATGCTTTGCAAAGCTACACCAACCATTCAGTAGGCACAAGCAATTCCCACTGATCACAATAATCTTTTAGGGGAGCAAAACAAGAAGTCACATGGTGCCATCACTTGCTACCATCAACGGTTCCTTCTACTCTGTATCTATCACAGATTAGTTAGACCCTAAATACATGCTTGATTTCCACTGACTGATCACAATCACAAGATAAAAGGCTAAGCTAAAGCAAGTACAGGAAGTCTGACATACCTGCCCATCCCTGTTGTTTTCCAGCATTGTAACTTTAATCTTGATGCTTTCCTGCAAGTGTGAGAGAAGGAGGAAGAGGTTTCAAAGAAAGAAACATGTTACAGATTCCTCAATATGACATCAACTAGGTAGCTGGTTCTATTTCCAGTTCCAAAACCCTTTCCAATACCAGTTTTAATCTATCCGTGTTTCCTATATATTCAAAAAGTAGAATATAATTTTATAAAAACTAGATAACAGACCTTTAGATTATGAAGAACTGAATACAACCAAGTTTTCAAAAGCTGTGAGATCTAGCAGTCAGTTGATCATGGTGTGGTTGGTAAAAAAAACGTATAATCTGATGAAAAGGCACCAAGTCACTTCCACTTTCTGCAGTTTATCCTGATCTGTGCCCCAGATATTGAGTAATAATAAACATTGCATTCTACAATGCACAACAGGTTCTCATCTGAGTTGCTGGAATAGGTTTTTTTTTTAAAGGGACCCCTGACCATTAGGTCCAGTCATGACCGACTCTGGGGTTGCGGCGCTCATCTCGCTTTAGTGGCCGAGGGAGCCGGCGTACAGCTTCCGGGTCATGTGGCCAGCATGACTAAGCCGCTTCTGGCGAACCAGAGCAGCGCACTGAAACGCCGTTTACCTTCCCGCCGGAGCGGTGCCTGTTTATCTACTTGCACTTTGATGTGCTTTCGAACTGCTAGGTGGGCAGGAGCAGGGACTGAGCAACCGGAGCTCACCCCGTCGCGGGGATTTGAACCACCAACCTTCTGATTGGCAAGTCCTAGGCTCTGTGGTTTAACCCACAGCGCCGGAATAGGTATTACACCAGTTGTATTCCACATCCAGGTTTTCCTATATTAAAACAACTGTCAAAATGATGGTATATTAACTATATCCTTATTTGTTGTATGTTCACATTATCCTTTAGCTCATGTGTGAGGAACTTTTGGCTCTCCAGATGTTGCAGTGCTACATCTCCCACCATCCCTAGCCATTGGCCATGATTGCTGGGGCTAACAAGCCAAAGGTTCCCCACACCTGCTTTATATTTTAATTAAAAAAATTAAGGCAACCAACTGCTTATAAGCTATATATATGAGAACATAGTGCGTGAGAGTGCCATGAATAGAGAGCACGTGCCACACTGTGACAAATGTCTAACTTATCAAAAGTTTAACCAATACTTTACTTCTGCTCTCTGCCTTACAATTCAATTAGCACCAGAGATGGAATCCAAATTACTGCTGGCATTTATATTTTCAGGAAAACAAAATAAAAAGCCCTTAGGGTGGTTTGCAGCTAGCAAACCTAAGTTTGCATAACCTCTCTGGAACTCCTTCATTTATTTATTGTTTATTTGTTTATTTGCATTTATGTCCTATCTTTCCTCCAAGACGCTTAGGAGAATGTGCATGATTTCCTAACCACCAAGAAGAGCTGGGCAGAGTCCATACCATGATATGGTTTCTTAATTTTTGACCTGGCAATTTATCACAAATCATGGGGGGGGGGGTGTGCGTGCCCTATGCAAAAATCACAATGTGGGGAAAACCATGAAGCCAGCCAATGCCTCTACATAGCTTCACCCTTATTTCAGACATTGTGATATATTGGTATATCGTGATGTTGAAAACCAGGTATCACCCAGCCCTACCACCAAGCTCATTTATCCTTACAATAATTCACTGAGGTACAGCAGTTTCAATGAACATCTTAGGTCTGAATTTTACCAAATGTATACTAGCCTGCATATGTGCTTCAGCTGATGGTATGCTGGCTTTGTATGTATAACCTGGTTTATATTTCCTTTAACTGTCACCCCGCCCAGCACTCTTTTCCCCTCCCCTCCTTTTATGCTGGCACATAATGTGAATGTTGTGATAAAACTTTAAATAATAAAAAGTACAAATCAATAAAAAACAGTACTTTTCACACATTATATTATTTTCACACACACTACACATCTCTTGGGTGTCCCAGCATTTTTTGCCCTGCCAAATACACACACTGCATGGCTGGGTCGAGTATTTCTTGGGTGCACTTAATGACCCTTCAGTTCAAAACTCTCTATTCCGCAAAATTATGACAAAAAGGCCAGAGTTCACAATGTTCCCTTTGTGATGAATGCAAAGAATGAGTAATTTCGACAGAACAAAGTGGGGGGGAGTCAACTGTGGAGCATATTCTACGTAGTTTAGAAAAATTTCAAGAAATTGTGCAATAGTGGTCATGTAGGAGGATTGCACCATAAGCAAATGACTGAACAGACATTTTATTATTTTGCCTTTCAATATCTTTCTTTCTTAGTCCTTTCCTCTAACAATTTTTCAAGAAGATATATTTCTAAAATAATTGTATTCTGAAGGTAAACTTCTACCAGCAGGTTCTAGTGGTGCAATAAGCCTTTCTGGAGGCTTTAAAATATAAGATGTAAAGATTACATGTTAAGGGTGAAAATGAGAATTCTTTGGGGAAGAGGGAGGTAGGGAAGTAGTAGAACAACTGAAGGAAGATCATTCCAGATTCATGGAATGAACACTAGCAGTGTTTTGCCTGAAGGACAGAACTTCTGACCACTTTCCTCTTAGATATTCTCCTGTTGATTTTATAGTTCCTAGGAATCACTGAGATAGCTATAGAGGAAAACAAATCACAAAAGAACCTCAAAAATACTTCTTTTTGGCAGTCCAGACCCTTAGCAAGTCATGAACACCTGTACTGATCAAAATCTTTTTACCCTTATGTTTATGCAAGCACATCTACTTCTTAGGGGTTATTAAGAAATAAGTGCATTCTTTATATCAAAGTTTTATGATGTGTCAACTATTCCTTTGCTCTTTGTGCATTACGTACACAAAGACACAGAGGGCGATTCTCGCATTTCCCACTGTTTCTTGCAAGTAGCCATCACCCTAGTAGTGAAGAGAATTACCACCAGAAGAGTAAATATGCACCACTCTTTTAAAGACTCTTGCACCTTCCTTTTCTAAAATAAAAAATGCTTTCAAGAAGCAAAGTTATTGACTTTTCTAGTACAGCATATTCATGTGAAACTTCATAAACGATATAAAAAACATAGAGTGAGTGTGTGTCTTATAAACACCCACTTGAGGTATTTACTTTGCTAGTTCTTCATTAAGTGGATCTTTCCATATCTTTCCATCACACTGAAAACCAGGGATAAAGTTAATCCAAATCTAATCGTTGCTTGTTCAGATGTTTGTGATGGAGATTTTGAGTTAGCTCTCTTAGCAATTAGCTAGCTATCAGAAGTTGAATGAAGTAGCATCTTAAGTGCTTGAAAAGGACACTGTACCAAAACCACTCCTGTGCTTCAAGCTAACACAGCTATAACATGTGATTAACTTAAAGAAACTACTAGTAACACCCACAAATGACAGGATTTGTAACACCTACAAATCACTTAAACATTCCTCTTTATTTTCCACTCAAAAGCAATTTGTTTTTGTTGGATAGCTTATCATTAAAGGCTTCCGCACAGAAACAGTTGAAAATATCATGCTCTTCTCTCAATGCAGACCAGATGCATTAAAGAAAGCACTCAATCCCAAAGTTCAAATCAGACAAATAAAATCTAATCTTGGTGTTACCTAGCCCAATGGACATCCTGTATTCTCACCGCATATCCATTCGGTCCATAGCATATGCCTGTATGCATATATAGCAAGCACGCAGCTGACGTACTTCATACCAACATTCAAGCCACACAAGGCCTGATACCACATCTTATGCAATTCTGCATACATATTAATATACAAATCGCTCCTTCACGGGGCTGGGCGTGGGGGAGGAAGAAACCCCCCCACACACACACCTTCAAAGTGTACAAGCCTGAGCATTTCACACAGGTAGGCACTAGGGCACCATCTCGAGATGTCCACACGAAGCTCCTGCACGTCACACTCAGTCTTGCACACTCCCACGGCTCCTTAGACAAGACACAAACAATGCAACGCCGCCGCGCCTATCTACAGCAGCATGTCGAGTCCTTACTCCGAATTAAGGGGCTGCTGAGCACGGAAGATTAGGGGCCAACCCACTGCATTTCTTGTTTCTTGATTTTATCGGACTCCTCCGAGGTGTCCACTTTGCTCGCCCCTCTTCCCCACTCCCTCCGCGTACTCTCCGTCCTGGTGCCGTCAGAATAAAGATGAGGCTGCCCGGAGACCCTTCCTCTCCCTTACCTGGCTATCGAGCTGGGAGAAAGCGGCTGTCGGCTCCGGGGCGGCCAGGCAGGAGGGCAGCAGCAGAAGGAGCCCCGGGAGCAGCCGCAGGAACTCGCGTGGCCCCAGCGCCGCCTCCATCTTGGGAGCCGGGAATTAAAACAAAGTGAAACATCAACAAAGCCAGAGGAGGCGGCAGGCGGA
The DNA here is from genome assembly GCF_964234715.1 of Podarcis melisellensis. Classification (NCBI taxonomy): domain Eukaryota; kingdom Metazoa; phylum Chordata; class Lepidosauria; order Squamata; family Lacertidae; genus Podarcis; species Podarcis melisellensis. Next base: position 56,797,404 of record NC_138530.1, read on the forward strand.
GCAGAGGCGGGGAGGAGTCCGGCAGGGGAGGGGAGGGGAGAGGAGAGGAGAGGAGGAGACAGTAGCAGCAGCAACAACAAAACAACCGGGAAAGATGCAGGATTAGGAGAGGTGCTGCTGAAGGCAGGAGAAAGGCCGTGTCAAAAAGGTTTCCCTTGGGAAAGGCTTAGGAGTTGGAGCCAAACAGCCCAGAGGAGATTTGCGCGGGGGAAAGAGCAACCTGTCTCAAATAAATTAGTCCTCCTTCCTCAAATTAGCAGAGATGAGAATAGGCATGCAGGTTTAGTCACCAATAAATCCCGCTTTATTCAGTGTGCATACGGTACCACTGAAGGCTCCTCAGCATCCATCCCTTGATAATGCCCACCAGAGCATTATCTTTTTCTGTATTACCATACAGAGTTTCCCCCCCCCCCCCGCCTTCGAATATTATTTAGGTGGGGTTAAAAACAGCAGAAATGAATAATGCTAAAAACAAAACAGAAAGTTGAAACAAAGCAAAAGGCAGCATTTTTATTTGGAAAACAAAACAAATCAAATAAAACAGATAAAGTTTAAAAGCCTGGGAGTTCAAAAAACGTTTTTCCTTGGCACCAGAAATACATTAGTGTGGGCACCAAGCAAGCTTCTCTGGGCAGAGAATTGCAAAGCTGAAATGTCACCATGGGAAAGCCATCTCTGTGGTAGTCGGCTGTTGTAATTGCAGAGGAACCTGGAAGAGTAAACAATGCAGTGGCGACTAGCCATGATGGCTATTGCTCTCTAAGGTGAGAGGCAACTGCTTCTGAATGCCAGCTGCTGGACACTGCAGGAGGGGAGAGTGCTCTTGCTCTAGTCCTTCTTGCGGATTTCCTGCAGGCAACTGGTTGGCCACTGTGAGAACAGGAGGCTGGACTAGATGGGCCCTTGGCCTGATCCAGCGGATGGCTCTTATGTTTTTAAGAGGCTGTGATGCTGCAATCCTGAGAGTGAACCCCAATGAACACACTTACCAATGCAATGGGTTAATGAGTAAGTTGTTATTCTAAAGGCGGGTATGGTTGCCTCTCTGAAAAGAGTGCAACACTTGGCTGTTTCGCCATTTCATGAGGGTCTAAAAAAGCACACTAAAAATCAGGTTTTTTGTTTTAAAAAAATTTACTATGAAGCAAAATGCATGTTAATCCATTTCACATGGACTAACTATCAGGACATGAATCACCTTGCTGCATGATCCAAATTGCCTAATCCCATTGAAATCAATGTGCTGCATAAAGCCAGTCTATTAATGGGACGAAAGTACTGTAGTAATTAAAATCCAGGTGTGGCTGGAAAGAAGTTACTTTATCCCCACCCCACCTGGGAATCTAAACTTGTCAAGAATAAAAACGTATTTTGAGAATTTGTGAATGTAATGCAGTTGATTCATTTGTGGATGGGATTGATGGCAATAACTCCTCCTAAACCACTTTGTTCTGTCAAATCAATTCCTACTGGGATCTCTTTCCATTTGTTTAGTGAATGATTTACAGTTGCTATGCTGAATGTTGATGGGGACATATGAATAATTACTTAGCCATTACTCCTTCATTGCTCAGTTTAACTCATGAGCATAGCCAGTGGGGGGGCAGCTGCACCCCCCTACATCAAGCACAGTAAAACAATAGAAATACTTAACAAACTGAACATTACGTCGGTTCTTCACCCACCCCGAAAAGTCCAGCCCCCCCTAACAAAAATCCTGGCTACGCCTATGGTTTAACTCCTGAATTTTTCTATGCCTGGTGGCTCAGAGGGAAGGAGCAATTGAAAGGGAAACAGCAAATTGCAGGTTCAGTGATGTTCTTGTGAAATATGTGTATGCCCTCCACAAAGCACAATTTACTGTTAGGTACAGGCAGCGCCCCCTCCCCAATTTATGCGCGTTCAGAGAGGTTTGTTTGGCCGCGGCGCTGCAGGCACTGCTTCCAGCTGCTGTAGCCATAGAGATAGGGAGTTTAGTTAGAGTTATAGAGCAGTGAGACATAAGATCCAGGCTCCTTCTGCAGCTGTTTAATTCCAGGAGAAAGAAGTTAGAGCTGCCAATGGACTGCATTGGAGAAATTCCGAACAGTTGTGAGTGGGCGAAAGGAAGGATTTATGTCATAGTGGTTTTTTTAAAAGTGTTTTTGTAAGTTTAAAGCATTTGAAACTTTGCCCCACCAATGCCAATGCAATTATACTATGGGGTCTATAGTCTGTGGTGGAAAGCGACTTCCAGGAGCTCAATGAAAATCACCACTCTATCGCAGGTTAGAGGTAGGGATAAGGCAGTTCTCGGGTTGCACTTGCAGCCAAGGTCCGCGCAGGTAATTCAAGCAACCCCGCTCGAGCGGATCGCCGGTCAGAACTGCAAGGCAGAAGTTTCGCGCTGCAGTCACTTCCAGGCAGGGGCGCTGCGCCTTCACCACGCAAAGCACGACCTGCCTCGCCGGAAAGAGGAGAAGCTTCTGCCTCTGCTGCGACCTGTTTTATGGGGAACAGGCTGGTCCCGGTCCCGCTTCGGCCAGTCAGACCTATGGAAAACCCAGTGTTTTCTCCGGGCGGTTTTTTACCACCGCCACAAAATGGTGCCTAAAGTCAACGGAGGAGGCGGCTTCTGAGCGCGTGAGTCTGTTGCCAAGCAGGAGAGGAAAAGGCGGAGCGGCGCTGAGGCGGCTCCTTCCGGGGCGAGGGAGGCCGCCGGGAAGCGGAGCGAGGCGCCATGGCGGTGCTCCTGGAAACCACGCTGGGAGACCTGGTGATCGACTTGTACACGGAGGAGAGGCCGAGAGGTGAGAGGAAGCTCCGGCGTCCGCCAGCAGAAGGCTGAACAGGCTGCGGGTGCCTCTCCCGAGTGTCCCTCTTCGGCGCGGCATCAGGAGCCGCCATGGAGTTTTTCCTCCCTCGTTGCATTTCTGCGCTGCACCGGTTGGGTTTCTGCACACCGCCCCGCAGGACCGGTGCTAGTTGGTGTGCCTCCAAGTGGCTCGACCTGCCTTCTCCCACCTTTGGGGGTGGGAGGGTGTCATCCAGATGGTTTGGACTAGAGCTCCCGTAGTCCATGTTGGCTGGGGCTGAAGGGAGTTGTGGCCCCCAAATTTAGAGGATACCAAGTCGGGAAAGGCTGGGCTAGACTCTGCAGTCTGGAAGCAAAACAACATCCTTTGCAATGTTGTAGATACTGAGAGCAAAGCGTAGACCTTCTAGCACAGTCTCTCTTGGGATATATATTTCTACAAGTACAGTTGCTTCCAGGAGACAATTTTCGTTGATTCTTCAGGAGTCCTACCAGGATTATTTTTAAAATGCAAAAAAAATTCCTTCCAGTAGTACCTTAAAGACCAACTAAGTCTTTCTTTTGCTTCGTTTATTGGTTTTGCCTCATGCCTATGGCAGTAGCTTGACACCCAAAGATTAAGGAACTGAAGTTTTTCTAATTGTTTATCTATGTGAATATGATAAATACTTAAAAGTCTGCATTTATTCATGTGGGAAGAGGCGGTCCTTGAGGTCCTGAATTATAGGGCTTGCTAGGCAAAATAAGCACTTTGAATTGATTACAGAAACTAATCATTAGCTATTGCAATCTGGACAGAATTGGTGCACTGTACTCAGACCTTCTGTAAGGGACTCAGGTGGCACTGTGGATTAAACCACAGAGCCTAGGGCTTGCCGATCAGGAGGTCACGGGTTTGAATCCCTGCAACGGGGTGAGCTCCCGGTCCCTGCTCCTACCAACCTAGCAGTTCGAAAGCACGAAGTGCAAGTAGATAAATAGGTAAACGGCGGGAAGGTAAATGGCATTTCCGTGTGCTGCTCTGGTTTGCCAGATGCGGCTTAGTCTTACTGGCCACATGACCCAGAAGCTGGCTGCGGACAAACGCCATCTCCCTTGGCCAATAGAGCGAGATGAGCGCCGCAACCCCAGAGTCGTCTGTGACTGGACCTAATGGTCAGGGGTAACTTTACCTTTAGGATTGTGTTGAGTGTTGCTCAGCTGACCATAAGGAGTCTGTCAGCAGAATAGGGAGGGAAGCAGCATCTCCCCCCCTGCACATCCCTCCTAAATTAATCTGGAGGGCTGGGGACTTTCCAGAGCAGATTTGAAGGGAAATTGCTTTGCTCCTCATTCTGCTGCGGGAAGGTAAACGATGTTTCTGTGGGCTGCTCTGGTTTGCCAGAAGCGTCGTAGTCATGCTGGCCACATGACCAGGAAGCTGTACGCCGGCTCCCTTGGCCAGTAAAGCGAGATGCACACCGCAACCCCAGAGTCGTCCGCGACTGGACCTAATGGTCAGGGGTCCCTTTACCTTTACCTTTATTCAGACCTTCTGGTCTCAGTAATCTGGCCACTAAATTTTGCAACAGTGTGACTTCTGAACTGTTTTCAGAGGCAGCCCCATGTATAAAGCATTGTAGTAGTTTAACCTAGAGGTTACCAGCATATAAATAATTGAATCTAGGTTATCTCTGTCCAGATAGAGTAGCATCTAGGCCAGAGGTAGACAACCTAAGGCTCATGGGCCACAAGTGGCCCACAGGGGTCGTTTAACCAGCCCACAAGCCGCCACCAAGCCGCTTGCTCGGCGAGTCCCCATGCACTGCGCTAAACCAGTACAGCACGGGGACTCGCTTCTGCAGTGCTGGAAATCACATGCTCAGGTGCCAAAAATCGCATCTATGCAGACACCAGAAATCATGTCTGTGCAGACGCCAGAAATCACGACCGCGCGTGTGATCTGGCCCACAGAGGGATTTCTGCTGGAGTGAACCAGCCCAAGTGAGGTAAACCTTGCCGACCCCTAATCTAGGCCAAAGCTGGTGGAAGATGCTGCACCATCCAGGCTACTTGTGCCTCCAATGACAGCCGTGGTTCCAGAAGCATTCCTAAACTGCACACCTGCTCCTTTAAAGGGAGTGCAACCCCATTTAACATCTGAACACCATCCTTTCACTGTTATTTTACTTAGGATGACTTCTTTATTCTGAAATTTCGTTAAGGGTTGACTAGAGTGACAACCTTGGCACAGGGTTTGTTTCTACTAGCCTCTTATTACAGGCCTTGATGTGCTGTGGATTTTGTTGTTCTTACGTACTGTATAATGGAGGAACAGTGAAAGTTTCTTTTATTAAGCAAAACATGGAGACTGGTTCATTTGCTTTAAATTTCTTGCAGCTTGCCTGAATTTTCTGAAGCTCTGCAAAATCAAGTACTACAATTACTGCCTTATACATAATATACAAGTAAGTATTTATGATTGATTAGTATTTGTCATGGTTTTTATTTTTTTAACTGAACATTTAAATCACTAAACACTTTAAAGATTTTGTGCTATACAGTTGATAAAGAGAGTTGAAGGATCTAGGAGATCTTAGCTCACTTCACCTGTATATTAGAAATAATAGCTTTGCAGTCTGCATCATACAAATGTCAGTGCAAGCAATAAATTTTAATAAACCTATTTTTCTAAAACTCGTAACTGCCCTCTGATCTTTGGATAAAGGGGTGGTATATAAATTTAATAAATAATAATAATAAACTATGGTGATAGGTAACATTAAAGAACTTTTTATATGTGCTTTGTATTCATTCAGAGAGATTTTATCATACAAACTGGAGACCCACAGGGGACTGGCCGTGGAGGTGAATCAATTTTTTGGTGAGTTTCATTTAGATCTTGAGTCTATGTATGCTTACCAGGAAGTGAGTCTCTTTGGACACTGTGGGACCTTTGCCCAAGTAAACATGCATTGGAATGGACAATTCATTGGGTAATTAAACCCAGCAGAAAGACCAATAGACCTTATCTGGACTGTCTATCTTAGGTGTTCTTCCCTTCCAGTAATGCTGACAAATTTTGTGTTCAGCTGTCTAAAGAAGGGAGATTCCCTTGTATGGAACATTACTCTTTTTAAAAATGGAAATGAATATTTTTCTCATCTCCGTAGCCAATCCAACAAGATTCACACCACTCCTTTGAACACATGGAACTAGATGCATGCTTGACAGATCAAGGCAAATGTATTGTTTTTCTAAAAGCATTTCTAAAAGCTTGTGAACGTGGGTGTAGTTACCTGATTAAGAGTTTCTTAGGCGCACAGAGAGCTCCTACATTATTTGATGTACCCTATTCATTTGAAGGAACGGGACGTGGGTGGCGCTGTGGGTAAAACCTCAGTGCCTATGACTTGCCGATCGCATGGTCGGCGGTTCAAATCCCCGCGGCGGGGTGAGCTCCCATCGTTTGGGCTCAGCTCCTGCCCACCTAGCAGTTCGAAAGCACCCTTAAGTGCAAGTAGATAAATAGGTACCGCTTTATAGCGGGAAGGTAAACGGCATTCCGTGTGCTGCTCTGGTGCCGGCTTGCCAGAGCAGCTTCGTCACGCTGGCCACGTGACCCGGAAGTGTCTGCGGACAGCGCTGGCTCCCGGCCTCTAGAGTGAGATGAGCGCACAACCCTAGAGTCTGTCAAGACTGGCCCGTACGGGCAGGGGTACCTTTACCTTTACTATTCATTTGAAAGGAATATGTTTGCATCTTGGTCTCCTATTGAAACAAATAGTGATGATTTTAATAGAAGAGCTTTGCATGCATATTGGAGCATTTTAAACTGATTGTTGGACTGAGGCACTTATAATGAAGTTTAAAACACTAATTAGCAGTATTACAAGCACCGCCAATAACTGATCATTTTCTATTCTTGTGGAGGAAAGATGTAAGTAGACTATAACATTTGTTTAGTTTTTTTGTCTGAATATTACCTTTGTGTGTTTCAGCAAATTGTATGGGGACCAAGCTAGATTTTTTGAAACAGAAAAAGTGCCAAGAATTAAACACAAGAAAAGGGGTACAGTGTCAATGGTGAACAATGGCAGTGATCAGCATGGATCTCAGGTCAGTCCACAGTAGTGGAAGAGTCTTACAAGAAACTTGGGATAAGTGAAAGGAGTGATGCCACAAAGAATTAAAATAACGATTTGACTGGGCATAATCCATGCACATGATACAGATATGTTCTTAAAGAACAGCTACTAACAAGACTTGCCACAACATTAAAAACCAAAACTAATACTTACATAGATTGACATTGTGGATAATAAAAGAGCATTGACTCTAAAAACCACCATAAAGCACATGCACAAAATTCCTATACAGTATTGTCTTTATTTTACTTGTTCACAGTGTCAAGCAAGATGAGATGGTTCTTAATCTTGTGGCAATTATGTAAATTTTAAAATGTGTTAGATTTTTACATGACTTTAGCACTCTTAGGTTTGGAAAGGCATAAAAATGTAAATGTGTAATCTTTGGGAGGGGAGGGAAATGATCCCTGAGAGAGTCAGGACCTAAACTGAGAACCAATATTTCCACATGGTACTGGATGGCAACCAGTGCAAATGTTTCAAAACAGGCATGTGAATATCAGTCTGCACTTATTAACAGGCAGGCTTCTATATTTTGTCCTAGCTGAAGTTTCCAAATCATCTTAAAAGGCAGCCCCACATGTAACACATAACATATTACAATCGCCTCTCTTCTGGAATCTGCCCTCCAGAAAAATCAATATATTGCCTCTAGTTCCTAGTCCCATTCAGAATATACAATGATTGATGATATTGAAAGCTGCTGTTGATAGCAAACAGTCTCAAAGGAAACATCTTAAAATACCTGGAGATTTCCACCATGCAGTTAACTCAAAATAGTTTTTGTGGTTTTTCTTTAGTTTCTTATTACTACCGGAGACAACTTAGATTACCTGAATGGTGTACATACAGTCTTCGGTGAAGTAACAGAAGGCATGGATGTGTTGATGAAAATTAATGAAGCCTTCGTTGACAAGGATTTTGTTCCATATCAAGACATCAGGTTTGACTCTTTTGCTTTTATAGGCTACATATATCAGAAAATCCGTGCTTGATCAGACCCAAAGGTCTTTCTAGTCCAGCATCCCCCTCAGGGGTCAGCCAGGTTCTTTTGAGAGGCCCACATGCAGGACATAGCAATCAATACCTGTTCCCAACTGCCGCATCCCAATACCTTTTGATCAGTGGTATACCACCTCTGACACTGAAGGGTCCATTTGGCCTATCATGCCAAATGTTTTTGCTAGACCCATCCTCAATGAATTCATCTTTCAAAGCCAATCAAACTAGTTACAATGACCATCTTCAGAAGCAGTGAATTCCACAAAATAATGTTTTTATTATTTAATGTGTTTATATGCAGCTTTTCATTGTCAGGTGACCTCAGTTGTGTATTACATGATGGTATTTTTCTTAACTTTTGGGGGGTATGTTCTGAAATCGTTGCCAGTCAGTTGTATGATCATCAGCTCTTGGCTATTTTGGACGCGCTTTCAGTGCGACAGTCTTATGAACTGGCCAAATATGATTTGCCTTCTCTTTTAGCCAAGAGAATATCTCTGCAGTCATATGCTGCAGTAGGATCTGAACCTTCCTCCAACAAAAGCCAGCTCACATGCTTTTGGGAAACTCTGCAAGAGCCCTGCACTATACAGTGATGCTCTGTTCATTGCCTTTCTTGCTGTGTGCCATACTTGACATAAATACTTTCTTACAGATTCTGATTATCCATCTGGGAGGTTAGTGTGTGAGTGTAATTTACTGATGCATTTGTTGCCACAATGCACACATATGCATGAAATTATCCTTTACTTTTACTGCAATTGTTGTCTAGGATAAACCATACAGTGATCTTGGATGATCCATTTGATGACCCCCCTGGTTTGGCAATACCAGATCGTTCACCAGAGCCTACCAAGGAACAGCTGGATGTGAGTATTGCTATTTAATTTCTTTTGATACTGGAGAGGGAGATCAGAAAATAGATAAACAAGGAATATTTACCACCAGCACCCAAATCCTCAGTCCTTAATCATGGTGCCCATTCAACAGATGCAAAATGAAAAGAAGAGTAAAACAAAAAGAAAAAAGTGAACCTGAACTGGTGGAGATGGAAAGTTTACTACTGAAACAAAAATCAAGCTGTGTCCTCTTCAAGGACAATAGTAATGTGTGTTTTTCAGTTTCAGCAGAGTGCATTTTTTGGAGCTCTGACTTGCATGAGGAATGGTTCCCAGAAGGATATTCTCCCTCCACCTGCTTCTTTCCTCCCAATTCAATAAGCAATGTCATAAAAAAAAGCCTATCCTGAAAGGCATTCATCAATCTCTGGTTAAACTATGTTAGACTGGCGCTAACACTTTGCGATGTGAAAGAATTTATATTTTCAAGGACTGAAACATTCAAGCAGACAGATTATTAAAATTGTTATTTCTGGGTATATCTTCCATTTTTATTTGGAATGAATGGCTGCACACAACCCAATGCCTGCAGAAACATGGAGGTGCAATATGTGAAATGTAAAACATATACCTGTGTATTTTCCAAAGGAGGCATATGTCTGACCAAAGATAAGGAGGAGGATAAGTGTCTTCACAGGCAAACAGGCACATGTGCTATCCATGCCACATTATGTAGCTATGCCTCCTAAGGCGCAGGTTTATATGCCTGTGCTTCAGGCATTAATATGGCAGGCAACTTTAGTTTTATAGATACACTGCTACCTTGAACTTCAGAAATGGAACTGCATCTACACCCCTCCCCTTCCAGGTTTTAAAAGGTGAAGAAAATGGGGAGAACAATTGGTGCATTCATTGTGGAATTGAGAAAAATAAGGGTCATCCTGCAACTCATACCAGAAGGAGAAAAATACAAATTAACTGCTACAATTGTCATCAAGCATGTTCGTGTCTGGTGGTTCACAATATAGATTATTGTGATATATGTAAACCTGTGCTAACGGCTTACATTTTGCTGAGTGTATAATTTCAAAAAGGGTAAGCTGCACAGTACAGTTGTACCTTGGAAGTCGAACGGAATCTGTTCCGGAGGTCCGTCCGACTTACAAAACGTTCGGAAACCAAAGCGTGGCTTCCAACTTCCGGATGTTTGGCTTCCGAAAATCATTCAAAAACCGGAACACTCACTTCCGAGTTTCGATCATTCGGGAGCCGATTTATTCAGGAGCCAAGGTATGACTGTACTGTGGACAGGACTATAATCAATCTCTTAAGCTTGAACTCACATCTATATAATGATTGTAAAGTGCTTCTGTATGTCTTCCTGTGTATGTTTACAATTTGTGTTCAAGCAGTAAAGTTAGTTTCAGTTCAGCTATGCACTGAGTCACAAATGGATTGAAAAAAAGCAACAATATATACTCACTGGCTAAATATTATTAAATAGCTGTTTTTCTTTTATTTGTTTTAAATATAAGACAGAGTGGAAGAATAGGAGCTGATGAGGAGATTGATGACTTCAAAGGAAGGTCTGTTGATGAAGTGGAAGAAATTCTGGCAGAGAAAGAAGCAAAAACTAAGGCTATTCTTTTGGAAATGGTAAATATGTTCAATTATTTAACTCAAAGTCAGCCTTGCAGATATGCATGTGCTTTTTGTGAATATAAATAAAGCTATCGCAGCATCAGATATGATGATTACTAGGACTGTCTGTTGAATCTAGATGTAGGTTCAATTTTTTAAAAAAAATCTAATAATTGATCTTGCAATGGGACATAAAGATAAATCAGAAGGATTTTATGCATACTTAAAAGGTTGTATATGTTAAATAATTACATGTCAAAACATGTCTAAATGTGACTTGCCTGAGATTCTGTGTAAAGTGGGACTAAAATCTCCTCTCATATCACACTTGTATTCCAGGTTGGAGACTTGCCTGATGCAGACATCAAGCCTCCTGAAAATGTCTTGTTTGTTTGCAAACTTAATCCTGTGACAACAGATGAAGACCTTGAAATCATATTTTCCCGATTTGGACCAATAAAAAGGTAATTATTGAAAATCGGCACAAAAAGCAAGAAGTTTGCAAGTAATTTTAAAACTCTTCCTTTCTGGGACTGATTGCTCTGCTTTTGGTTTGTTTCAGTCATAAATCTTTTATTTCAACCTTTGGCTATTTTAGAAATTTTTAAGACTTGAACAGCGGAGGCGGGTCCTGGTGGGTGGGAGTCAGGAATTTTACTATGGCTGAAAGAAGGTGCTTGTTGGCTGCCCTCCCCTTCAGCATGTGTAGAAACAAAGTTCGGGGAAACATGGTGTCACAAGAAGTTGTGCAGCGTCTTTCCCTCTCCTTCCAAGAGTCCTTTCCCCCCCTAGATGCACTTTTTCTTCCTCTTCTCTTCCTGCCTTTTCTTGTCAATTCACTTTTGAATTCTACCTCTTTCAAGCATGCTGCTGTCTGATCCCTAGAAGAGTATCCCAGGGGCTATGGGACAGAGTGGGGAGGGAGGTATGCGCACAGAGAAGGGGCTTTACCTATGCAATGCCTCGTTAGGACAGAGTGGAACTCTGCTCACTGGATTATCCCACAAGCAAAAGGAGTGAGCAAGGAATTCTTGCTCATCTCCCTTCCCCATATGCCCCCTGCATGAGGGACCTCATGGGAGAGGGCTGTAGCGGGAAGGGAAGATTGGGAAAGATCTCCTCTCCTCACTGCTTCCACCAGTTGGAGCACCCAGAGAGAAAAGCAGGAGGTTCTTCTGGAGCAGAGTTCTACCTGCAAATGGAAGATGCACTTCCATTCACAGATGAAGATGTCTGGATCCAAATCATAATGTTGAGTTTCTCAAGACCTGCATTTTTAACACATATCCTTATGCATTTTGCGTCTTCTGATGCAACAATTGCTTATGAAGCCACTCTATACCCAGAATTTGTGATGTAGAAGGCAGCCCTCTGTTTCTGGTCTTAGACCTAACAGTGATGGCTAGTATGGAAAAAGTGGTCCATGTTAGCAGATACAGAGCTGTTTTTATTGGAGACTTCTTGAAGAAGGTTTCAGCCCATTGATATCATACCACTGTTGTTGTTGTCCTGCGATTTCCAGAACAAAATGCTTTACTCATTTTTCAGTTGTGAAGTGATTCGAGATTGGAAGACAGGTGAATCCCTCTGCTATGCTTTCATCGAGTTTGAAAAGGTATGTGGCCTCGCAAAAACTGTACTCACAGTTCATTTTATGTAGCATCTTTATATGAGGGTAAAACCTAAAGGTGTGTTCTACCTGTCTCTTATGAAATGGTTTTATAATGCTGCTAATAAAATTACAAAGGTGGAGCAGCTTAAGACATTCAAAGCAACAGTACAACTCACCCACACCCAAAATCTATGACAAATCTTCTGTTGTGAGTTTTAGGAAAGTATTTTCTGCTGGAACAGTTCTGGTGTCCTGGATAGTGTGTAATGCTCATCTAGGAAGATCCAAATGAGCTCTGCTGTAGGTTCATTTCTGTGACTTCCGGGAAGTCGCTGTCTCTCAGCTTTAGATCCCCGTTCATAAAATATAGCTTACAGTGACCAGTTTCACTGGGCTCGTGAGAGAATTAATGGTTGTAAATGTTATATTCCCTAAACTTTCAGAAAGTCAGATCCTGTTTGGGTGCCTGATTCCACAGTTGGTTATCCTGGGAGAAATGTTGCTTGTGCTCCTTTCAGTTTCTGGTTTAGTTTATGCATTTAAGAAATTGAAAATGGCTTGACAGTTCTTAATGCATGGGAAGAACTAGGCTCTTGATTTGCTTCTCTTAAATTCTCCTCATAAATGAATACATAGAATAGTAGTGATGTTGTGGTGTGTAGGTTGCACAGGGCTGTGGCAGAAATGGTTTTGGATTCCTTGACCATACAGATAGATTAGTGCTTTTTTGGATAACCACCATGTAGAAACATTTGGGGTTTCATTACGCAAACTTGATACCAAACATTTTAAGTTGAAACAAATCTCTACAATAATGGATGACACAATATCACTGTGCCAACACAACAGTTGGTGTTCCTCATCCGAAGCATGAGGACTTTTAAGCTACTGGAATTTACTTTTTCCATTCATATACTACCGTTGCTGGTTTTTTTTAAAAATGTCATCTTCTAATTTTAACTTTACATTTCTCCAAAACGTGTACCAGGAAGAAGATTGTGAGAAAGCTTACTTTAAGATGGATAATGTTTTAATAGATGACAGGCGGATACATGTGGATTTTAGCCAGTCTGTTGCAAAGATTAAATGGAAAGGAAAAGGTAATTTATTTTACACATTATATCTATAACTCTTTTTTATTATAACCATCAGTTCTCCTTTAGGAGAGCAGACAAACATTAGCTTTTGATGCAGTCACATTCAGGTTTGCTAGTTATGAAACTGCCAAACAACCATAAAATGTGATCTCTTCCCAGTTAGCATCCTATAAATACCCTGCTTCTCAAATTGGGTAGTGTATAGTATTTTGTGCTGGTGGAGAATAAGGGCAAAGCAACCCAACCCTCTCCCTTACACCAGGCTGGTGGGAAGGTGTTAGAATGAACAGAGGTGTCCCTCCCTAGTTCTGTTAGCCAAGTCAGCTAGCCATCAAATATGCAGACAGTCAGGAGAGCCACAATCAGGGATCCCCAATGGTAGCAGCCAGTAGAAGCTGGGGGAACTGGGAGGCAATGAGCATTGAAAGTGAATGTTTCTCAAACTTTTTGAATTGACTACCTTTCTAAAAATCTATTTATTCTTTGTACTGAGACTCACAGACATACCCAAATATTCAGAGCTTCTGTTAGGCAGATGAGAACGTGGTGGAGTTTTGGTGTGCAGCTGCACATATGCTCTGCTGTGCATGAGAATCTGTAGACCAAGAAAGGGAGACATTAATGACTATTTTAGCAGGAGTCCTTTCTCTCAATTCTCTTTCTTTGCTGAATAGTCCTTTCTTGCAAGCTTGGAACCTCAACTCTACAAAATATTTAGCCATTTGCATTTTGTGACCTGGAACCATAAGGTGGCAGCACATAGCTAAGATACTCATTTAAGCAGTGAATTTTCCCTCTCTCCCACATTTTAAAAAGTTTTATATTATTTATTATTTTGACAATTCCAAATTTGGGGTGTGGATGTGACTTGCATTCAATATCAATGTCTTACTTGCATTCAATATCAATGGCAGCTTATCTCTCTTCCTATAAACAGGTGGGAAGTATACTAAGGATGATTTCAAAGAATATGAAAAGGACCGTGACAAAACTCCTAAATTAAGTTTGAAGGAGAAGGTGAAGCCAAAGCAAGAGTATCCTTTGCAACTAAATAATTGTATGTTATTTTTTAAAACTCCTATTTTACTATTTATGAGTAAAAAGCCTACAACCTGGATATGTATGGTATATGTTTCTAGTTTATTGGAATCTTGCAGTGGGATTGCAAAAACATTTTACCTTTATTGTGTTAGATAGATTTTTATTACCTTAACTTCTAATAACTGTTTCTCAGACTAGTAGTTTTTGTATGTAAACTCCTTTGCCGATGTAACTCTGTGCATGTAAAATTTTAATTCACTTATTTAGTTAAAATCTTAGTTGAATTTAGAAATGTGGAAATCACTTTTCAATTGGCGTTTCCAACTCCTTGACCAAAACAAAATAGCCCCAGCTATTTGGGCTTCAAAACAGAGCAGCTCCATCCTCAGGCTGTGGTTCGAATCAGAGTAGTTAACTTTTAAAAATGCATGTTTTCATATAGTGGGAGCTCTGTGTGTTCTGCTTGCTCTGCCAGTGCTGCCTCCCTCAGACTTGATACTTGCCTGGATCGTCTTACTGTACAATCTGTACAGTAAACACATAGTAAACCCATTACAATACACATAGTAAACCCATTACAGATGCTGAGACATGGAGTCTAACCATCATCTCTATGCAGAAATATATTTTGACAGCTATTGTGCCCTACTTGTGCCATTTGAATTGTGCCTTAGAACAGAAGTAAAATGGGGGGGGGTGGCATTTGTTTTTGTTATGTAGTTAAAATGATAATATGCAGTCACTGGCTTTCACCTTCCAGAAATGAATCCAGAGGTGCACTGAAGTGGACCATTTTACTTTGTCATTTTATTCTCCTGGATCCAGTTCGCTTATGTTTTTGCCTGATAGTGCTGCAAGGTGTTAACTCTGTTGGCCAACTTGTTGGCTAACCCTAATATCTGTCTCCCAAGCCTTCCTTAACAGACTGCTCTAGCTCAAGATATGACCTTGTATTGGAGGAGGAAGAGGATGATGGCAAAACAAGTCACAGGCACTCTGATAAAAAGAAGAAGAAACGCCACCATTCAGATGATACCGATGAGGATGAGAAGAGATCCAAAAAGTCTAAGGTGCTGGGCTCTTGTCCTTTCAGTTTAATGATGATGTGTTGCTGCATCAGGGAAACATTGGGTCAGATGCATGGAATGTTTTCATCACACTTCAGTCAACACTCAGTAGATATACAGTGGTACCTCGGGTTACATACCCTTCAGGTTACAGACACTGCTAACCCAGAAATAGTACCTCGGGTTAAGAACTTTTCTTCAGGATGAGAACAGAAATCATGTTCCGGCAGCGCGGCGGCAGCGGGAGGCCCCATTAGCTAAAGTGGTGCTTCAGGTTAAGAACAGTTTCAGGTTAAGAACGGACCTCCAGAACGAATTAAGTACTTAACCCAAGGTTCTTTGCTGCCACATTTCTCTTTGCTGCTGTTTCTCTTCTCCTTTTGCTTTCTGGTTCATGAGTTTGAGCTTTATCCGCTTTTCCCATTCCAGCACTTTACTTTCTGTTCTCATATCCCAATATATTTTTTCCATGATCTTGGCTCCTACAGCTGCACCATTCTCAGCTGTCTGAAAGTCTCCTGCCTCAAACAACTCCACCCTTGCTTTCTTTTACTGGATGTTTCCTGTATGATTTATTGATACCATCTCTTCATGTCCTTTTTCAAAACCAAGCAAATTAAATAAAATAGTAGCAGACTTCATTTGTTTTAAAAGCAAAGGCATTGAATAATACAGTGTTGCACAACAGCATCAAAAGTTCAGAGTACACATGTCACAAAATATAATAGATATATATTACATTTCTTGATCCTGTAAAACATGCTTGATTTTTGGAATCAGGCTTAGATTTTTCACTTTTGTTGGACTGAAGCAAAGGAAAGGGAAGGGCTTTTATGTAATCATACAAAGCCTGTGAAACATGCATACTTTCCTCATCCATTATTTATACAAGTTATGTTGGTTGAATCTATTTTACTAATGACAATACTTGGGGTGGGGTAGAGATAACAGATAGGGTGAATTTATTATTAGGAAACTACATTCTTGTATAAGGAAGGGAGAGTTTTAAAGTTTTTAAAATTGCCCATGATAAATTTTGTTTCTGTATTCTTTTGCTAAAGCAAGTGGTCCTTGCTGCAGAAACCTAACTTTACAAGATTAAACAACCAGGTGAATGAAGCAACCACTTTAATTCAGCCACACATTGCTGATAATAGGTTGTATCCAAAGATGGTTTGAGAGGAAGGCTATTCATGCAACTGAACTTTTGCCACAGCCCCAAAAAGAATGCTGTAACCTCTGAATGCATTTACATCTGATTCTGAATTATGTCATTGCAAGCTTGTGTATTCTTTTCAAATTAAGTTGTGTCATTCCTGCCCCTTTCTAATCCTTACAACTCTCTGTACATTTCTTAAAGCAGGACCTTGACCGAAGGCAGAAAGAAGAGAAAAGAAAAAGCGAAAAGCGAGAGAGGCGGCGCAGCCGTAGCCGTAGCCAGTCTTGGGACAGAGATGACCGATACCGAAAGTCAAAGGACAAATACCATGAGGAAAAGAGGAAAGCCAGAAGCCCTAAGAAACCCAGAGAGAAGGAGAAGTCCAAGTACAGATGAATGAGGATTAAGAAAAACAAACTCTTCCCCCAGTGCTTTTCTGCCTTTGAGACCTACAGCCACTCCCCAAAGACCCTTCAGTCTTCCTTTTTAACTTTTGATCCTGGGGCTCTATAGGATGACATCCTATAATGTGGAATTTAGTAGAATTTTGACTGGGGGGGGGGGTTAAAGCATTTTGTTTTCAGTTTACGGTGGAATGTTGACAAGACCACCACATTATTTGATTTATTACAGACACCACCCACCAAAAAGGAACCTTAGTAATGTCAGCCGTTAATGGTAGAGGGCATACTTAAAACATTATTTTTGTCCGCTCTTAAGAGTTACTTGATTCATAATTAATTTCCTACTTTATGTTTTCTGTATAGGAAACTGCATGCAACTGAAGGGTGTGTCTTTATGTGTGACAGAAGTGGGCTTGATTTTGCCATGGAAACCTGCTTCCATTTGGGGCTTCCTGCTACATGTATTGAAGTAGTGTTGCGTGTATACACATGCTGTATACAAAGTTGGTACATCCAGTTCCTAGACAGAACTGATATCCAAGTAGAGACTTTGTCACGTGCAAAGTAGCTCTAAATTCCTTTGGTTGTGTGAGACCTTCATTAAAAGGCCATCTTTTACAATACATATTTCATAATTCAGAAGCATGTTTTGTTTGTTTGTTAATACCTACACACTTCTCCCTGAAGCTGTTTTCTATATGCAGAGATCTAGATTCATTGAAGGAAGAAGTCTCTCCACTTTGTAGTTATTGCAAGGCAAGCAACAAGGAAACTCCACACTAGCATTGAAGTTTCTGTATGTCACTTTAGAGGGTATGAGAAAAGAATCCTTTTTTCAGAAGCCAACAACAGAATTAGAGAAGGTACAATATCTCATTTGAGAAGATGTAGCAGTGAAAACAGAGACCAAGTCATGCCCTGCTGGTGATTGGCTTAGTCCAAGAAAATTTCAGCTTAGAACAACATTTCACAAACAGTTGTGTTTCACCATGCTATAAATTATTAAAGTTAAAAACAACCACCACCACCAGGTACAATTTACAAATATGAATCAGAGTAGGGCTATTAAGTTTCTCTCTACTGCCTTCAATATTGTAATTAACCCCCCTTTACTGCAGAAAGCTAACATAGTGTTACAAACAAGAAATGTCTGAGTTGAAACAGCCAGCAGAACTTGTTGCTGCATGCAAAACCAAGCCAGCATAGAAAGGAAATGCTTATTAAACCACAACCCAAGGTATAAAATACTTGTAGGGAGGACTGACATTAGTTTTGCCACGTGTTTATCTTTTTCTTTTTTAGATGCTTTGTATTCCTCTGTTATGTATTAAAACAACAAGCCAGTAATGTATATGCAGATCTCTCAAAGGTTGGGATGTAACTAAGCTGTTTTTTAAATGTTATCTCGGTAATGCATTCTTGCTTAGGAATATATGCCCCCCCCCCGGATAAAAGAGGCTGTAATTCTATATTGATTTGAGTGGAAGACCCATTGAATACTGTGGGATTTGCTGCTTTGTAAACTGGCATGGGGTTGTGCTTTAGCTTTCATAAACTCCCACATTCTTTTTAACTTTCCAGCACAAGCTCCCTGTGCCTGAAATACTATATTTTGTAAAGATGTGCTGCCAGTGTTTTTGTAGAAAAAATCTTTACAGAAGTGAAGCTTTCCAGGTGAAAGCTATTCCTCCAATATGAGCTTCCCATGCATGACAGACAGTTCCTACCTATTAAAGAGAGAACTGTTTTTAGCATTCTAGACCAGACTTCCCCAACCTACTGTCTTCCAGATGTTTTTGGACTACAACACCAAGACAGCGTGGTATAGTGGTGGACTCGTAATCTGGTGAACCGGGTTCGCTTCCCCGCTCCTCCACATGCAGCTGCTGTGTACCTTGGGCTAGTCACACTTCTCTGAAGTCTCTCAGCCCCACTCACCTCACAGAGTGTTTGTTGTGGGGGAGGGAGGGAAAGGAGATGGTTAGCCACTTTGAGACTCCTTAAAGGGAGTGAAAAGTGGGATATCAAGTCCAGACTCCCCTTCTTCTTCTTCATCTCTGACCTTTCGCCTTCCTGCGTAAGGTTGGTGGGAGCTGGGAATCCAGAACATTTGGGTGGTACCAAGACACAAACAAACGTTTCCAGAAACCATTGCACTCGTTCCCCTCAATGCCTTTCTCCTAAAGATCTCTTTTTTGAACTGGAGGGGAAGACTCGCACATCAGTTTACACTCAGATAACACAAAAATGTTAAAACGCTTAAAACTGAAACAGATTTATCAGGGCAGTCTAGCAGCTAAAAGTCTTCACCTGCCAACTGCCTGCCTAAGCAGACTGGTTTTCTGCCATGTCCTTAACTAGCAGCAGCAAAGGGAGCTGGTGGGTTTTCCTTCAGTGGGAGTTCCAAAAGGGGCTTAATGCACTTCTTCATGAGAAACCAAACCAGCTTAATGCTAGGCCATGACATTTGTAGGGGCTAGGTGTGCACAAGTTAATTTTGCTTCCAAAGTACTGAAATATTCACAATTCCATTTCAAAATATCTTGTAAGGTTTCTCATTTTGCAGCACACTGAAGCCTGGGTTCTTCCACCACTTGATTGCTTCCAACATCTGGGATCCACAGGACTATGCAGTGAGTTTACACAGCTTCTGATATTGCTAGCTGTGGACCTCTTCTTTTCCTCTTGGAGAGTATAGAAAGTGGTCTGTGACCAGTTTTTGTTTTTTAAAGAGGTGCATACTCTAAGGTGCATGGCTATATCTGTAGTGGAGAGCTCTCAATAGTAATAGAAAAAAACAGTGTTAGAAACAGAGATATGAAAGCTAGGAGCTAAATGGCACCTTAAATCTAGGTTATTGGCACAACAGAATGTCTAGGTGCGCTTTTTTATAACAAGAATACAAAGCTGAAAATGAGTGAACTGCAGCTAAAATCTTATGTTTATTTTTCACATAGTCTAGTCCTCCTGCCCACCCCCTTATATTCTTAAGAGGGTCTCTTCTCTAGTCTTCATAGAGTAGCTGGAAGTGGGGAGGCAGAAAAAGCTCCTCCTTTCCTTCCACTCTGCAGTTTTAATCTGAAATCTTAGGTGCAGTACTGCACCCAGAGCTCAGAAACCACTCACACTAATGAAATTCCTTGTCACAAAAGGCGCCTAGAACAATGGGAGTTTCAAACACTGGGGAAAAACCACGTTTACCATTTTAATTGAATGCTCGAACACAATCAATGAAAAGTTTTTTGTGACACAAAATTCTGTATATGCTTACGCTAAGAAAGGTTCCAATAAAAAATAACATGCTTTTATAAACCATATCTGTACTTATCACCAAATGGCTATGGCCTTTGTCCTGACACACCCCTCTCCTTGTCTCATTTTGCAAAAGCAAAGTCTAATGAGTTAAATTTTATGAGATGTCCAATTAAGGAAGTGAAAATGTTCCCATGAAATGAGTTGTAGTTTGCACATTGCACTTTCAGTTGGCACCAATAACAATGCGCCTTGAAAAACAGGCAGCATTTCCTGGAGTGCACAGAATTGCAAATGGACTGTAGCCTGCTGAATGAGCTGCTGGATAACAGCGATGGCCCATCCAGCCTCACATTTCTCTGGTCACTGAGGGAAGGCATTGCACTTCATTGTGAGTACCAACTATTTTTTTCAACATGTTTAGCAAATGCACTTGGATGGGTTAGCGAAGCAAAACAGAGCTTAATGTGAACCAGGGTTTGGACTTTGCCCCACTTGTACTGTTTGCCACATATGTTTCCTGCCCTTCCAATATAATCCTTGCAAGCATAGGCAGAGTGCTTTTTACCACTGAGTCGTAGGGAATTGGGGATGAGGTTCTGTAGGTCAAAAGGTCCATCTTCAAGGCACTGTTCCGTCTTGAAGGATTCAAAACTGCATCCTCGTTGCGTGCCATGTCCTTTGGATAACATTACTTCTGATCAGAAAGCTCTTGCTGAAACATATAGGAGGCAAAACCAAATTGTGGCTTTGCACACTTTCAACTGCAAGGGAAAACAGAAAGTGAGAGATACTCATATTTACTTTGCCTGCCTGTAACCTGTGGCATTGTGCCATCGGCAGCTACTGTTCATTAAAACTAGGAGCTAGATTAATAAAAGGGGGAGAGTTTCACCTCAAAGTGTGATGTTGCTGTTGTATTATGCAGCACTATCTACAGTAACTTGAATGTATGCATACACCCACACACCCCATGCATTTTAACCAGGAACTTACCTCATTTTCAACAGAAAGGAAGAAAACACTGATGGGAGAGCCAAGGATAGGAAATGGCCATAGAAAGTAACCATTTCTAAGTGGATAGCCATGTTAGGCTGTTGTGGACCAAAAAAAAAAAAAGGGGTGTAGCACCATAAAAGTTAACACTTTTATTATTATGGCATAACCCTTGATGGGCAAAAGTGTAAAACTTGAGATCTTCATAATCAACAGTAATTGGTAATTGTTTCAGTTAATCTGTCCACCCCCTCACTTCACCACCAGCTTGACTGATACATCCTCAATATTAAACATTTATTCTTGCACAGATTGATGTCCCCAATTCAAAGTAATTTTTAAGCAGTTTGAAGTTCCTCTTGACTGATTGGACTGAGTGCTGTCTCAATCACAGCACACACAAACCTAAGCATGGCATTAGGTTTCCCACAGCTCGCCCTCTCCCACATCCCAAGGCTCCAGGTGGGGGGGGGGAAGGTTGACCAGCTTATCCTGGCAGACAGGTGAATCAATTAGATAAAGGCAGAGGCAGAGCATATGCTCGCGCTGCACAGGGCAGGGCGCGCTCCCAAGGGGGGCGGGGGGCGACGGGTGCCCTCCCACACGCCACAGTTCAGGCAGGAGAGTGGCAGGGAAGCTGTTGCTCACTCTGCTCCTGCTCTCTGCAACTGGGTCAGCCATGACCTGGCAACAGAGCTGCTGCAGCCAGGTGCAGCTCGCCACGGCTGAGGAGGGCTGCTCTCTGCTGCTGGGTCAGAAGAGCTGCTGCTGCTGGGAATGAGGTTTGCTGCCCACTCACCTGCCATTTTGTCACTCCTCTCAGTCATGACACCTGAGGCGGGCTGCACTCACTGCAGCCCCCTTCCTAAGACTCTAGATAATGGGAAAGGGAGTGTAAAATGCTGAGTGAGCAATGCCTATTATGCCCCCAAGGCCAGTTGCATGCCCAGTGGAAGCATTTTTATCCATTTTGGTTCATTCTTTAAATGAGGCAGCTTTTTCTCCAAGGGCTGGAGCAGAGCTGGATGGATTCAGCTCCTCTGCAGTTAGTAATGTGTAGAGGTGCACACACCCGTTGCTATTAGGCACGTGTTAGAAGCCAGGTAGTGAGCTGAGCAGTCTGGTAGCTCTTCCCCCTGCTAGGCTCCGGTTTTGTGCTGGAAACACTACAGGCCAGAAGGAAACCACAGCACACAGCTCGCGTGTGCAAGCCTCTTTGCAAAGAAGATAAGGAGCTCACCCTTTCTGTGTCATTTTGAAGTTGCTTTGGCAACATCTGATGTACTGTTGCAGCTGCTGGCCTAAATCAGACGTCATCCTTTGTCAGAATTGTCAAACAACAACAACAACAACCCTCGAACATTGGGGAGCATGTTTGGTGAAGATACAAGCAGGGCAATGACCCTGTGAATGGTGCTCTGAAAGTGATTGTAGGTCAGTGCAGACATTAGCAGCAATGGCAACCGCCCAATGTAAATAGCAGCTTCAGGGGATTTATATGCATTGGGCAGCTGCCATTGCTGCTGGTGCAACCCACCTGCTGGCTGGGGTTTTTTTAGACCCCCCCACCAAACCCTAATGCCTCCCCTACTCAAGGTTGCTATTTTAAAAAGAAAAATCAGACCTGCAAGGTCAAAATACGCATTTAACATGTAGTTTGGCTCTCACCCTGTGAGGCTGCCATTTGATAAAGCCTTTGAATAAGTAGCTGCAATCGCTATTAGTGTTTAGTTATGCCAGTGTTTCCCAAACTTGGGTCTGTTTTTGATCTACTCCCACCAGCCCTAGCTAGCAGGACCAGTGGTCAGCGTTGATGGGAACTGTAGTTCAAAAAAAAAGCTGGAGAGAGACCAAAGTTTGGGAAACACTGAGTTATACAATACCTAGAGGTAGGTATTACATACCATATTTTTCCATGTATAAGACACCCCCATGTATAAGACGCCCTCTATTTTTAGGGACTCCAAATTAAGAAAACACCCCTCAGCACTACCTGTGTATAAGATGAGCCCCAGTTTTCTTTTCATTGTCTATTAAATCTTTCTGTTGCTGGTGAGACAAATCTCCAAGATGATGCTGAACAGACAGAATTGCAGTGGCTTCCCCAGAGTGACTCTAGGGCACAATGGCACCACCGTAGCAGCCTGAATTCCATGATAATGCTGGACCCCATCATACAGGTGTTTCCCCCTCAGTCACAAAGCATTGCAGCTGATGAGATTGGGGTGCATGGTGGCATCATTTGGAGGTAAATCCGCTGCCCCCCCAAAATGCCACAAGTAAAGTATTTATCCTGTTTCATAACCTCATCCCTTCCAATTATGAACAGTGGTAGTCATACAAAAAAAAACAACAACCAAAAAATCCAGCACAGACCAGACATCCTCAAAGAAACTGAATAACCACAACAAGCTGGGCAGAATTTGTTTTTGTTTTTCAATGCTTAAAAGATTTGTTAATTACTAAGCACTTGCGGCATTTGAAGCCGCTTCACAAACTAAGAGAGATGATATCTGTATTTTACTAACCACACTGCAGAAGTGCAATCCCTCAGTTACGTTGTTTTGGGATGTTACAATCAGAGATAAGCCTGAGCTGCTTGTGCGTATGCACATATGTATAGGCTTGTGCATACGTCACTCTTGCACACCTATTTAGGAACATACCTGCTGTTCTGACGAATATTGGTTGTCCAGAGGGTATATTTAATAAGAGATCATTTGTGCTCAGAATATCAGAAGAAAGGCTGGAGTCTTTTGGTAAGTCAAAGGCAGCTGATATGAACTGAGCTCTGTGCAGCAAGGGTTCTCAAATGTCCTCATGAGCTTTTCTTAACAGAAAACTAAACCTTATGGCCTCCCTTTTGGCCTTAGAAAGGCAACTTACTGTTCATTCTTCTCAAGGTGCAAATTACTCCTCCCTAGTATTAGGAAAAAGGGGGCTGAAGTCTCTAAGAACAGGAATATTTTGGAACTCTGCATCATTTAATCCACATAAAATGTGCATATTTGCACCAGTCAGGAATATCTGTTAGCTCAACAGCAAGCTAGCAACAGGAGGGACACATAAAATAGAATATTTTATTTTTAAAAGTTTAATTGATATATTAATGTTACTTGCAAAATCCTGCCAACATACTGATGTAACTACTTGTTTATTATAATTTATAAAAACACTGTCTTTTTAAGAAAGCATACATCAATAAATGGAGGGAATCAGACAAGCGTTCTC
This sequence comes from Podarcis melisellensis, assembly GCF_964234715.1. NCBI lineage: Eukaryota > Metazoa > Chordata > Lepidosauria > Squamata > Lacertidae > Podarcis > Podarcis melisellensis. The sequence continues at coordinate 56,821,669 of NC_138530.1, forward strand.
CAAGTCCATGACAGCTGCTTATTATCCATTAAATGATACATGGTTCATACTTTGAAGACTAAGGAAGGTTGCTATCTTTAGTATTTGCTAAACAACAAATCACTAAATGAGTGTTTTCCTTTTGTTTCCTCTCTAAAGCTGAACTGGCTGCGTTGGACCATTGACTGGAAGTCTGCCATCAAACAAGCACACACGAAACCACAGGAGGGTCTCCATTTTTAAAGTGCCCCTGAGAGTTTCCTATCTTTGGAGAAGAAATGGAAGCGCAACAGAGCAAGCTGGAATTTTTCCACAAGTTGGGCTATGGAAAGGAGCAAGTCCGCCAAGTGCTGGAGAAACTAGGTCAAGACGCCTCAGAGAACGATTTGCTACAAGAGTTGGTTCAGGCAGGCAGCAGGCCTCAGGAGCCTGAGAACTGGACGCCAAGTTTTCACCCCACCCCTCCTGCCCATGGATCATGCAGGCCTTTGCCACTTTCCAGACAGTCTACTGAGGAAGGAAATGATCCCTCCAGTGTCTTGAGAGCTATTGTGATTGATGGCAGCAATGTTGCTATGAGGCAAGCATCTTTTTCATTTTGTTATCTCGGCGACTTCTCTGTTTCTTAAGCTTGCCCTGTGGTGCAAGCCAAACCTTGTCCGTAGATATAAGATGGGACACCTGAGGTATGGGAAATGCACTATGGCAGGGGCGTCAAACTCAAATTCATCGGGGGCCGCATCAGCAGTTTAGAACGGCCGGCGCCGCTAGAGGGCAGATGTTCTCTGGCTTGTAGGCTGCCGCGCATGTGCTGAAGAGGCGGCTTTCTTGTGTCCAAAAAAAAAAAAGCGAGAATAAAAGGTGAAGGCTGGCGGGCCGGATTCGGCCCACGGGCCTTCTGTTTGACACCCGTGCACTATGGGGTTCAGAGGAGCATCACCCCCATTTCCAAGTGAACCGAATAACTGATTTGCATCATGTTTGGAGCGACGAGAGTGAGGTGATCTGAAAGTTCTTCTCTTGGGGTGGTTGATCGATGATGGCATATTCATACAAGCATGTGCCATCAAGCAAGAGATAAGCATGCATGTGTGAACTATCCCATTTGCCTCATTTTCCCAAACTGGCATGCATCTCATCTCTCTCATCCCTTTAAAGTAAGCCATGCAGAAGTTTGCACATGAGGAAGTTGCTGTGCCGCTGACTGCTTTGATGCAAAATTATGTTCTCCAGAAGGAGATAAGAGTTATTTGTTATGGTAACAGGCCTCTATACAAACGGCCGGCTGCCTGATGATAAAGCCAGAGGTTGGTTGATGGTGACAGGGAAAAGCTGCAAGAGCTGCATTTAAGGGGAAATGTGAAGAGAGGGACAAACAGATTGGCTTGGCTGTGTCTGCATATTAAGCACACATGCAACCAATCTCTTTAGCATGCTAGAATTCTGCTTCCCAAACAGGAACTCCCTAAGAGGTATATCTCATCTACAGACTTAAATTACAGCATAATCCTAACCATGTCTACTCAGAAGTCAATCCTTCTGAATTCAGTGCAGACTAGCAGGGTTAGGCTTGCAACCTTAGTTCAACAATGATGCCAATTTCCCAAGGATTCCTAGGAATTGCAGTTCTATAAAGTGGACTGGGGATCCCTAACAAAGAAACCGCAACACTTGCTCCAAACTACAATCTCCATGATTCTTTTGAGAAAGCTTGGCAGCACAATTGGCATATAATGGATATTAATTTTAATTTTTTATGGCTAAGTATTCATTTACTCCTTAATTATGCAGATTTTGGCTGTGTCTGCACATCATAATAGACCATAAACCATGGCTTACTGTTCATGAGCCACTTAGCTCCTTCCTGTATTGCTGCATTCATGATACTATAGCACATGAACTGGGCCACTGTGACTTCTGTTTCAGCTACCAACAACCTGCCCCTGTAGTATCGCTGTTAGAGCCACAAACTCCACTACTGGCTTCCCACTATTAACACTTTCCATTTTGCCTTGTCCTTTTTATATATCTTGTGATGGCTGTTAAATGATCAAATATCCAGGGACAGGAAGCCCTAAAGCAGTTCGTGCCCTCCAAATATTTTGGACTAGGTTGGATACTGTTGCCCTAAACTAAATTAAACTTCTTTGTTTTCATACTCAACAGGCTCCTGAAAGATTAAACAAATGCCAATAAAATCAATGACTCACCTCTTTTTATCCTGGTAAACAACTGCAAGGTTTCTTTCTTTTGTGGGTGAAGTTCAGTTTCAGATAAACTCACAGACCTGCGTATGAGAGTCAATGATTTTAGAATTGTTCCTATAGGTAGGCAAGGGAAACAACCTAGGACAACAATCCTGGGGGTGGCAACTCTATGATCATGCAGAATCTCTTTGATAGAGAGGTAATAAGGATGCTGGCTTAGATTAGCATTTAAGTCTGGTGACCATAAAGTCCAGTGCACCTGGCCTGGGAGAGCACGGCCCTTACTGAATCCAGTCAAAAAAGCAACTGAATAGACTCTTGGGCTGTGGCATTGTTTAGGGTGTTTTGTTGGGATTTTTGTTGTTGTTGTTGATGTTAATTTTTGTTTTTAGATCTCATTATGATTTATGTGGGAAATTGTTGAATTTGGTTGTACACTTAATGATGTGTTGTTTGTCACTTTTTGTTATGTTTCTAATTATGTAAATTTTGTCATGTTGTCAGCCACCTTGAGCATCATTTTAACTATGGAAAGACATCATACAAATTAAATGATGATGATGGTAGAGGCTGAAGTAAAATTACTTTAGAAATTTCTTTCATCCCTGTACTGTACTTGGTTCCATGCCTTGCCTATTTAATATCCTTGCCTATTTAATTTCCTCCATCTACATATATTTCTGAGCTGATTTGCCGTGATAAAGAATCTAGCTCTGACTCATCAATCTCCAAGGTGACTTCTGAACAGCAGGGGCATAGAAGGGAAGGAAACAGTCAGCAATAATAGCTGCCTCTGCCCTCACATTTTCATGAGACATACCTACAGAATATCAATGATACAAAATACTAGAACACATGTAAACTGAGCAGATATCATAGGCAGAAACTGTCAAAAAGCAGCAAGACTTTCTGACCCTAAAACATGCTTCCTTTCTCTCAGTCTCTCTGTCTTTTCTTTTTTTTTTCCAGTCATGGAAATAAGGAAGTGTTTTCATGCTTGGGAATTCAGCTGGTGGTGGACTGGTTCAAACAGAGAGGTCATCAATATATCAAGGTCTTTGTCCCATCATGGAGAAAGGAACCAAGCCGATTTGATAACCCCATTACAGGTAGGCATGCCTCCCGTACATATTTTAGATATAAAAGCTTGCAAAATATTAGGTCACCATTTTGGCTCCTAGTTCAGATACATCCCACAGGAGTTGGTGCAAACAGGTGTGCTTTGGAAAACTCTGCCAAGGCTGGTCTAGGAGAATAAGATGGGCAAAATAGAGTAGATACAACTGAATTATTTTCTGTTATAAACACAGACTTTGATGTACGGTATTTAAATATTTTTCTTTCAAATCTTTGCTGTATTGCTTAAAGAGTGCAAGAGAGCCAATCACTTTCATTCTGTCTCCCCAACAAAAATGTCTCCTACAAATAGCCTGGCATCTTTTTCTGCCTTGTGTTTCTATCACTAATATTGAGATGTACGAGACTCCAGGTAAATGGCTAGGGTTAGCAGCTCATGAATGAAAACATCCCTTCTTCCCTCTGGCACTGGTAAAAAGAAAAAAGAAAGAATATCACATTAATAATTCACATGGATGTTGCAGGTACTCAATAGCTAACACATTAACTAATAACATGAAAACATTAAAGGATGGTTATGGAGGAAGTGATTTTTAGACTACAGAGTGACAAGGGAACCAAGGGCCACATTTCCTCATGGACAATCTTCCTGGGGCCACATGCCAGTAGTGGGTTAGTCCAGAAGAAGAAGTCTCAGAGCAACCGATGTGACTCTTGCACAGCCCAAAACAATATGTTTCTACAAACATACACAAAAACACTTAAGGAAGGTGAAGGTTATGGCTGGAGGAGAATTTCAAGAGCCAGAAAGAGAAGCCAGGAGGGTTGTACAGTATTTGATTCATGAGCTGAAGATCCTCACCCATGTCAGTGGCATTTGTTTCAACCTATCTGTCTATGCTTATCCCTGTAGAAATTAATTCCAACTCATAGTGGAATGTTATGCTTCCCAAAGTTAAGGTCTACTCTACTATGTGAACAGCAAACTATTTTTTAGATTTATATGCATCATCCTCAACTGCACCACTGTAATTCACCTAGTTCTCTTCCCGTCTGTTCCATAAACTGATGACCTGCTTTATTGTCTTGGGACCACAAGCCAACTCACTCTAGTGAAAGGTGATAATGTAGACCTGAATTGTGCTTATTAACTGGTAGATCAGATCACTGATTGTGCAGATTAGAGCAGAGCTCAGGTATTAATCCACCATTTTACTCTGATGACATCACTCCTACCACAAGCCAACTTGAGCTCTTGATTGGTCCAGTTTATTAAGTGCTGAACATGCAAAATCCACATTGTGGAGTTCTGGCCCTCTTTAAATTTAATCAAGTAATTTACAGACCAGTTCACATTCCAGTTACACTGAAATCAATGGAATTAAAATGGATTGAATCCAAATAATTAAATTAAATTTGAGCAGCTGATTCTGCTGTTAGTTACTAATATAGTGACTTGAATGGAGAAACCTTTAAGCACATTTTTGAGGATTCCCTGCATGATTTGTGGTGGTGTTCTTATTCCAAACTTCTGTTTGGGATATTCTTTTTTATTTGTTTAATTCACTTCTCTTATTTTTACATAGATCAGCATGTTCTTGAAAAACTTGCAAAGGAAGCAATTCTTGTGTACACACCATCCCGCAGAATGAAAGGCAAAAGGCTGGTATGCTATGATGATCGGTACATAATTAAACTGGCGTATGAGCAAGATGGAATCATTGTTTCCAACGATAACTTTCGGGACCTGCAGAATGAAAATCCTGAGTGGAAATGGTTCATTGAACAGCGACTACTGATGTACTCCTTTGTCAATGACAAGTAAGAAACTGGCCTGTTTGCAAATATTATTTCACCTTGGGTCACGTATCTGAGTGAAACTGAACCTTAGTATGGTCAGTTGCAGTTCTCAATACATTAAGGGGGGAAAGTACTTAGCTTTTTGTAACCTTGGCCATAACCAAAAAAGTAACTTAATTGTATGTAGCTATGTTGCCACAGATTGTTAATTCTGCCCATTTTTTATCTAGTTAATACAGCTAGATATAAGATGCTACCTATCTTCCCATCAGTGGAGGAACTGTGTACATGTTGCAAATCTTTTTTGCTAAGAATCCCTTCAGTAAACTTAAAATACAATTCAGAAAATATGGTGATGTTTGTCCAATAAACTGTGATCATTTCCTTTTTAGATTTATGCCTCCTGATGATCCCTTAGGCCGGCATGGACCCTCTCTTGACAGCTTTCTCAGCAAAATGCCACAGATTCCCGAGCCAAAATGGCAGCTCTGTCCTTATGGTAGGTTTTGTTTAATGCCATACACAGTTTTATCTGCCTCCCTAGTGGGATCCACAGGGAGATTAACTTGAGGCTCTAGAGAAAGAACCAAGACATGAGTGTTATTCAGACATTCCAATCTCTCATACAACCAAGGAGAGCAGATGTATACACGCTTGCTCCACTCAAGTTGGAGAGAAATTCCAAAGTGGGGAAACTTCCCTACTCATGTAGACGCCACACATTATTTTTGTCTCCATTGCAGACATTTGCCTCCAATTTGTGGAGAATGATGAAAAAAGCAGTGGGGAAATGCACCTAGTGTGCTCATCCCAGCTCTCCCTCATGCAATTCTAATTCCTCTGGTGGGTGATTCATGCACCTGCTTTTCATGTTTTCAGCGTAAAATCCAAATGGGGAACATGTGCATCAACCTCATGCAGAAATGCTCAGGCTCCCTCAACTTCCAGAGCTCACAAATATTTCAACAGAGGTGACAACAGAAGCACATAAAGCAGGTCTGCAAGCCACAACTTTTTGCCACCTTAAAAACAATTGCAAGTACTCCCCCATTTCATTGCAAAAGACAGCAGGTAGTATGTAATGTAATAGTTACTTTCCCCCACTCTAAATTTGTTTGTCTATTTAAAGTATTTTCACCCTGCTCTTCAGCCCCCCCAAAAAGACTCCTAGAGTGGGTTACAGAGGTCAATACTAAGACTGCAAGCCTGACAGTAACAATTACATAAAAGACAGGGCATAAAAAGAAATTTGTATTAAATTTGAATTAGTTTGGTGTTAATTTGTTAAAAATCAAAAATTAATTGGCAAAAGAGAAAGAAAATAAGCAGAGAGAACAAAAGAGTAGAGGAACATAACAAATTCAGACATTAGCTCTTAGTTCTAGATGTCAGCAGGTCATGGAGCTGGATCTAAGCACAGTGGAAGGTTCTGCGGCTTTCTCTCCCTCCAACGGCTCCTGTGATTGTTGCTGGTAACTGAAGGGAAGGCTCTCAGCTGGAGGGGTGCTAAAACTCAGTTGGAGGGGTTGCTAAAACTGCTGTTTTATCTCCTGCTGGTGACCTTCTAGTGAATCTCACCATACAGATTGAACACGGGGGTTTATTATTGAGCAAAGCATAATGATACGCTTCTGCATGTCTTCCAAGTGAAACAATAGCCTGTGGTTTGAAACCCACATTTCACATGTTGTACCTTCTTTGCATAGCAGGAATTACCACACAGTGTGAGAAATATACATGCCACATTCTCACTGCACATGCAAAACTATCCTCAAGTTAGGAGAAGCGTGCTGTTCTGGCAGTGGCCACAAAGGGGCTGAATGGCCCTTCTGATACAAAGCTGAAGTATCAGAATACTCTGGGCATACCCAGAGCAGCCAATGACATGAGTTTCTGGAAAACATACCATTCTCTCTTAATATTAATTGTTCTATAAACTGATAAGCTCAAAAGCATCCAACAGGCTTTTATCTACTGTGCAGGCATGCTTCCACGACCCTGTGTTGAATACCACTGAACATGTATTTAGCAAATTATCTGCTCCGTTTTCCCCCAACAGGCAAAAAATGCACATATGGCATCAAGTGCAAATATTACCACCCAGAAAGACTGACTTGGGACCATCGCTCTGTAGCTGATGAGCTCCGAGCTAAGACAAAGACCAACTCACTTGCTCAGAGGACAGAAGAAGAGAAGACAAGAGTAAACCCAGTAAAGAACAGAGATGGGAATACATCACATTTACCTGGTCTCACCGGTGGTAGTGTTATTGGCAGGAGAAGCTCAGCACACAGCTTGGCAACATTTCACAGTAATCCCCAACAGTGGGAAGGAGAAGACAACAGGGATGCAACAAGTGACTGGACAAACATACATCAAGACAACTGGCAGCCTGAATCAACTGAATTACAACAAGATCAGGCAGGGGCCATGTCAAAGCAACTGACTGCATTGTCTCTCAGTGCCAGCAAATACTCTGGAAATACTCTTGCTGGACCTGGTAAATATGAAGACATAGTGGGTGACCCACGTAGGGATCATTATCTCAAATACAACCAGACTTCATCTCTGTCTCCTCACAGTATGTGCTGGGATTGTCCTTGCTTACAAATATGTAATTTTCAAGGATGTTACAGAATGCAAACAGCAGCAGTGTCAGTCCCGACCTCACAAACACCTTCTAGTTTGCTAAGGGATGGCTTGAAGGACCAACATGAAGGACAACATAGCTCTATGGTTTCTTTGACTGAGTCGTTTTCAGGCTACAAGGATGGAGATATGAAATATCCTGGAAATCTGCAGACCAAATCTTACAACCCATTATTTTTTATGGATTCCAGCTCATTTAATGCACTAGACCATTACACACATCCTTCTGGTACTGAGGCCCAGCAGAATTTGACTCTGCAGTCACTTCCTAGAGAGCAAGCAAATGTCCAGCAAGCACAGTACTTTGGCTTCCCATATAATGTGGCAGAGCAAACTGTGTCCTCCTCCTACACCGATACTGTAGATGCGACACACTTAATGCCATTCGTTCAATGGCATGGGACCCTACATAGCAGATCTCCTAACAGAAAACCATGGTAAGGAGAAAGAGAGGAGTTGGTAATGCCCTATTCAAAGACTCCAGTATTCACCTTCATGCTCAATCTGAACAAGTCTCTCAGTGGAAAGTAGTATTTATATGCTGGCCTTGAGATTTGTTTGTATTCTACATCCCCTACCTTCCTCATGACTTCTCTTCTGCCATCATTGCAAGCAACATCCTGACCTTCACTCCCTCTAGCCAGTTTGTGTTCTCCTTTCCAGAGACTACTCACATGCCACACTTCCCAAAAAGCTTTTCCTAGATCAGTGTTCTTCAACCATGGATCCCCAGACTACAACTCCCAACATCCTTGACCATTGGCAAAACTGGCTGGGGATGTTTTGAATTGTAAACCAGTAACACCCAGAGACTTAAGGTTGAAGAACACTGTTCTAGATCACCACCACAACCTCCTCTGTTACAATCTGTTTAAATTCCAGTTAACCCCTTCTCCACAAACAAAGCCATCTTTCAGCTTTTTCTTATCTGTGTCCGAGGTCCGTATAGAGCTTATCCTTACCAAGGTTATACTGGTGTGATAAAGATGTGGATGAAAAATATATAGAGCTAAATATTTGAGGATGTGTTGTTGGGCAATGCTGATGGGGTGCAAGCCCATGCAGAGGGGCATGGGCAGCAGGGTACACTTTCCCCAGGCCTCGGGGGACCCTGCCAGGAACTGGTTGCTTTTTTTGTTTGAGTGTGTAACTTTATTCTAACAAGACTCCTGTCCTGGGCCTCAGACAAGCTCTGCATGGGCCTGCAGGTGGGGGCCCTCACTGGCATGTCCAAGTAATGTTTAGAAATGCACTTCAGTGTGCTTTGTATAGAATACACATGCTCAACTGGGCAAACAAGGTCCTGTCTGGATGCTCGTGTGGCATCTGTGACCAGAAGCATCTTTTGCCAACTTTGACTGGTGCTCCAGTTGTGGCATTTTGACATAGTTTGTAATGTCCAGGTTAGATTATTATAATGTAGTATATATCAGACTGCCTCTGAAATGGTTTTTTGAAACTGCAGCTGGTCCAAAATATAGTAGCAGCTCTTTTGCTCCATTTAAAAATGTTTTTATATATTCTTCTTGCATTGTTTTAGCAGTTTATGTATATGCTGCCTTGAAGACCAATTGGTAGAGGGGTGGGCTAGAAATCTTTTTAATTAAATAAACAAACCAGCAACACATCCCTTGTGTATTTCATTTGACTCAGATACTCTGAGATATATGGCGATAGATATATGTCAAAGTATCTCCATCTTTTAAAAAGCTTTTGAAATAGCTGGGGCTGTAGGGAGGAAAGCGATCCAGAATGGGACTGGACCACAGAGGAGATTAGGGGTAATTAACTCTCTCCCTTCACAGTGTGTCCTTACTAAAAACATAATAGCTTGGATTCAGCTAACCCATCGTTTGAACAGAAGCCAGCACAAGGGACACAGTCACAGGTCTCAATCCTGCCCCTTCCTCCATGACTAATATTGCAAAAACTTTGGAGAGAGATAGAGATGGTATCACACTTCTCAACACTTATGTGTATTTTTGTGCTAAAAGTCCAGTCAGAGGTTAATTTCTAATTGGGGGGGGGGGGCGGACATAACCAGAATGTTCAGTATAGCAATATATACAGACCTGGTTCACACAAGCCAAAACTAAACCATAGTTTATTAAGCAAACCATAAATCTCTGTTCATATGATCAAACAAACCTTGACTTGTTTTCCTTCCAGCTATTTTGTATTTCCCACCTGCTGTTGGATACAGAGGTTTGGAAAAGAGATTTTACTCTCTCATAGCATAGTTAGCACAATGAAGATTGCTCCAAGCACAATAAAACTGGGTTTGATTTACACCTGACTTCCTCCGCCTTTAAACAAATTGTCCCCACAAAAATACTTAGGCTAGAATAAATCATACTCTTAGCTTTGTAAATAAGTGAATATTTTACACACAGTTTCCAGAAGTTACAACAAACAAGTCTCCATTTGCTAGCAGTAAAATAAAGATGAAGGTTCAAAATGACTTAAAACCAAAGGTACTTTGTTTCCGTACAAAAATGATTGTGCTATCTTTAAATTAGCAAATATATAGGCTGTAAGATTTCCTTTTAAGTAGCATTTGCTGTGTTGGGAGCCAAGCTGCATGGCTCTTTATTTGCTTCTTCCAGGAAGAGGAGAAAGGGGGCGGGGTCAGATGCTGCTGAGAGCCTGCTAAGCCACACCCACTGGCAACCTGAGCTCAGGTTAACACTTTCATGCATACAAGACTTGATAAAGATGACACTGCTGTTAACACAGCTAGGGGGAACTACCAAGCATGGGAAGTGGTTTCATTTTTCAATCGTTCTTGGTTAGCATCTCTATACAGTAGCTTGAAGCCTGTTGGGGGGGGGGGGAGACGCCACACTTAAACCAGTTAAAGTACTGTTTGGATGCTAAGCCAACGTTAATGCCAGCAAGCCCACAACATATCATGATTTCTTTTAGTTAACAAACCACAGTTAAGGCACTGAGGCTTGGCTCACACATAATACCCAAGTTGATTAAGGGTTGTTTTAACCTTAGTTTACAGTTGCATGAAAAGCAGGCTATGGTAAGGTCAGCTAGAGGAGCATCTTTCCAACCTGTAGGCTGGGATCCAAAAGTGGGTCACAGCAGGGCCAGATTTACATACTGTATAAGCTAAACAAGCTATAGCTTCGGGCCCCAGTCTCTTGGGGGGCCCCCAAAAAATTAAAGAAAAACAAAACTGGATGTACATTTCCAAAATATAAGATAAAAAACAAATAAAATAAAACCTACATACAGCAACAGTGTTTTGTGTTGTGTAGGCTCCAATGATGTAAGCAATGGGCCCCCAATCATTTTAAGTTAGAGCTTAATAATTCTTTCACTATTAACATACTTCTTAATTGTATTTCAGTATTTATATACTTCTTCTTAATTGTATTTCAGTTCAACAATTACTTTGATAAAATACATATTTTGTTATGTGCAAACGGCTTTAGATACCTATTAGGCCCATAAATTACCATAGTATTTATCTTAAGGGAAATGCTGAAGTTGCCCTTTGGGGCGCCTAAGGGTCAATTTTTTTATAGTAGCCCAAATCTCAGTTGTATAGGTGTATGTATTTCTTTCAATTTTAACTCATGAGCTATTGCTGCAATCTGCTCCAATTGTATAGTTTATCTTTATGAACACTCTTTTTATTGTGTTATGTTATGTGAGCTGGTCTTTGACCGTAATCAATTATCTATCTACCATATAGCATATATTAAACACAAAAAACAGCGACAATTTGTTGTTGACAAAGGACAGCTGGACATATAAAGGGCCCCATTACCTTCAGTAGCTTAGGGCCTCATCAAACCTAAATCTGGCCTTGGGTCACAGGCACTGGTACAACACTGCCTGCCAGACGCTTGCCTTAAAAAGGGAAGTTTGGGAAGGGAAGGAGCAGCGGATCTACATCCCCACAAGCCCAGGTTCCTGCCACCTGCCGGAGAGCTGCAGCGAGGCCTCGCCCCTCTCGGCAGGGGCTGCAGATGCCTTTTGTTCTCATCTAGCGTGTTACAGACAGGTATGTACTATATTGACCTGACTATAGGCCCCACTTCCACAAAATATTCACATTAATATAGTAGGTACAGGGCGGGGGGGGGGTGTGCTTCGAAAGGAGAAGGGTGGCGATTGGGGAAGGGCGCTTGTTATTCTTCGCTGCTCCTCTTAGGTTTAAGGGTTTCAATTTTTCTCTTGTCTGGGAGGAGCAGAGGAGGCGCCCTGACAGGGAGGGCAGGCATGGCCAGGCCTACACTTTCATGCTTCAGGAACAAGCACGTGAACTCAGCGGGAAGACTCCTCTGCCCCGCCCCCTCCCCCAATTTCTGCCCATTTCCACAACTTTGCAAAAGGCCTTTCAGTAGCAGCAGCATGTCTTTCCCGCCTCCCCGCCCTTTTCCCTTGTGTTCGGTCTACTCACAGAGGCGTGCTGCATTTCTGCGCCTGCGCGCGGGTCTGGGAGTTCTTGGGGCGCCAGTCTCTTGCGAGCTTTCCTGCCTGCTCTCTTGGGAGCCGTTTTAGCTTAGCGGATCCCATTTTGGCGCTCAGTTACTAAATTAATCTTGACTACACCCGTAATTGCTTCTTTCCCTCCGCCAGTCCTTATTCAGTTGATTGCCAGCTCAACTAATTGCTCTTCGCTTATTGCAGTCAAACTGTTAAGTTTGTCTCGCTCTTCCCAGCTAGGGTTGGCACCTGTCCTGTATAATACAGGATCATCCCATATTTCACTGTAAAATGCTGCGTCCTGTATTGTTGGGAAAGCCACTTCCGGACCTGGCCAAGAGGTGGGGTTGCGGGCTTCACGCCCAGCCCACGTGAGTGGGGGCTGGTTTCAGCCCCGCGAGAAAGATTCTGGTGTCTGGTGTCTTTATTTATCCTTGGTGGGGGGGCGGGAATTCGCCACGCAACTACTGAACTATAGAATGTTTGATACCCATTTCTCATAGGATTCTAATATATGACCCTCTGTGTAGGGTAGCATTTCTGGTTCATTACTTTTGCATTTGATTCAACATTAGACTATTGATATCCATAAACCACAATCCAGTAACATTTCATGGGCAGAATTCCAAGTATATATTTCTCATTGATTTTAACAGGACAGGATCACTGGCCATTTAAAAAATGTTCTAATAAATAAGCAACCCTTTGCATATATTTGTAAGACTGTTACTGCAAAGGTGCCACTGGCTTTTTATGTGTTTGCTAACATCTGGGAACTTGTTTGACCAAAGATGGTCAATTAAACTGTTCAAAAAGGGTTCTGGCCAATTTTATTTCATTTATTTTAGAGAGTTATAAAAGTATGAACAAAAAAACCCAAACAGTTTTCAGTTTTGAAGTATTTAATCTTTATTTGAACAGTATTTGTAGGCAGTGCCTTGCAGCATGTTGCATTTGAATCCGGCTTCCCATCCATATTCTCATACAACTAGCCAGGTGTTAATACTTTTTTTGAACTGCAGTAAGAGAGGAATCACGGCACTTCAACAGTTGACATTTCAAAATTTTTAGAGTAATTGAAAAAAGGTGGAGCATTTGTCTTATGTAGAGAAACTAGACTAAAGGAAAAACAATTGAAGTCAATTTCCCCCTCAAACAGAGAACTGAGATCATTCAGTGCTTCAGAAAGAGTGATGATGGCTCTGCTACTGTATGGAAACTCAATACAAATGGAAGACTGTGATCCATAATTTACTACCACACAAGCAGCGGTGGAGAAATTACAGTGGGGAAGAGAACTTGGAAGATATGGTTCAACATTGCCAAAATACACAGAACTATTGGCACCAGAAACAACATCAGATGAGAAGTGTGTGCTTCCCACAGGAGGTCATCTAAGGATGAGATAATACAATTTTAGAAGCTACAGAAACGAGTAAAAATATTATTCCAGTAAAGCAAACATAGTCTTGATAAGAACTTGGAACCACAAAACCCCTAATTCACTATGCAATTATAATTGTACATTATGTGACATGCAGAACTCCTTTTCTAACCAATGGGATGAATTCCATGTTAAAGTTACAAATTTAAAAGCTGTACAAGAAGAAGGAATGAAAATCAGCAACAGAGAACAGTTGATTTATAGCTGGCAAATCTGACCCTGTCTAATACGGCCTCTGCCATCCTGGTGCCCTCCAGATGTTTTGGTTACAACCCCCATCATCCCCATTTAGGTGGTAGTACAAAACATCTGGAGAGCATCAGGTTGGAGAAGGCTGGTCTAATACATAAGTGATCAGAGGACTTGATGACTGTAGAATCCACTGCAGACTACAATACAGTATTTGTGACTTGCCTGCTTCTTGTCTATTTGCCCCAACCTCCCTAGACCTCCATCCAGGTTGCTATAAAAATGTACACTTGCTCAAGGCCCAGGACTTTGCTTTTCTACAGGTATGAACAACCAATAACTGATGAGATGCAAACTGTTTTTAGAATGCACTGATGGTGAAAAGAAACCAACAGCCTCTTTCTGCCATCAAATGATGTGTCACAGGTGACAAGGGTATTGAGATGAAGGTCACATCCAGTTCACAACTGGAGGACAAGATTATGAGTTTGTAGATAAGGAGTACTAGAAGAGTTGGCTTACAGAGTCTCTGTGTTTATTCACTTCCTACTTTGTGCATATAAGACCAAAAGCATGTTGGAAGCCTACTTTGTGCGAGTAGCATACAGCAATATGTGATTTAGTTAGTATAAAATTTAAAGTGGAGTACACACATAAAACCACGTGGTGTCACCCTAGCTTACAATATAGAAACCAGAAGCTGCAAGGCAGGAGGTATCTAGTAGTGCCAAAGGCAGGATCTAATATTTGGCCTGTGTGTATTTTAACTTTTTGTTTTTGTGGGGGTGAAGGCATCAAACTTAATACATTTGATAGAAAACCCCCCCACTATTGCAAAAAGCTGTTGAGGCTGTAGCAATTCAACATGAATAAATATATTTTAGCAGTAGTCACACTTAAAGCCTGCCTTTCTCTCAAGGTGGTATTTAAGACAGTTTACAACATTTAAAAACATAAAATACAAAATAATAGAAGCAAGCTGCTTAAAAATAATTCTTAAAATACATCAAAACACATTTTGAAGCATCATTGAAATGCAGTTTGCCCTGACAGCAGCCAATGTCTGCAACTTACGTAGTTTCCAAAGGCTTATCTGAATAGCTATAAAGACAGTAGTTCTGGACTACCAGTTACATAACTGAGCAAAACAGATGCTTAAAAACACAGTATCACCTCTGCAAAGTATGAAGCTCTGCTCACACAACTTTGCCAGGAGAGTGCTGTAGCTCAGTGGTAGAGCATCTGCTTTGCATTTAGAAAGCCCTTGGTTCCACCTTCAGCTACTACCAGTAAGCAAAGACAATACAGTGGTACCTCAGGTTACATACGCTTCAGGTTGCATACGCTTCAGGTTACACACTCCACTAAGCCAGAAAAAGTGCTTCAGGTTAAGAACTTTGCTTCAGGATGAGAACAGAAATCGCGCTCTGGCGGCGTGGCGGCAGCAGGAGGCCCCATTAGCTAAAGTGGTGCTTCAGGTTAAGAACAGTTTCAGGTTAAGTACAGACCTCTGGAACGAATTAAGTACTTAACCCGAGGTACCACTGTACTGAGCTAGATTGACCAATGGTCTGTGTCAATGTAAGGCAGAAACCTATGTGGCTTTAATATATAGCAGTTCTCAGATAGACCATCTGTATGCTAGGAGATACTCCATTGTGTGCAAACTAAGCATTAATGAGTTTTGGTGAAAGTATTTTTAAAGAGAACATGGTTGCTGTGGCCCTTGCATGCTAAATTAGTGCTAAAGAGTTACGTGCAGTGGAAGGGATTTTCTGTCAAAGGTGCAGATCAGTCATCTAAAATGGCTCTGGATCTAGACATATTCCTGGAAGTACACGTCATAGAGCAGACTTTCTGTAAGGGAAACGGGTGGCACTGTGGGTTAAACCACAGAGCCTAGGGCTTGCTAATCAGAAGGTCGGCAGTTCGAATCCCCGCGATGGGGTGAGCTCCCGTTGCTCGGTCCCTGCTCCTGCCAACCTAGCAGTTCGAAAGCACATCAGAGTCAAGTAGATAAATAGGTACTGCTCTGGCGGGAAGGTAAACGATGTTTCCGTGCTCTTGCTCACCAGAAGCAGTTTAGTCCTGCTGGCCACATGGTTCCCTTGGCCTATAGAGTGAGATTAGCGTGCAACCCCAGAGTCGTTCGCGACTGAACCTAACGGTAAGGGGTACCTTTACCTTTACCTATTAGTGAATAGCCGCTATATTTATCCATCTGTTATTATGCCATCCTTCAATTATATTCCTAGAATGACTTAAATATATATATATAAATTAAAATGTAAATCTAATAAACCAAGAGGCCACAAAATAATAAAAGCCACACAGAACATTCAGCAGGGTTAAATAACAACAATGTTGGGATGATGCCAAAAAGATAAGGAAGATGTGAGGCCAATCTCTCTTGGAGAGAGCATCCCACAGTGGGACTCCTCTTCTGTTTTGCTTGCTCTAGCACTGCAGTGACCCCAGTGCAGTGCTGTGGCACCTTCTCATTAATTTAAGTGGGGTGAACGGGTTAAGAAAAAGGCTGACAAAACCACGTTGACTGTCAAGTGGCATGTGAAACAGCCCTTGGTTGGTATCTGCGCCAGAACAGAAAAGAAGCTTCTGACAGAAGCTAATCTTGGGAGAAAGTGGGTTGTTAAGTTTCGGAGATGGCCCAAGACATTTTGTTGGCTGATAATGGTGTCCCCACCTCATTCTGCATACAAGAGGGGACCAGACAGGCAGCTGAATTTTACTTCAACTCTTGAAATGCCAGTGTCTTTACACCACACGTAAAGTAATGGCTGCATGACAGGCCACATGGTACATTTACCTTACTGATGCTCCCCATTCAGCAGAAACTGCCTAATTGTGGGACCTGATCACTTTATTGAATACAGATAAACCAATCACGTGAGCTTATGAAAATAAATGGGCAAAAAGCACAGCGAGCCACCTCAAGCTAGACCCATCTCCTGGTTTACTGTTGTATGGAACTGGTGATCCTGATCTTAAGCCACACCAGTCTTTGAACTGTGACTGCAGGTTGTAGTTTTCATGGGGTGGAGTGGGAAGTAGCATGGAGCCAAGGCGTTCCCAGGTTCCAAGAGCCAGGAATTTGAATGTGTCGTCCCCCCACCTCTCCTTTCCCAGCCTTTCAGCTGGCTGATCTGGCAGCAAGGGAATGCAAGGCCAGGTTTTCTTTGGCGGCCCTACCTCAGTCAGAAACAGATGGTGCCAACATGGAGGGGAGGGGAAGGGAGGGGAGGCCAGAGTTAGTGTTGACACTCCACAGCCAGAAATATCAGCCTGGCACCTGGAAGAAACACCTCCCTCCCTCATCTTGCACAGGCATTCCCAAAGCCTGAAAATCTTTGAAAACACATTTCAAATGCTATATAAAACAATGTATATACCCTTTGAAGACAATGGCTACAGTCATGTGCCTACTTAAAGGGAAGCAGGGGTTCAGCAGGGCTTACCTTTCAGAGTAAAGAAACAAAGGACTAGGCTATGAGAAGCCTAAGAAGAGCAAATTAACTATTTGCCAAGTGCAACAATTTGACAAACTTCAATGTGTAAGCTAATTTTAAAAAATAAACAAACAAGCCATGCTACAAATAAATGGTGCGTTTCAAACACTAGTATGAATAGCAAAATAAATAAAGTTTAAACTAAACTTTAATAAACTAAATTCAGGAAGTGATACCCATTTGGGACTTCTGCTTGCCTCATGGGACTTCCCCTTCTCCTCCCCTTTGCACCCCCTCAGAGGGTTGGGGAAAAGATCTGGGAGGTTGCAGGGGATAAAAGTGTATGTTGGTACTTACTGTGATAAGTTCCTTCTCTGTTGGGAGAAATACAATCCTGTGTGGGTTATCACTGCCCATCTCACCACTGACAGGAAGTAACTTTTTTGTTTTAAAGCATATACCTGGGGCTGGGACAACCCATTTATCTCCAGTTCAATTTGTGCTTAAACAAGTAACTGTACAGTCAGGAATGAATGAACAGAAGGAAACCAAATAGTTATGAGCTGGAAATTCAGCGGTCCCAGTGGGGCATGCCTCTCTGTTCCCTGGACCCCCAAGCTTGCCCTAATGGCCCCTTTAGATAGTACAGGTGGAGGGGAGAAGGGGGAACCCCCTGTTATGTGCTAAAGAGCAAGAGGGGCAGGGAGATAGGAAGCCCCTGAGCATTGGGGGAAGGCATGCCTGGCCCCCTGGGCACCCCCCCATGCTCTGTGTCTGATTACCTCTCCCATGCACACAGCAGTACCTGGGAGGACCGGATCATATTTCTCCCTACAGAGAAGGAACTTTCATGGCAAGTACCGATGTACACTTCTCCTGTAGGGAGGGAAATATGATCTTGTGTGGGATGTATCTCAGCAGTTCTCAAATCGAGTGAGAGTCGCTGTGGGCCCTACCTCTTTGGTGTTAAACACCTTTTGAACCACTTGTCTCCCAAGGATACCTCCGCTGAGGCGTAAGTATCTAGCTTGTAATGACTCATGAATGTGGAAGGCGAAGGTCCAATTGTTGCCTGCCACCACAGGTAGCTCCTGCAATGTTTAGGCCAAGGGTGGAGCGATGGGCTAAGGTTCCCTGACTCCTACCTGGTCGGGGGGGGGGCTGTAAGCCTTTACTTCCACAGTACCTATTCAGAGATTTGTCAAGTGGGTCAGATTGACCCCAGGTCAGATCACTGTAGGGAGTCCCTTCTGGTTAAGGAGGACATGGTTTGCAGAACTCATGGCCCTATCAGTGGCAGACCCTTGGCCTAAACATTGGTTATCCAACTGCTCAAGTGTTGGAGGCTCTGCTGACAGGGATTCTGGGCATCCAAGGCAGAAGAATGGTGGCCTCCTACATGAGGGTCTGAGCCTTGCTGCCACCCTCCTTGCATCTATATGCCTCGGTTGCCAGGGCGGATAGGCATCAGCCTCCTGAAGTGATGAAAGACCCTTCTGATTACTCTGAGCTCCAACCAGTTGATGGATTGGATGGCTTCCTCCTTGAACCAGGTCCCCTGAGCCTCCTGGGCCTCTGTTTACCCACCCCATGGCTGCTTTCCTTAGGCCCTTCCCCTGCTGCTGCCCCTGATGGGCCTGCGGCAGGTGGAGGAAGGCTGCAGGTATGCCCAGAGCCTGTCCCAGACAGGCCAGCCCTTCAAGAGCAAAAGGGAGGCATCCTGCAAGGGGTGGGTAGGCATGAGTGGTCCCCTTCCCCCAGCTTACCAGAACCTCTGGGAGTGCTGGAGCAGGCTTTTCAGGTCCCTCATACCTGCATGGCTGAGGAACTCGCTGCTACTGGAGTCAGGGTGATTGCAGGAGCTCTTACTCAGGCACCCAGTAACTCCATCTCCAAAAACAACTCTCCTCCTGAGAGAAGTCCTTTTCATCTGTTTAAGCTCTTTCCAATGCTCCCCACCCATCCAAGAACATCCAGAAAGACTCCCAGGCTGTAGGCCCAAAACAAAAGGCCCAGACAATGGATACCATGCAGGAGATCTATACAGCCTGGAGAAAACAAAAACCCTGTAGGAGTAGCAGAAGGAAGCGGAAGTGGGATCAAGGAGTAAACAAAAGAAAAATCCCTTCCAATATGGCGTTCCTGCCTCTTCTCTTTTGCTGTGTCTAGAGAAGCTGGCAAGACATCACACCAGTGGCTGCCAGGAAGCTGGAACTGGAGATAAAGGGGTTGTCCCTGCCCCAGGTATACACTCTCTCTCAAAAAAGTTATTTTCTGCCAGTGGTGAGATGGGCAGGGACAACCCACACAAGATCGTATTCCCCACCCTACAGAAGGGAAAATACACTCACAGTAGGTAGAATTCACAGAAACATCATTTGACAGAAGATGTAAGCTTTCAGTGCATTAGTAGTGCCATTACAACATTTCATTCACAATACTTCCAAACGCTTTTAGTTTAGGGAGTTATATTGTCTATATAAGCTACATGTTTGCAATTCTATTGAGCTTCTTCTCAGCACTTGAAAGTCACGCTAATTAGGACTCTGCTAACACTTACCACAAGGCTGGGCCTGACCCTGTCTGAGGAAAATCCTTGCCTACATGAAAGACCACTATTTTGCACAGAAAGGCTTTTGGATACCCATGCATATATGTTTGTGCTGTAAAAGTTGGCAACTCCAAAGATAAACAGAGTCCAGATTGAAGGATCAATGGTGAGCCAAAGGATTATCTTGGGGTTTGTTCAGGATGTCCATTTGCATCAGTTTGCTACCCTCAGTTACACAAAGCAGCAGTTCATTTTGCACCAGATTCAGTTGTTTAGCGTACCACTTCTATTTTTTTTTAAAGAAACATGGAGATTTGTGCTTCATTTTAAAAGTGCTAAAACTCCTGAAGTGGTTTGGACAAACCTCACTATGGGTCCTATAGTAGAACTGATTTCAAACTGCAAGTTAAAGGTGTCATTCCAGATTCTAGCATTAAAGGGCAATATTACCTAATATCCAGAGGAAAGCTTAAGGGATTGCAGTAGCAAAACGGAAAATCTTGCATTGGTCATAAATAGTCTATAAATTCTTTGAAGAAAAGCAACAGCTGTCTCATCATCATCTATGCATTCCTCTTCTCAGAAGCAGAAATGTTAAGTGTATCTCAGAGGTTCCTATCTTCACAAGATGTTTACACTCTTCAATTATTATTTGGCTGAATTTATAGCCTGACTACTAGGTTAAAAAGACACAAAACCATAGGTTACAATATATTTTTTTTTAATTTTTATAAATAACTTATCTGTTACAAAGACAGTTTACCCAGCTAAATCACAAAACCATCAACTCAAGATATCCAAATTAGGTTTTATTAATAAAACAGGTAAAAATTGATTTGTCAATCTTCACATAGAACTGCAGATGAAGCTGAAAAACAAGGCTTCTTTTTTTTAATAAACAAAATGCATTCAATGCAAGTACTTTGGTTCTACTGACTAATTACTTGGGACAGTCATTTTATTCCCATATTTTAAAAAATTAAAAGCCTTTAAAACAAAGGCCTTTGTATTCATAGATCACTTGTAAAATTCCTGTTAAAAATGTCCACTGGAAATTATTTACAGTGGGTGACAGTCTACTTTGTCTCTTGCTACATTTAAGCACTCTCTCCTGTCTTATCCTAAGAGATGCTACATCTTTTTTGTGGTATGCAAGAGAGCATTAAAAAAAAACCATTTGTGGTTTCAGTTATGTCTCCTTGTCACCTGAA
The DNA here is from genome assembly GCF_964234715.1 of Podarcis melisellensis. Taxonomy (NCBI): domain Eukaryota; kingdom Metazoa; phylum Chordata; class Lepidosauria; order Squamata; family Lacertidae; genus Podarcis; species Podarcis melisellensis. Next base: position 56,842,689 of record NC_138530.1, read on the forward strand.
TGCTTTCCTTTAGATCAAAGAGCAAGGACTATGAAAATAAGAGAGATGCTTAGTATTGCTTCAGTGTTCAAGTCTGCTTGATTTCTTTTTTCCTGTATTTCACACTATTGCTATTCTCTACCAAATCGGGTTTAGAAACTGGCTGCCAAGATATTGATAGCATTGATGTTTTATGCTACTGCTACTGTTTTGTGTACTGTATGTACTTCCCCAGTAATAATCCCTTAAAGAATTTGCAAGATATCCAGCAGATGAAGCAAGCATATTAAGATGCTGATCCATTGGTGGGTTGAACATACTTTAAACTTCTGTTTCCTTGTGCCAGACAAAAATATTACATTGTGTCACCCACCGTAAAAATCAGTGTACAGAGTGAACTATATGCATATACTCCAACTTTTCCTGCATTTTCACCATGCTGCATCTGCAGATCTTCACAGATCATCAGCATTTACAAGAGCAACGTACAGAACAGGCAGTGGAGAGCTATTTGTGCATTGTTTATTATTGCTCTTATTTTAAGGCACCGCTTCTCTCAGATCAAAAGCTTTTTAAAAAAGGGTCATGATCGTGCATAATCACTTAAAGGGAAAAAGAAAGTTAACAAAAACTATTACACTATACATTAAGAAGTACAAGAAATAATAAAAGGTGAAGAAAAGAAAGGCACTTAAAGCAGCTCTAGAGCTATGTACAGTAGGAAAAGCTTTGGGGGTATTCACTGTGAGTATTGTACAGACAAAGCATGCAGTTTCTTTTTCATCTTCAGACGTGATTGTACTGATTTGCGTCTTCACAGAGCAGAGCTGTGTTTTTGCTGGAAAGACAAGGCGAAGAGTACCACTGATTTGTGAAGTTCTACAATTCACGATCCCTATGCGGCAGCAAACAGTTTAACACACTTTCAGCTTGTTCCTTTCCATTTCCTCGGTGAATGTAGTGTTTCACTGAAAGCTTTACAAACAACCCAAAAGCCATCAATCTAATCCCTTCCCCTGTCAAAATTCAGTAGTGACATCTGTGGAGGAAGGCGGTTGGGGAACACCCAAGCACTGAACATGATGAGAGTTATTCTTACTGGGGTTCTGGTAATACTGTACATGATTCAGGCAGCTGGCAACCAAGTCTTTCAGGAGATTACCTTCCAGCTGATGAATTTCAGCTGCCTGCAGCACAACACTGAGGTATTATCTCTGTAGCATGACATTTAACATTAGTAATAAACCTTGTCACACGTTCAATTTTACAAAATCCTATGCATAAATGATTATTTATCCCAAGGAAATGACACAATAGTCAAAAGGTTGGATTTACAGAAGATAAGTGAGCCTCCCTGGCTCAGAAATGCCTGGGCATCTCACACTGTTCACAACGGTTTAAGGCTGGGTGATTTAAAAAAGTACAAGCAGTACAACTCCAATGATTCCCCTCGTATTCCTCCGTATCAGGTACAGTCTTTGGTGTTTTGACAATGGACCTCTGATCTGCTGAGGAGAAAGAGAACAATTTTTAAATACAAATAACAGGAGAGATTAAATTCTGTGAAGCTTTCCCCACCCACCCCCTGCAGTATTCGGTATTACACAGTAGAATTAAGTTGATTATTTCCACTGCTGTGTTATTAAAAGTTCAGTCCACTACTCAATTGCAAAAAAGGCCTCCTCTTCCATATGCTTAAGGCTAGACAATCCTCTCAATCTCTAAAAATGAACAAAAATTAAGCAATTTCAGCACATGGACAGAGCAGAACTGATCCACCTGTCTGCATGCAACAGAGAACAGTAAATGGATACAGTGATTACATGTATGCTGCAGACCTCAAGTAACTTTATGATGAAGAACTGACAGTATATATTACAATAAATGGGCTCAATGTTTCAATTTCAGGGATGCTAACAGACAGAAAATTTAGCAGCAGTACCTTTAGGCTTTGGTGCCACAGGACCTAGAAATCCAATATTATCATAAAAATTATGAATGGCACTGGGATTAAAATGTGGTCCTGGAAAACAGAAAAAAACACAACACAATGAAAGGAAGAGTTAGTACAAAAAGGCAGCTAAAGCAGAAGCATTACAGAATGTGTAAGACAAGATATTCACTGATGTTGAAGGAAAAATTCTGAGGTCACCTAATGCAATCTACCAATTTTGTGCCTCCATATATGGCTCACTAAAAAGCATTCAAAGGTGCCATTTTCTAATTGAAAATATGGAGTGGGGGCAGGGAAAGCTGAAGACAGTCAAAACAGTCCAATGGAAAGATGAGCCAGGCTGCAGCAACCTTCAGGTTTTACATTAAACCTCAGGTGAAGCGTCAATAATATTAGGTTTTGCTTTGCTAAATCAAGACAATAAACATGTTTTGGATATCACCCAAAGTACACCCACTGAAATCAATGGACTTAAATTCATTGATTTTAGTGGGTGTACTCAGACATGACTAACATTGAAGTTCACCAATAGGATGCAAACTAAACTAAAATATGTTTGTGTTCATATAGAATATGGTGGATTTTATCATAGAACCATAGAATTATATAACTAGATTAAAACAAGCTTAGCTCTCTAAGTAATCCAGAATATAGATATAGCAATAGGAAGTCTTACCCTAAGTGCCCAACAGCTGTCTTGTTTGTCTTATTCAGGTTTAATTTGGTCTACTGATTTTAAGAATTATTTTTTTCAAATAATGTTTACCTGGTGAGAGCTCAGCTGGATATTCAGAACTGTTCGTAATCCCTGAACCATGAATTTTTTTTGTATTATTTTGAACTACAAATATGAAAAACACCAAGCTAATGTTTGTCTATTTGTGCTCCGGTTGCTAAAATGATAAGAACAAGTCTTTTAACATGTCTTTTTTTCAAACCTAGCCCTGCCCTATTCTTCTGAAGAACTAAACATAGCTTTTAGGCTTTGAAGAAGAGGAAATGGAATAACAGCCACCACAACCCCAGCCATTCTGAATCAGGAATGGGGGAAAGGGCTGATTTTGCATTGTCTTCCTGCTTTCTATTCTATGCTAAACTTAAAGGCTTTTATTTGTAGGGTGAGAGAGTAACTTTAGAAATTATATTTTGTATGTAAGCTTATCTAAATCCTTGTTTTATTTTCATCATTATCTGAAAATATGTAGACTTGATCTTTTACAAACAAAGAATCCCAGATAAACAGTGACAAGGTTGGGCATTTTGTTTGCTATGAAAATGCTCAATAAAATGTTAGCAACAACTGAATTACACAATGCATTAATCAAATATTTACATGTTCTATAAACCTCAAACCTTCAATGTTTAGCTAAATGGGCAAAATTATTATTTATACTGATAGTACAGTACCTCTTGCTTGAAAAAGATCAATCTCTTTGGTTAGGCAATCTATGTCTATCTGAAGTTGTCTGTTACAACTTCTTAACTGTTGCATTTCTTCAAGCTGAAAAACACAGAACAATGCTGTCTATTAGATTACTAACTTTATACGTGGGACAACAAAACTTAGTGATGACTGTGATTTAAGCGTAATCATGCCATCTTCAACCCAAAACTGTTAAAGAACAATCCCATCAGATCTTGAGAGGAGGGTATTTATTCCCATGAGGTGTCTAGTCACTGAATTTTGAATTCAAATTATTACTGAAATTACAAAAGCACCAGCTGATACACAGAAATCAGTGATAACTTTTCCTTGTTGATAGTCCTTAAAAAAAAATCATTTTGGAAATACTTTTGGGAAATAATTCTAAGTGTATCACATAAGCACAGTCAAGCAAAGAACTGGCTTGCCAGAGTCAGTACTTTTTAAGACCATTCAGAACAGATGACTGCGTTTTTAAAATTGTCTTCTCGGTCTCCTGGTTCATGCATCATGGTAAGCTAAACGGGTTCACATTGTTCCTCCCTGGCTTTTTGTTTTAACTTTTGTGCCACACTGAGCTAAGTCAAAGTTTTATCCAAACCTGGGCTCATAGTTAAGTCCTGGTTACAGCTTGGGTTTTAGAGAGGAGATAATGTAACCACAAACTCAGGTTTGGAAACACAAAAACGAACTTTATCTTAGCTCAGCACAGGGAGGAGCAAAGTGGCTGTAAGCTCACCTCCATGTCCCTGCACATTTCCAGTGAGCCATAGTTTGCCTTACCATGATGTATGAACCAGGTGACAGGTAAGCAAAGTATATTTTACGTATCATTACCATTTTTAAACTGAAATTCTATTTCAGACTTATACATGTCTAAAACCTCCAGAAATTATGACTTACTGAAGGAATTTGGGAAGCAGAATTTGATCTTTTCAGGCGCCTTCGTGTTAGATTATTCTCCATTTCATTGACTTCTGTTTTTAGTTTATCTAGCTTTTTCTTCTGAATCTCAAGTTCTCGTTGAAGCCGTTCCATTCTAGCCTTCTGATGTACTAGCAAAGCTGAAGGACATAAAGGTATCTCTTTAATCAGTGTATTGTTCTCTTCACAGCATCATTTGATATAATATAGGGCACCCCAGGTCAAACAATTTCATGAGAACTCCCACTTTACCAAAACTGAATTATATAAAGATTGTGTGTACCATACAGTTGCTTTGAAACATGAATTCAGATGATTGCCTATAATAGTCATACCTGTATGACAGATGTGCAGCTAAAGGTCTGAAAATTGACATGTGAAGTTTAGACGCCTCCCATGTGGCCTCCTTAGTTCACTTCCTGGCTCACTCCCTCCCCACTCCCTAGGTCAAGGATTGCCCATCATCCCTGACCATTGGCCATACTGGTTGAGGCTGATGGGAACTGCAGCCCACAACATCTTTAAGGAACCACACAGGCTACAATTGCCTTATCTTCTGATAATCAGACAGTGTTAGAAACTGAAAGATGAAAGCTAGAAGCTAAATGGCACCTCAAACCTAGGCTATGGACGCACAATGGAATGTCTAACCTTGCTTTTTTATAACAAGAATACAAAGCTGAAAATGAATGAACTGCAGCTAAAATATTATGTTCATTTTACACATGGTCTAGTCCTTCCCCTGCTCACTCCCCTAATATTCTTAAGAGGGTCTCTTCTCCAGTCTTCAGAGAGTAGCTGGAAGTGGGGAGGCAAAAGAACCTGCTCCTTTCCTTCCACTCTGTGGTTTTAATCTGAAATCTTAGGCGCAGTACTGCGCTGAGCTCAGAAACTGCTTGCACTAATGAAATTCCCTGTCACAAAATGTGTCTAGAATGGGAGTTTCAAACACTGTAATCAGCCTTTGTAAGTCCTTTTTCTCTACACCCCTCTTATTTTCTTAAATTCCTGACATTCCTTTCAGTTTTCTGCATCTTCCACCCTTGCTTCCTTATTCAGTTTCTGAGTCTATCCACTCTTCATGAGCCCAATGTCCCTTAACTATACCATCTAATAGTGTTCCCACTATGTTTCTAAGCCTACAATCTCTCTCTCTCTCTCCACCTGCCCAATCCCAATCCTATCCACAGCTCAGAACTGTTTTTGCAAAGGCCTCTCAGTCAAAATGGCCTATGAATTCTGCATACAGAAATAAAACTGATTTTCAATAATCTTACACTCTTTCCCGTAAACCGTCAGATTTAGTTACAGCCAAAGGTAGCATTGCAGGTGACAGGTTGTTCTTAAACTTATTACATGTAGACACTATTTTCTTGTGCTATTCTTACATTATATATGGTAAGATGTCCAGCAAATTCATTCATTTGGTGGAACAGAGAGATTTAAAGGAAAACAATTTATTCAAAACCATGTTAAATTAGTTTCAAAGAAATACTGGCATTTAGTTTTAAACTACTTCTGGTTTAAAGCAGCAGTCCAAGCCTTGGGTGAAATACATACAGCTTCGAGAATCATATCCTAGTTAAGGCTTCAGAATTAGACCTATCAAATGCTTTCAATCACAGATCTAGACAATTTAAAATTCAATTTTATTAAAGTTTGAAATAATCCAAAATGAATTGGTATGTCAACTCATTAGCTCCATGGGTTTCATTAAAAAAAAAAGGTTAAGATGAAACCTGATAATTTTTTATTCTACTGAATGGTTGTTGCTTTTGACTTCAAATGTCATTTCAGAATATATTGTAAAAATAACTGTATACACAAACCAAGTTTAGAATAGATAACATCATAATTATAGATATAAAACTTGGTTATTCAGCAATTATGGCTTAATGATGAAAAACTGAAGCTCAAATTGCAACTAGATGGAATCTGGCCAGAATCTTATAAAGACATTTATTGTAGAAACAGCACATTCTGATTGCTTTGTATGCCATGGTTCAGAATCATGGCCATACAAATCAAGATGCAGTGTAGCAGGGGAAGACGTTCCAGGAGATATAATGAAAGTCAAACCTGTACTAAACACATATACCGGATTACTAAATAAAGCTTTGAAAATGTTTTATACAGCTTTCTGCATAAGACCACATTAGCAATCAAGTCTATTTGAGACATACATTCTCTTTAAGTGGCATAAATAACAACATACTTAAGGAATATATTTTATTGCTCCTAGGTCCACAACTTATTTTAAAGCTTATCTAAATACCTCAGTTAAACAGGAAACATTTTGCTCAAGCCTTTCTGTACCAGAAATACTGCCACAAGCAATTCAATGCAGATTAAAAGCTCATTAAAATGTCTGTCCTTCTCAACTTTTATTTGAATAAAGAAACATTCTTGCTCTTACAGATACATAGAAACATACGGAGCTTGAAAATAAGATGGGAAAGATCTTAAGACTCAAATATGTCTAGTTTGATAGATTTCAAAGCTTTCTCATGGTTTTTGATAGGATGCTATAGAATTTGGGGTTAGGTCTCAACCACTGGGAATTGGGTTGACATCAATGCCAGAATCAATATCTGGAATTAAATTGGGATGGGAGAGAAAAGATAGGACTAAAAAAAAAAACTGGGAGCATTTTTTATGTAAGGGGAAGAGCATTTCTTAAAAAAAAAAAAAAAGATTCATGGAAGGCTTATTGCTAGCTTCAAGGCAGGACAAGGCCCTCTTACTCTCTTTTTTTAATTAAAATTTGACAGACCTCTTTTCAGCAGGTGCCTGTTTCCTTCACTAGGACACCTCGAATGCAGTACTGTTCTGTGCTGGGAGCATTATGGAAAGCCTGAACAATGCTTGGGGCATTGTAGAGAAATGGTGGCCACTGAGAGAAACACCACATAAGTATTTTAAAAGAATGAAAGGCCACCACTGTGCATGGGTGGCCACCACCCCGTTGTTGGCTAATGAATCCTTTGAGGAAGAAAAAAATTGCCTCTGAAAAATCACCAAAATGGCTTTCCAAACTACCCACAAATGGAGTGTCAAGCAGACAATTTCTTTCAACACAGGCACTCACCCCAAGCCCAAACTTATGCACAACTACATATACATGCAGCACCAGGAAATCAATCAATTGGCCACTTTTACCTGCGAATCAGATCCCCACTCACAGCACTGTGGGGTGTGTGTCTCTCCCACCACATGCCAGCTTGGTCCCAGCTGCAGGCAGTCAGTCAGCATCACCATCCCCTCTGTGTGCACTCACCCATGTGCTGCACAAGCCATGCATCCCTGCGGGCTACCACCACATATGGGATCAGTGCCTGCCTGCTGTGCTGCTGGGTCCTAAAGCACCTCCCAAGGACACACCAGAGGATGAGCGACCCAGTGCCTTACTAGCTGTGCCGCCCAGGGCCAGTGGGGTGCAAATCCATCTCCAAGTAAGGTGGGGCCAGAGCGCAAAAGAGAAGGGGGGGGCAGAGGGAGAGTGCAAATAGTTGAGTCAATCAGATAGGCTGAGGGCAACAAGAGCAGATGGGTGAAAATGTGAAGGGGAGGGAAGGACGAAGTCAAAGAAAGTGAACTACTGCTGCCCAGAAGTTGTTTGGGGCCGCTGCTCAAGAGGCATTGAAGGGAAGGTGTGGCAGAAAGCAGCCCTGGTGCACATGAGTCTCCCTCCCTCCCTCACCAGATGTTCTATTATAGTGGCATGCTCCCAATGTTACACGATTTCACTTATGTTTGTAGATGCCTGGAACGTAACCCCTGTGCAAGTGGGGTGGGGGGCACCTGTACTATCTAGAACAACTGGCTCACTATAACTGATTGTTTCATATACTTTGGCACTGTGAACATTATTGAGCAAGTGCACATTTTCATAGCTCAATTGTCGCAATAGTGACCACTCCAAAAACACCTTATCCATTTCTCATCTCCCACAAAAAAACTGCAGAAGTTACACCCAAGTGCATCATGTCCTTTGGAGCAGAGTAGTTCAAGTGAGATTTCTTCAGAAATTATTAAGGATACTTAAATAATAAAAATTCAGCAATGACAGCCAAGTTGCCTTGAAAAGAAAACTTGCCCAGCACCACCAATCTTGCTCTGCAATGTGTACTCAGTTCAAATGAGGCAACAGTGAAATTCAGCACATCTGAACAATCAGTGCATCCCATGAGCATGCTGCGGAATCCTTTGTGTGATGCTTGATATTTCTGGCAGTCAAGTCAAGTGGAAACTTCTCATTGAAAACAGAAAGCTTGAAAATAATTAGAATTATTTACTATATCCAAGTGAGAATTATGTAATGAGACCAATTATATTAATAATTATATCCATATGAGGTTTTCAACTTGTAGAACTGGCCCTTTACAAGGTGCTACATGACATTTATTCTGTACTTTCAAGGAATCTATCCTGCAGTGTGGCAGTATTTTCTCTATGGAACTCTCTGCCTATTTGTTGTATTGTTTTCAACAACTGCTAAAAACCTTTTTTATTTAGATAAACCTACCCAGACATGTACTCACCTATTGACCACTGAAATTCTGAAATATGGGACCACCAAGTTCCAGATCTATTTTTAGAATTTCATCACAAAATGACCATGACTTCCCAAAGCTTCTTCCACAACTACAAGGGGTAGCAACTTGTGGTTCCCCCACCCTTCTAATAAAAGCAGTTATTCTCAAGGGGCTAGATTCCTTGCCAGAAGCAGCAGTCATGTGCACAATAATCTTTCCTAAAGGAGAGGGAAATTTTCAAAAGTGTTGGGGGGGGGGTGTCAAAAAATTCCAGTCAGCAGCGTGAGTCTAAGTAGCATTTTGCACCCTGACATTTGTCTCCTACCTAAGGTAAGCAGGAAAGACAACTCTGAAAATGAACTATTAGCAAAAACATTCAGAAAGAACATAGAGATTCCCACTTCCTGCTTTTGAATGGATTTGGTTAATTCAATTATTCTTTTTTGTCATGGCTATTATTTTGTATCTTACCCTTCCCTTGGTGTCAAAGAGAAATATAATCTTTTTTAAAAAAATATGCTAATTGATCAACATTTCAGTTTATTCAAACACAACGCTTTGGTCATTCTTCAGCCCTCAGTTTTGTGCGATCACTCATTTGTAAGTCGCCTTTTTGTTACTTTTAAATTTTTATTATTAGCTATATTGTGATAATCATTCTTAGTGTTGCTATATGTGTAAATATGTAAATATGTGAAAACTTGTAATTAAAATATATTTAAAAAACAGCATTCAGAAAGAAAATGGCAACTCAACTACACTCTCTTCTGAAGCATATTTTGATTAACATCCACATCAAAGTATGAGGTCCATAAATGCACTCATCAGGTTACCAGTAGCATGTGTATGTGTATATGTATGTGTATGTGTGTGAGCCCAATATATGTACTGTGGTGAGCCCAGTAAGTTGAATCCAGAATTATTGCCCTGGGTTTCAAAGGCATTAATGAGAAATTGCTTCTGAAGCACTGCACAATATCAGAGAAGACTCCACCCATTTGACACATAAATGATGATGAGTTTGGCAGCTACAAGTTGACCTGCCAAAACTTGTGCAACTTTGATCAGATCAGAACTCATCTGCTGATTTAATTACATTTATTTTAATAAGCTAATAAGTAAATAAAGCAGTTCAAGGAAAAAAAGGTATTATTGCATTGCTGATACAGCAACGTATTTACGGTTCACCTAATTTGCAAGACAACCTCCAATCAATATGGCTCTGAACAAAATGGAGGGTTCACATTCAACAGCCAAATTACTTAAGGCTTTGCTATCAATGGGAGAAAATAACCGTGTGCTGTTCATCTATCCTAACTTCCTTAATGTACTCAAAAGAAAACAATCTATTCACTGTTCTTTATCCAGCAACAGACTTGAAAAGAATTTTACAGAAAATCCAGTTTCAAATATAACCCTTTGTTGTTGTTTTTGATGGAAACCCATATCCGTCACATTGTACTTTTCTAGTACTTGGAGCATCTGTTTCTTATTAACAAGTAATCTGAAGCTGACAGAATATATCAACTGTCATCGGTAAATCTGAAGATGTCTTCTAAGCCTCAAGAAATGTGAGGATATTTGCCAGCTGTCACACCTGCCTGTATTCAGCACATGCCACACAGTGCAGAAGTTGCAATCTGTGCTACAGATTAAATCCCTATTAAATCATTTTGAGTCCTGATGGTTGCACTGAAGAGACTATATGAAGGCATTCAGTACATTTGCGTAAGGTTCAAACAACACAGTTCCACACATCTTCCATACATGAGCTGCTGTCTGCTATCAGCTTTGTTAGGCAATTCTCATCTCTAACGTTTTCATTATCAGGGTTCTCCAATAACAACATTAGCAAGTGAAATATCAAGTGAAATCTTTACACGGTGCTGAGAACCCCCATTGTGAGTTTAAATTAGGTGACTGTAAAAGAAACAAAACAAAAAACCCAGCAACAACTGGTTAACATTCTAAGCAGAGTCTCTTTTAAGAAACAGTATACTAAGCAGGTTTCTACACGGCTGCTTGAAAAGTACACCTAGCATCTTGCTAGCACAAGGGATGGTATGGTATAAAGGTTTAGAATGAACCTCAGATTAAAGCTTAGTTTATTTGTGATACTGAGTGGTAGTCTTGGGCAAAGAATTATTTCCAATGCTATATCCTAATGTGAAATGACAATAGTTACCTCAATCACTCAATTACAAGGGTGTGCAATAAAGAAATGGCTTGTCATATCTTGATATCCAAGGGCAGAGGGTATACATAAATATAATCAAACACGCATGAGTATATACCAATGTCTTATTTGAGATAATAGGGCAAGGTAAACATGCACCTAAATTACCAGAGTAAATGCCAGAGAAAGCAATTTTAACTTTCTTCGCTGAGCTCCACAGCCAGCAATTTCCTCAACTCTGCTTCCCTATCCTAGCCTTTGGATGGCCATAAAATGGCTAGGATGCATATATTATCCCAAGAGCAGCAATTCATTGGCATAATGTAAAACCAAATGACATTTCAGGATTTATACTTAATACAGTTCAGTTTTGAATTTCTTATGGCTATTCTGTATTTTAAATACGCACATTAACTCTTATAGTTTTCAGTTTATTGTTCAGTATAAATATAATACTAGAGATGGGAATTTCCTTAATATATATATAGTTGTCAAACTATCTTCTGGCAGCTCTAATAGACTTTTGATAGTACTCGACCATCTTATGTTTTATTGCTATGCATCAATTCAGCTCTCATGAGATATCCAACTAAGTCATACTCAGAGGAGACCTGTTAAAATAAATGGACAAGCAGACCATTGTAATGGCTCTACTGTGAGTATGACTAACACTGGACATCCATGCTTTTTAAACCTTAAAATTGAAGGCTGTGAATTTTCAAGGATGGGAATGCTGAATGCATAATCTGACTGACTAAATTATGAATTGTTCTGAAAACCATGGTAGTGAGTACATTAGAAACTGCAAATGACTACTCTTTTTATATTTTATATTGAAAAACAACTTCCAAAACCCAACCAGGAATTTAGATACCTATTAGAAAAGAGGTTAACTTAACAGAATTACTTTAATAACACAAATCTACCTTCACACTAATAAATTTTGCTGGAGGCATAGAAGGAAAGTGAAAGTGAAAGTTTAAACATTTAGGATGATAAACCGATAGCATGGAAGTTCCATAAGTATCTCACAGCTAATTCCTTGTGGTTATTTCAGTTTTTAAATCTTAGGCTGAACTCCTTGGCACCCTTAGGATACGCAGGAGAAGGCTGCTGAAAAGAGATGTCTAGAGCAACAGGATGTAGGGGCAGCTGAGAAACTAAAAGGAAGCACTATTTTAAAACCCTTCAACATTTTGGTGCACAATGGGGCAGATATGTCAACTACACAATCCGGTTGCAGAATGACTACCTTGATTGGTAAGAAATGTGATGGAAAAAATGTAGAGTGCTTGAAATCAAAGTAGTATGTTTCCCCCTGTTCATAAGAGTTGAACAATGTGCTTTCCTACTGCATCAGTTCTGCAATCCTCTCAGTCCCTGGATTCTTTAAGAGATCTTTGTACTAGATTTACACTTGCTACCATTCTCCTCTCCTACAAAACCATTTCCAGAGTGCTAAAAAGGAAATAATCATTTGTTAGTTCCACATGTTTCAAGTCTTTTATATTTAACCTATTGTCCTAGCAAATTAAATCCTCATCAATCCACGTGAATCAAGTGACTTTTTAAAAATTGTGCTAACCTCTTTGGCATAAATACCCTATTATGTGTTTACAAAAGGAACACACATTTTTTAAAAAATCATTTACTCTAAGACATGCATAAGGCACTGTGACTTAAAAGGATAAATTTCCAAAGCAAGTCTTCTTCATCAAATGGCAACAGAGTATTACTAAGATGTACCTGTCCATTATTTGTTTACTGCCCATTCTGACATACTTGAAATAAATAAAGGTGTAGGAGCCACCACTATTTCAGTATTGTGTTCGTTAATTCATGGACCAAAACAAGGCAGAAATCTCTACAACTTACATAAAAATATTACCTTGTGTATAGGCAGCATCATCAGATCCCATACTCAGTTTTCGCGCCTCACTAATCCTATCGACATGTGGGTACTGAACAGGGTCAGTAAGGTGTTGGATACCTTCCGTCTCTGCAAAGTGATCTGGAAGGTTTAGAAGATTTGTAGGTTCAAAGGTTGGGGACACCACACCAGGTGAAACCGCAGGGGGTTTATTTGGAGAAACAGTAATTTTAAAAGTGTATTTTGTATTAGGCTGTGTAACAACCACTCGGGGAGAGGTGGCAGCGGCATTGTTGCCCACTGTTCTGCTCTTGGGAGGGTGGTGGTGAATAAACGCAGGTCCCATGCTTACTTGACCAGACATATTCCTAGACGTGGCAGTAACTCCTGGATTTGTTGATATGAAGAGTGTGGGTTGATTCCGAACAAGTTGTTCATCTCCTGTAGAAGGATTGGCTGAAATGTAGACCTTAGGCTGACTTCGTGTGGTCATTTCATCAGTATTTGGTGGACTGGCAGCTATGTAAACAGTGGGCTGACTTCTACTTAGAGTCTGACTGTTGAGGGAAGAGGAGTTAGAGGATGAGCGGGGGCCAGTTGAACGCAGTTTCGACGAACTGTTTCTTTGTGGTGGTTCAAGTTTGATTTCAATTTGGTTTTTACGAGGTCCTGTAGAGATATTTTGAATATTGTATTGGCTCTGGGTGGAAGAAGATTGCGAGCTACCAGATGAATGAATTGTAGGTGCTTGTGGAGTAGTAGGAGAACTTATGGGCATATAGACATGGGAAGTCTGATGGCCTTGCTGGTTTGGCTGTGTTGATTGTTGCGATGAGGTATGCGACGAGGAACTGGTTGTGGGAAGGGTTGTCCAGGGATTTGTATGTGAAGGCTGGTAGTTTTGTTGAGAATGCATAGGATTATACTGAGACGTCCAGCCTGGATTTTGCTGAGTTTGGCGAGCTGTACCACTTGGATTTGTGATATAAGGCCTAATATAGATAGAATTGCCTTGTGGACTATTTATTGGAGGTACACCATGTATGTGCAAAGATGTAGGGGTATTCCGTCCGGGCTGAATATTTGGGGCTAAAGTTACCATAATGGGGTTGAATCTAGGTGTTTGCTGAGCCAAGCCAGGTGTTCCTTTGCTGCCCAAGTGAAATCCAAAATGCTGCCCTGGATTAGAAGTACTAACAGTATTAGATATGCCAAAGAATCCCTGTGGAACCTGGACTGGAGCTGTCTGTGGTTCCTGATGAAACAGTTCACTGTTGGACTGGCTGGTTTGAAGGTGCCCATCACTAATGCTATGAGCTAAAGTCCTACTTCCATTCATTCTACTTCCTTCTCTTCCATGGAGAATCACATTCTGAGACTGCAAATCCAAATTAAGGGATGTCATGTGATTTCGCAGACCGGGAATCCCAGAATCATCTGAAAAACCAATGTCTCCTTCACCGTAGAGATATTTTGTGCTCTCTTTAGAGAGAACTGCGCAACAGGCATCCAGGTTATTATTATTCTATAAGAAATTACAAAAATGGGTATCAATAAAAATAATATGGTTTCATCACATTTAATTTAACAACTTAATTAAACACTGGCTATCACAAATATTGTGCTGTGTGAAAAAGGAATTAAAAAACGGATAGAATGCAATACAAAATTAAAAGTAGGTTCTACTTTGCTGGTTAGCATTAAAAGAGAATTCTGAACCTAAAAATACTTAAGACTATGAAATGTATCATGTAGGGTGTTTCTTAAAATTTTGTTTTAATGCCCAATATCAATATTACTGAAATGATTAATCAGCAATGAAATCCCAAACAATTGTTTGTATTTGAGAGGTATCATTTGATAAGGCTTTGCAGCCAACTGTCTTTGCTGAGGAAAGGAAGAGGGAAGATAGGGTGGACCTGGCATGAATTTGCAAGACAAATATGTTGTTGGTTATCAAATGAGAAAAGTGCTCCAGGGCATGTATCTTCAAAACCCAGTAACTCTTCCTCCAATTCCTTTCAGAATGAAAGGACAGTTCCTTGTTTGGAGGATAGAAAAATGGACTCAGAGGATACATGCAACAGGGTATACTTGGGTCACCTTTCAGTAGTGAAAGGAAAGAATACTTCGATGTTCAAAAAAACCTAGTAGGCTGAGATCTGTGTTTGGAATATGTGTTATCCTCAGAGGTCAATCTCCCTTCCCACATTTTTTCAGTGGCAAAGGAACTACAAAGGGCTTATCCACTGAGCTCAATTACCTCCTTCATTATGTAACTGTTTCTTCTTGGTTTTGTATACTTAGGCAGATTTTGAAGGTGATCAATGCAACCAAAATATCCATTTTCTGTGAGGATGTTAGGTTAACAGAGGAAGCAGGATAGCATCATTAAACCTTTGCACTATGTAATATAGTATAGAAAAAATTGTTTAGCAATTGCATGTTACTGGAAGGAAGTGTTTTGAACACACCTGACTCTGGCCAGCTAATGAATGCCAGTTAGGTTAGAAGCAGCCAAGAGGTTTCTGAAAATTAGCTTTTGAGTTTACTCATGGGACCCAGAGCAGACAAAATGCTGCCTGACTCAAGAGTCAGGAAGCACTGAGCACCCTATAGATCTAATACTTCTCTCCTGCTGAGTGCATAGGATTGCAGCTTTAGAATTGAATTAAGCAATTCAGTTTATTATCCTTGTATGCATACAAAAAGAACAAGCAAAACTTTGTATCTTGTACCATATGGACAACCCTGAAGTGCTACAAGACCAAAAGATATATTGCAAACCAATACACTTTATTCCAAAAACAAGTTAGTTTAATAACCAACACTAATAACTAGATTCCATCCAGTCTATCCTATCCTAACCACCCATTCCATCCTTCTATATCTATCCTTCCATCCCACCCATCCAATCTATATTTGTGTATGTACTGGAAGTACTGCAAGTTATGTAGTTGATGTGCATGATAACCAGCCACTGTGCATACTTCTCCATCAATATGCATACTTTCCAACAGGCCTTGGGAAATGTGCATACCTCCTGCATTTTGTACACTCTCTGGGCAACATGCACATTCTCCATCTGTACACTTAATGTTCAGAATAATGCAATTTGTGGTCTCCTGCCTAATCTTACATGGCCCACAAAACATCTTCCCACTGATCAGCCAAGCAGAGGAGGAAAATGTGGCTCCAGATAAAGATTATTTCCCCCTGCTGCAGTCCAGCCTCCTTTTCTCCACTCTCAGCAATTCCTCAGTCAGCTGAGCAGCACAGGGGTAGCAAAGGGAGAGGAGTATTTATTCCTTCCCTCCTCCTTCCATAATCCTGATGAACATTATCCTCCATGTTGCTCAAAGGCAGCATGAGATCAGTCATATTAAGAGTTGTGGAAAGGGAAACAATCTGAGGAATCAGAGAAAATCAGGCTGGGAGAGAAACAGTGTGATGGTCCCACCCACTGCCATTTTTTAACCACATCCACTGTAGACAGATTACCTCCAAGGCAATTTGGTTCTGGAAGTAATAAGGGTTGCCCACTGCCGTAGTCTTTTCAAGACTCTAGGATTAGATGATATAGAAATGAATCCATGTAATAAAATTTGAACTTTGTGCAAAAATGTTCAAGGCACCTACCCATTGTTCCTGTTGTGGTGTGGGCAGTGGGAATGTGACCACTGCTTTACCCAAAGGCAGGCTCACTAAGCCACTTCAAAAGCCTCATGTGTGGTATACAATGATGTTTTACTCCATTGAAATTGACCTAACTTAGTCTTGTTCTTTAATTTTGATGTGTCTAGCTCGAGTAAAATTTAGTTGAATACCACCATATATTATCCAACCAAGTGGCAGCTATAAGGAATGAGAGTTAATTTGAAATGCCTCTTAAAATCCCCATTTCCCTGGCAGATTAGGACACCGCAAGTACAATACAATCAAGTGATGGAAGTGATAACAGCTTTATATGAAATCCTTATACAAGTAATATGCTTTAAACCTTAAACTGAGGATATGACAAGTTAAGATTCAAAAGGTTAGGCAACATGGAAAGGGAAAAACTGCAATATCTAAAAGCAAATTAAAAGAAAAGAAAAAATAGCAAAAAAACTGGGATGGGGAAGGGTCTACTAGAGAAAATCTACACTTAAGTAGGTTAGTGGGGAAAGACTTTGTAAGTACTTTTAATTATTGGCACTAAAGTGCCTACGTAAACAGAAACAACATAGCACTGACCTGTAACATGCATCTGGACACAACAACTTCAGGTACCTCAGGAAATTTTTGGCGCAGGTCATGTAAAACCTGAAAATTTATTTGTTGGCTTCCTTGGGCCATTCGTATGTTGCCTGGTCAGGACTTTTGTTCAATAGGCAGTTCCAAGCCTTAGTGCAAATGAACAATCATCTCTTCTGCCTCAGCATCCTGTGGAAGACAAGATTTAAAAAGTCAGCTACAATAAATTCATCACATGCTTTCGAATACAGTTTTTTTAAATACAAGATTAGTGACATTTTCTTTTAAAACATATTGCTTAATGCTCCCTTCATCACAGCCTCTAAAGATATCTCTCTTCACTCTACAAACCCCATTTTCGGGGTGCGTGCTTTAGGACAAATTTTAATAGGAACTGTTTACGGGCTTAAAGCCTACCAAGAATTGCATATTCACAACAACAGTATAAAGCAGGGGTAGTCATCTGTATTCATCCCCTAAAGAGGCTTTTTGTCCCCCTCCAAAAAAGAAGCTAAAAACTCTGTAATTTATTTTTTTAATGACTTTTTAAAGTTTTTGTTTGTTTGTTTAAATGCCCACTGTTATGGGTTTCATGCTGTACTGCAATGATGCAAGGTTTTCTATGCCTGCCAAATTTGCCATTAATTCTTTAAATAAATTAAAAAGCTGACTGATCCTATAGATACCCCACTATGGTACCAAAAGGTTTTGTGTCCCCCATAAATAAATAAATAAATTGTCCTTTCGGGGGGGAAATGGCTATACCTTCACACTTCAGCTAAATCTACCTTGATAAAGGGCCCCTGGAGGGTTGACCATGGGTCAACATGGTTCTTCTATAAGCCAATATAGCCTATACATTTAGTTATGATTTCCGAGATTGAGATAGTTTTAAAGATAGCTGTCATGATTATTGCAATTGCAGTAGCCATATAATAGGCCCAACATGGATTTATATCCTTGGATGTCCTACTGAGCATTCCAGCAGCATTGCAGTATCTGAGAAGAAATTGTTTAAGTGCTTCCAAGAAGAGTCCATTGAATAAGACCAATGTGCATCTAAATTCAATTTGAAACAAGTCAACACTTCTGCCAATTAATACATTGTGGAACAACTCTGCTATGAACCAAAAACTCACCACAATGAAGTTTCAGGATAAAATTAAGAAAGCATATCTGCGTATTGTTTTACACATTTCTCTGTGTGGGGCAGACATACAACTAAAGCACTAAAACTCTGTGTACCACACATTCCGTACCATATATTATCCTCTAATTGACAACAAAATTACTTCCAGCTGTCATATCACTGTTCCAAGCTAGCTACCCCATCCTATACATACGGTTTCAACTGACAATGAATTTTATAGTATTCTTTCTTTACCTAGGAGCAATTTTATTATCCCAAGTAGTTTCTGCATATCTTTTCCTTTTTTATAATATTTTTAAATTAATTTTAACATATAAATTATAAAATGTACCACAAAACTTATCACTTATACAATCTTTTTAGACTTCCATCAGCACCTCTGATGAACCACCATTTTAACCACTTCTTATGCATTTCTTAAATTTATATTGCCTTTACATATCTTAACAAATCATCCTCCCCCTTGTCCATTTTTACAGTACTTCTAATAATACTCCTCACAAAACTTCTTGCAACCCTACAAACTGTTCTTCACAGTTACTTTTCAAATAGTCCATAAATTTACTCCGCATATCTTTTCCAATGATCTTAGCAAAGGCCAATTGAATGGCTTACTGGGGAATGGATAGCCTTGAGCAGCACAAATTCAGGACAGATCTCCACATTTAGGAAGATAGTACTTACACCTTCCACTTTAGCAACAACTGAAACACAATTACATTTTTATAGATATGACAATGCATGTTAGACCTGTGACCTGTGACCTACAATATACAACATAAAATACATATCAACTAAGTGACTATGCAAGGACTGAGAAAGCACTGTTTTCCTCATCAGTAGTTCTGACTTCTTACCTCTAAGAATATAAGCAGGCATTCTCCTTTTAATATATAATAATGCCCTAGGCAAAACTATCCTATTCTACGCCCACCAACCAACCCACACCCTGCAAAAGAATTAGAAAAAACTATGTAGACCATTTTGCAATCTTAAAAGACAAAAGCATTAATATTATAGCCATTTCATGATATAATCCAGAATTACCCTATTTCCTTATCTGATATTCAAATGCCATGCAACATGGAATTACACTTTGCAACTTTTATGCTTTAATTCTTAAATTGCAAAAGAAGTGTAGCTGGACAAAAATGAAACTCAACCAAACTGAAACAAAAATATTAAAATAAACTGAAATCTAAGCAAAAAAAGTCTTTTAGAAATAAGAATTGTTTGAGAACTATATAACTTAGTTAAATGGGTCAAACCAAGAAAAGGCAGCTGTCACATTCTGTGACTGGACAAATCATAGAGATGAAGACTGAGCAGGGATTAATAGCCAGCAAGTATTTGTAGTCACACTGACTCCTGCAGCCAAAGAAAAGAGAAAGAAACCACGCCTTCCTTAATTTTGCAGGTGCAGAGAATTCAGGAAGAGAAGGGTTTTCTCAGTCTTCATGATGGGCTTTTCTAGAAAGTACAGGTAGTGCCACACTACTTATGCAAAGCCAGTGAAAACGAAGAAGCTACCTTTTACATCCCCAAGTCCTTGAACTTGGGAGGCATCTGTGTTGTAGTAGCCCGACCCTTCTCCAATCAGTTGCAATACTGCTGTTGCAATATTGTTAATTTATTAAATCTGCTTACTGTTTCAATATATTTACTGAAAGCTGCTGCAGGTATAAACACGATGCAGATATATCAATAAATGTGTAACAAATTGTGTACTGGACACCATAGAGCTAGTGTGGCATGTCTCCAAAGGAAGACATGGACAAACAACAACTATGTGTGCAGACATAACTTTGCTTTCTCCTTTTGCTGTAGTATGAAGCACTGCCAAAAAGAGATTAGCTGAAGAAGCAATTTGTCTTTTCAATACCGAGAACTGCTGCAGTAAAACAAGGTCTGGCCAGGTATGCAGGGGTTTTTTCCTGCATCACATGCATCTTTGCTGGATTTTTCCGGCCTCAGACTTCTAGGTGTCTATATGATAGAAATGTATGGACTTCACACAAATAAAATGCAACTATTTATATAACCTTGTAATAAAACATAAGATAGAATATTCTAAGTGCATGGCTCAGTTATACATTTCATTTTTTTAGACTTTAGCACCCACAGAAAAGACCGGCCAATAACAGCAGCAACAACAAAAACTATAAAAAGGGATGGGTGGGGAGAACTACTCTTGGCAACAATACCATTCATGACAAATTGTTATACAAATTGTTCAGCAACTTTTAAAATGTAAACTTTTTGCAGAATTGCTTACGAATATAAAAATTATAGCACAACTGAGTTGTAGCAAATGTTTTAATTTCCAAGAAGCCCTGTTTGTGAGGTCACAGATAGGGACAATTGTAAATTTACCATAAACAACAACAACA
The DNA here is from genome assembly GCF_964234715.1 of Podarcis melisellensis. Taxonomy (NCBI): domain Eukaryota; kingdom Metazoa; phylum Chordata; class Lepidosauria; order Squamata; family Lacertidae; genus Podarcis; species Podarcis melisellensis. Next base: position 56,863,326 of record NC_138530.1, read on the forward strand.
AGAACAGAACACATAGTTCTTCAGTTGTACCAATCTCTGAAATTCAGTAAAGAGAAATGTTTGTTCTTGGATAATTTAAACTTCCCCAAACCACCAATAAGTAATATGAATAAGTGTGCTGATCTTTTTACCATATTCTTATTCAAATTTTATTCCAGATTCTAATGTGCCCATAATTGCAGCAACCTGTTCAGATTCTGTTAAATAAATTCACCGTCTAAAATCTCATAAATATCTGCATGTTTTTCACAAAGCACTCAATATACTCACTTTTTCTAAATGCTAGGCAATTGAGCAGATACGAATTGACTGGCATCATGCTGAATGAACCAGTAGCGAAGTCATGCATAGTGTAAGCATGGTGTTAAGTGTGTTCTATGTTTGCAGGAGACTATATTCATCGTTCCCTTATTTAATGGCCCTGTTCAGGAGAACTTGCAACACAGCTTAGCTCAGGCAGTCTACAACTGTCATTTGCTGCACAATTCTATTCCTTGATTGAAGATGCATTTGGGTAGCTGAAAAGCGCACTTCAAGATTCCGCATGTCATACTGGTCTGTTTCAATTAAGCATGCCAAACCTGTGCAAAACTGTACAATCTGACCACATACCTTGCCCTGCCTCCACCTCTTAAGGACATGCAGCAACATGTTCCATGTGTGTAGATTAAGCCCTGAGCCAGAAGTGACCATTCAGTCTGGCAGTACCAGCTACCCCCCCCCAAAAAAGTTTCTTCACTCCAAAACTAGCCTGTCCCTATCAACATGCGTGTGCACTAATGACTTTTATCTGAAGTGGGGGGAAATGTTAATTCCACTCACCATCCAATCAAGGGATATAATTTCTTATTGGCAAAGGAACAGTATCAGGAAGGATACACCTGACGGCAATGTAAGCTTGGCATCAGTACTTTCAGAACCAGAAGGCTTAAATTGTTTCTCTCTGTGTTTTTAACAGTCCTTATTTTTATCTGTAAGCTACCTTTAGGTAGGGTACAACAACATGGTTTCTAAAGAGCTAATGGGTATGTGCCATTAGGTACCTTAAATGTAGGTTACGGTCACTACACGGAATGTTTATTCGTCAGGGGTTGGACTACATGATCTTCAGGGTACCTTCTAAGGCTACAATTCTACGATATGAACTACATTGCTTGACTGTATCTTGCTCTTGCAACAATTCACTTGTCCCAGTATGCAAGGAGGAGAAACACACACAGTGGGAATGGAACTGGTTTAACTACGGACTAAGGCAGAGGTTTTTAAATTGTGGTCGCCAACTTGGCGCCCAGAAATCTTCACATCGTCATAATTGGGCCTGTGCCAGTAGCAAAACGTGCTAGGCTAATTTCTAACAATGGCTTGCTGATGAGTAAGCTAATGTGTGTGCCCCTTATTCCCTGCTTTGTTTTTTAGTTTTCTGAATAATCTTTCAGTTAGGAAACAGTATTGAAGGGGATGGGGAAGAAGGAAAAAACTGCATGTTAAGAAGAGAGGAACTAATGTCTTTTTTCTGCATTTGCTGGTATGAATCCTTATATTAACTTTCTTAGCCTGCCACTTTTGGAGAAAGAAGTTTGAAAATACAGCCAACTAATTAAATGACAAATTAGAAATAAAACTGTATGAACAATTTGTATTTGTTCACTTGGTATCTATTATAAAACTTTTTACAGTGCTCAACCATTTCCAGGCCTCAAACTGCAAACACTGCTGCTTGTAGCAGCCTCCAGAAGTTGGTGGAAAATATGAGAATGAATTGTGTGTTTGTTTTTTGTTCTTATTCTACATGTCCTTTCAGAATGTAGTCAAACAATACTGTGACCTACCCAAGCTTCAGATGGTGCATATAAACAAAAATGTATGTACCCAATGCATGTACCTTGGAACTGCCCCCACATGACCATCCTCACCTTCGGCTCTGGAATGCTCTAACACAGGGGTCTCCAAGCTTTCCTTGCCTCAGGCCGGAGGGCGAGGGAGCGTGTGCCTGTATGCGCACGCGCGCACACACACTATTTTCGGTGAACATCCAGATCGGAGGAGGCCCGTGTGCATGTGCAAGCTATTTCCGGTGCTCCTCTGACCTGGAAATGGGTCCCCGCACTACACCACACCGCATCGGTAAGAGCGGGCGGCAGTCGCTGCAGGCTGGATAAACGAGTCCTTCCGGCCTTATCCGACCCCTGGGCCATAGGCTGGTGACCCCTGCTCTACCAAGATTTCATGGGGCTGTCTGAGTTCCTGCAAGATCTTACAAGAGCATCCCTGAGCCTGGTAAGCAAGGAAAACCTGGTCCTCTGCCTTGCATGCAATGACAGCTTTCAACTGTGCATGGTTGAAATTGCACAAGTTAACTGCATGCAATATGTGATTGTACTGTATAGTACTATATTATACTAAATAAAAGAAGAAAGATAAATCCTACACTGATTGTAGCCAAGGATCTGATTTTTATTTTGCTAGCCTTGGTAACTAGCCAAACTTTGGTTATCAGGAACCATTGAATGTCATCACACTGAGCTTCAGAGGTGGTGAGTGCTTCTAAGGCATGACACAAGGTTAGGAACAATTCCTTTCCCCATCTCTAATTTCAGGAAGAGGACTGGAGCACATGTTTGTTGTACTGTACTTCCAAGATCTACTGGTGTGACTCCAAAACACAGCCCAACTCAGACTAAGTCCAGCCTTTCACCTAAATCTGGAATGAATGGGGAACTTGTAGCTGGGCTGTTCTTAGAGGGTGCTCCAAGCAACCTCAAATACAGTGGTACCTCGGTTTAAGAACAGGCCGATTTAAGAACAATTCGGTTTACAAGCTTCTGCGAAACCGGAAATAGTGTCCCAGTTTGAGAATTTTACCTCGGTCTAAGAACGGAATCCGAACAGTGGAAGGGCACCAGCGGTGGGAGACCTCATTAGGGAAAGCGTTCCTTGCTTTAAGAACAACTTTGGTTTAAGAACGGACTTCCAGAATGTTCGTAAACCAAGGTAACACTGTACTGTACAGCATAACGCAGACAAACTGCACCACTCCTTCTGAACCAGGAGGTGGCAGTGAGAATAGTCATACACACTTAAGAGGCAGGAAGGACCAGCACCATGGTCATTGTCAACAGCATGGACACCTAATCATATCCCTATTGTCCACAAATACAACACTTTTTAACACATCTCTTTTTCAGGAGCAGTATCTGTTTTCTATACTATAGAAAAAGCAGTGTTCCAAATTTCATTATTGTTTCATATTATATGTTGCTTTCAGTTGCAGTGTGCTTTTTCTTGAGCTACTCTATTTGCACATGTATTCGCAAATACATTTTTAAAAGCCTGGACACTTCAGTATTTGTGAAGTTACTTAAATATTGCTTAATCTGAAATGCTGCAGGTGAAAAACAAGAAACTTACAGCAGAAATTGCTTATGCCTCTCTCACACAGCAAGTCACAGAAACAGCCTACAGCCCTGCCAAGTGGGCTGCAGTTTCTTCCAACCTGGATGCATGCTGGAGGACTACCCATTGACTGCATAGGCTGCAGAAAGAAACAATATCACAGTGTTTACTCACAGATCTAAAACATTTGTCCATGTAGCCCTGAGATAGGAAGTCATACCCCCTCTTCCTACATTGGAGATGCTAAAACCATGGGAATATCACTCAGACTTATGAAACCCCAAGCAATACTTGAGGGAACCCCCAACATACTTGAGGGAACAACAAGAGAACAATCCTATCTTCAAATACAGATCATCTGCACTGTTTCTTCCAACATGCAGAGCCAAAACAGTTGTGATGTTGAAATGTGTGAGGTGAAATGTTGCTCCTTTGTAATCCTTATAGTCCCTCCAAAAGTATCCCCTTGAAAGGATATTAGTCTTGGTTGGGAGAGATGCTTCCATTGGTACCAAATAAACTTCCTTCCAGGGCTAAAAGCAGTGTCAGGGTGTTTAGTGGAATCACAAGGTGGAGGTGGTAAAAAGATTTAACACCTCTCCTCATTGTTCCTTTGCTACTCACTCACTTCCCACAGTGTCTACTGTTAAAAGGTTGAAAAAAAAATGATCTGTGAATGCATTAGTCTTCTAGTATACTAGTCTCTTGTAACTCCCGATTCTTTTTAGAAGAGGTTGTTGTTGTTTAGTCATTTAGTCGTGTCCGACTCTTCGTGACCAGAGCACGCCAGGCACTCCTGTCTTCCACTGCCTCCCGCAGTTTGGTCAGACTCATGTTTGTAGCTTCAATGACACTGTCCAACCATTTTGTCCTCTGTTGTCTCCTTCTCCTTGTGCCCTCTATCTTTCCCAACATCAGGGTCTTTTCCAGGGAGTCTTCTCTTCTCACGAGGTGGCCAAAGTATTGGAGCCTCAGCTTCACGATCTGTCCTTCCATTTAGAAGAGGTAGTATATATCAAAAAACCTTTGATGGAGGAAATGTGATAAGGCAGGGGTGTCACTTTTTCCCAAATCCACCAAGCTAGTACAGTGAGAAGAAATTCATAAGACAATTTTTCAAGATCATTTTGGAATTTGGGTGGGCTTTATATTCAAATGAAATGCTCCCGTATATTAGGCTAGGGGTCAGCAAACTTTTCAGCAGGGGGCCAGTTCACTGTCCCTCAGACCGTGTGGGGGGGGCAGACTATATTTTGGGAGGGAAATGAACAAATTCCTATGCCCCACAAATAACCCAGAGATGTATTTTAAATAAAAGCACACATTCTACTCATGTAAAAACGCCAGGCAGTCCCCACAAATAACCCAGAGATGCATTTTAAATAAAAGGACATATTCTACTCATGTAAAAACACACTGATTCCCAGACCGTCTGTGGGCCAGATTTAGAAGGCGATTGGGCCAGATCCGGCCCCTGGGCCTTAGTTTGCCTACCCATGGATTAGGCAGTAACAGTCATGCTAAGTAGCAGCGAGTAGTAGGAAATATTTTGAATACTTACATTCTACAGAAGATTTTGTGAGAAACCATTTTATTGAAACATTTCAACAAGAAGAGCAAGTTAAGACCAACAAACATTATCAGATCACAGTGAGAACGAGTTTACGGGTCATTAATCCTGCCTAACAATTTGAAATGAAGAGGGGAAAATAAACTACATATCTGGTATAGTGTTTTTCTGTTAACAGTAGAACTTAATGTATTCACAAAACTAGTATTTACCAAACGTGGCTCAAAGATCAAGTTACACCTTCTCTGGCTTCTCAACAAGCAGAAATACAGAATGCACGTGTTCCAATATAAGAAGCCACAAGGGTTCTTATAATAGTTTGAAAGAAAAATCACATCCTCTCTTTACTCACAATTTTAAAAAATACCCTTTAAAACTCACTAGGTTGTTTGTTTGCTTTTTACCCAAAGGTCCTGAATTGCTTTGGGAAGATGCCTGGCTTTGGTTTTCGGCATGTCACCAATGGGAACATATCCTACATTTTGGGGCAACCACCAAGAATGTCTTTGCACTTCTTTGTCATATGAACTTGGCAGAGATAGTATAGGTCATAAGCATACATGCTGCTGATCTTGGAAATTAAAGCAGCAAACAAGGAAGAGAGAGTTATTGTAGGCACACAGTGCCCAAGCTACTTAATGTTTTGCACACCAAAACCAGCACCCTGAGTTGTAACTTTAAGTCTGAAAAGCCAATGGCTGGAGAACATTTTTGTGAACATGATTCTAAGAACCCACCTCTGACAAAGGAAGTAACACTGCATTCAATATCAGCTGTGGCATCCAAAAAGCACACTAGGGGAGATCCTATCTAAGGGCATGAGAAAGGGTTGTCAGCTCTGAACCTGAAAGGAAGGATCAAAAGCAGCTTTCTTCTTGCATTGCTTTTAAAAAAACACACTTCTTACCACTCTAAATTTTAAGTGTAGTTGCTCCATTATATAGCAGTTGTCATTTTAATGGTCAAAATTGCTCTTTCTATATTAGCACCCCTTACGCATCTGGCCATTGCCTTTTTCCAAAAAGCAAAGAGGCCTTGACTGAAGAGGGTGTCTGGGACCACTGTTATAGTGCTAGAGTTTGAAGTGCTGGTGCTCTGCACTGCAACCCTTCAATAGCCATGACCACTTCTAAAATTATACAACAAAAGGGAATTTTTGTCAGGTGCATTCTCTCCCTACCCCCTTTGTTTGACATTCATCCTGGAGGATTCAAAAGTTTTCATTTTGTGGCATTCTGGTTGGTCATAATAAAATGATTTTTGACTTTTCAAAACAAAAGTAGTAGTTAATATGATCTGCCTTGGCCTGGTTTGTTGTTGGTTTCTCATGCTGAGAAATGGCAAAAAGCACCTAGGAGATGATATCATTAACTGCTTTAAAAAGTGGCAGCACATCACCCTTGTTTATCCTTGCTCTTGCTATACCACTGTCTGGGAGAAAGTGAACTAACAGCCAGGATCAATTCACTGCTCCATAGGTATATTCAGGTAATCAGGAGAGGTCTAATTGGCATTAGTGTTTTGGAATAATTTAATATAGTGAAACATCACAGCTCTTGTAATTAATTGATACAGTGGTACCTCAGGTTAAGTACTTAATTCGTTTCAGAAGTCTGTACTTAACCTGAAACTGTTCTTAACCTGAAGCACCACTTTAGCTAATGGGGCCTCCTGCTGCCACCGGAGCACGATTTCTGTTTTCAACCTGAAGCAAAGTTCTTAACCTGACGCACTATTTCTGGGTTAGCGGAGTCTGTAACCTGAAGCGTATATAACCTGAAGCGTATGTAACCCAAGGTACCACTGTAGCAGGTTGCAATTACTGACTATTGGAAACTGTAGTCTTGTGACAAAATCAGGAAATTTTTGTAATATCCAAATGAAAATATGTGTGCCTATTTTACCAGATTCATTAAAATGAAGTACTCTTTTAATCCACTCAGCAGGAAGTCTATCTAAAAATGTAAAAGGATATACCAAGAAGATTCTAGCCAGGGAGAAACTATCAGAATCTTTATTCTGTATAACATCTACTAATGTGTTCAGCCTGTAACTGCCCAACCATGTTCTTTGACATAGGTTGCTTCCAGCCAACTTGTTTAGTAAGCATTCATCCTGATTTGTTTGAAAAGACGTTAGATGATATTTGCTATTTAATGAGTACGCACCCTAATTTGTCTGAGGGACAAACTCCATTGCATCGAAGCAAGTCTTATCACACACTTTCCAATAAAGTTCCACATCTCTTTCCTTATTATAAAAAGTCTAGTCATTTGTGGAAGTGGATGCAGGAGCTCCTAGTCAAGGTAACTGCACAGCCTGAATCTGCCAGTATGTGACAAAATCCCATCCGAAAACAGCAACAGACTGGAATCACTATTATCTAATATGCAATTCTGCATTGTCTTTTTAATTGTAAACCATATTGAAGAATTTTTTACAAGCTTGTGTGATATGAATATGAAAATGAAATGAAAAACAACATTTTGAAACAGAATGACACTGTGGCATCTGAATATAGACTGCATTTTTAATCAAGACTTATATTGGCTTATATCTTGATCAGGTTCCTAAATTAAATGGGCTTAGATTTTCAAAGGTTTCATGCCAGGCAGAAAAAACCTTGGCAAGAGGTTTTCTCCTAAGACAAGAGGGCCCCATTGATGGGAAATTACATATGCTGCCCCAAGGCTGAAAAAACACAATTAAGAATGGGTAAATAGTAAAATAATACCAATGTGCCTCCCAGTAAAATGAGCCATATCTTCTTCCTAAGGTTGAAAGGCCAAGAGCAGTGAAAAAGACAACTGACTTGGCTGGAGAAGAAGCTTCTTTTTACTTTATTTTTAGGCTGGAAAGGGGGGTGAAAGGAGGGGTGTACACAGAAGAGGTTTCTTTTTAAAAGCTGTTTTTTACTGAGTTCCTTCCTTTTTACTTTGAGAAGCTTTATTCTTTTAAAAGGCTACCTATGATAATGTATGAAATATAATAGCTTAAATATATTGGCTTAAATGTAATTATGCAAAGGATTTAAGAAATGCTAGATTCATAGAGTCATATTGCAATAGGAGACCAGAGGGGCAAATGAGCCTAGCCCCCCTTGCCAGACAGGAGACGCCATCGAACACTTCTGATATATAGTTGTCAGGCATTTGTTTAGAAACCTTAAATGAAGGAAATCTTTCAATGTTGATGTGAACTCAAGATCCTTGACATCTGTTGAACATAAAAATGTAAGATTAAACATTTGTTTTAGAAGGCAATAGGGCAAGAGGTGAGCTGGTAATTAAGATTCCATGTAAGATATATTATTACTTATATGTCAAATATATAGCTCTTTGTCTCCCTTATAAGGATAGAAGGAAATGGGTGTATCTTTTTGTGATTAGTTATAGCAATCAGCCAATAGGAAATCCAACCAGGCTGATTGAACAGAGGCAGCCCAAGGAGGAGCAAAGGGGGCTGGATTAAGGGAATATAAGTGCTGGCCATAATGGCAGGAGGCAGGCCAGAGCTTGGTAACCATATACCACTGAGCCTCTCATTTATTTGTCTGACAAATAAATTATTATTTTAATTTCTCTGTTGCTGCGTTGAATATTTCATTCCAGCTAAGCGTTAACCACAAGCAGGGTGCTACATTTTATGGTGCCTGCGACTCGGATAAGTGGTCTGCTGGAACGCAGCCCCTTCGCCCTATTGGACAGGGTACAAGAGAGAGGATCTCTAAACTGCTTCCCAGCGCGCACTGGTAAATTTTTCCAGGGGGAACGCAGAAGTCTCGTCTGTCTGATACCCTGCCCACTGACGGCGACGGACCGGGGGGGACCAGAGAAATAAACAGGCAACCAGCTAAGGGTAAGTGCACTAAGGGGTTTTGGCCCTCCAATTAATTGGGAGGAAGAGAAGTCCTGATCAAACTTCTGCGTCTCAGTAAAGGGGAACTGAGTACGCTAGGTGGCTGGGTACATCAGATGGTGATCTGGTGTAGGGCAAAGGGAAGATTGGGAGGTAGAGTGTGGTTGAAGTATCTAGCGCATTGCATGTGTGAGAAAGTACAATGTGTAGCTGACCTAAGTGTGGAGTGAGTACTACTTCGTTTCCCAGTAAGGCGTGTGTGTGAGTGACTGAGTGGATACTTCACAGGGCCATACAATGGGAGTTGGGGGTTCAAAGGGGGAAATACACCTCTTGAATGTATGTTAAATAATTTTAAGAAAGCCTTCTCAGGGGCATATGGAGTCAAAATGACGCCAGAGCGCTTGAGAACGTTATGTGAATTAGGGTAGCCAAAACAAAGTACTGGATGGCCATCCCAGGGAACCTTTGATATAAATTTAGTAAGCAAACTTTGGTCTAACATCACCAAAGAAACTGGAGGGTGCCCAGAACAATTTTCATATATAGATTCCTGGCTGAGCACATTAAAAAAAAAAAAAAAAAAATCCTCCATGGATAAGGGAATGCAAAGTCCAACGATGCAAATTATTGGCTGTAAAAGCCGAAGCTAGGAAAGGAATCTTGCCAAATAAACTTAAACCCATTTTTGAGGGACCAGAGGAAGAGGTGCTTCCACCTCCCCCCTATGCTCCACATCGAAGGGAGCCTAATCCAAACACTCCACCAGTTGTAACCCCAAGGCAAGAAACTGGAATGAATAATGGGAGTGGAGTCACAGAGCTTGATTCCTTGATAGATTATGATAAATATCTTCAGGAGGCATTGGAGTCCTATAATGAAGCCCAAGCAGAAGTGGTTATTCCACCTGTGAGTCCCAGTAGAACTCCATCTACAGTCTCTTTTAGTGGAACAACTGATTGCCTACCCCAAACCCCTGTACATCCAAGTCCTAGAGAATTATTACAGAAGTTACAGGGAGACCTTAATCGGTCAGCAAGCAATACAGCCAGGCGTATAAAGCTGCTAAAAGAACGCCTTGGGACAAATACCATCCCCTATGATTTGAGGCCCCTAGAGCAAAGTGAAGAAAAAGGTCACGTAGTAGCCCCTCTTAGAAGAGTATTTGATGCACTTGAGGAGCCTGTGCTGGTTAATGGGCAACCTGGACCACGGCCACCTCGAACTTCGACCCTGCAATGTATTCCATTCACAACTACAGATCTGATGAATTGGAAAATACCCCATCTTTCGCAGAAAAACCTCAGGCTATGATGGACTTGGTGACCTCAATAGTAATAGTCCTATTTGGACAGATTGTCGCCAGCTCCTGAATACTCTTTTCACCACTGAGGAAAGGAGAGACATAATTGAAAAGGCACAGATATATTTGCGTGAGCAGGCCAGAGTGGGAAATATTTATAATATTGACCATCATCTCCAGGACAACTTTCCCTTGGAAGATCCTAATTGGGATCCAAACAATGCAATTCACCTGGCCAGGCTTACTACCTACCGCCAGACACTTGTGCAAGGCATCTGCAGGGCATGCCAGAAGCCCACTAATATGTCTAAAGCAGGGGTGTCAAACTCAAATTCATCGGGGGGCCGCATCAACAGTTTGGTCACCCTCAAAGGGTCGGTTGTATCTGTAGGACTATGTGTCCACTCTTTATTTGTATGGTGCATGTATGGGGACATATTTATACTACTGCTGGCATTATATCACTCCGTTTCTCCTCTCTTCTACAATGGGAATAACCATGGCCTACCTCCTAGGATTGTTGTGAGATCACATTAAGTGTGTGCAGTCGGGTACTGCTGCTGCAAGGCTGAAAACAAGAAACCAGCTCCCTAAAATACAAGCTGGCAATAGCCCATTATGTGGGTCAGAGGCGGCTCTGGTGCAAGTTCAGCTTTTCTGCGGAGCTCAGAGAGGCATTTGCCACCCTAACCCACCACGCTCCGTTGGCCCCAGTGTCTGTTGCGTGTGCCCCCGGGGGGGGGGATGATTGCCACGAGGCTTCCGGCAGGTGCTTCACCCAGGAGGGAGAGGGCCCAGCCTGCCTCCATCTCTTACGGCCCTGCACCCCAGGGACCAGGCCGGGCTGTGCCAAGCCTGCAAAGGAAAAGCACAGGCTGCTTTAATATCCCCATGTGCTTGCTGACCCATAACACTGTTTCGTGTTCGGTGCGCACCCACAAAAAGACTTAAGTTGTCACCTTTTGAGCTCCTGTATGGGAGGCCGCCCTCCTTTGTTCAGGATATTCCAACTGACCTCAAACAAATAGGAGACCATGTGACACAGGGACAAGTGCAATCTCTCCCGTGTTTTTGTCTCTCTCCCGTGTTTGTTTTTTTTTTTTTATCTTAACAGGTGGGCCCTCAAGCACACGCCGTGCAGCATTGCCAAGCCGATTCATCAGCTCCAGGCTGGCATAGCATATGGGTGAAAGAGTGGAAACGTGATCCACTTGCACCTAAGTGGCGTGGACCTTACACCGTCCTGCTCTCTATTCTAACAGCGGTGAAGGTAGCTGAGGTGACCCCCTGGATTCATCACTCTCGTTTAAAGAAGTCTGAAGGCAGTTGGACATGCAAAGGTGACCCCTCTAATCCTTTAAAACTGACTCTCTCCAAAAACCCCTGTATCTAGCCCTACCGGGAGCGGGTTAGGTCACGGGCAACATTTGACGACCGGCCTGCTGCAGCCACAACCTGGAAGCTGGCTGACCTGCGCACGCCTGAAGCTTGAGGAGCGTCTAAACCAGCAATTGTGAACGGGAAGATTCTCTTATACAATTGATTGACTGCCCCCTTGTGGAACAATTATAAGTGATATTACACATTGGGGATCCTTGGGATATATGTTTTGGTCTTGGTGGTTCCCCATTTCTGTCACTGGGGGAATTATATTGGGACTAATAATTATTTGCTATCACAATAAGGTAATCTTTTGTGGAAGGAATGCATATGCTAGACATCAACATGATTTTATTATTAATCCTGATCCCTTGGGAAGGGGAAGGGTCCATGAATCTGACCAAATTTGCTAAATATGGATTCCGCCATGACCACAATATGTGGGTAGGCTTAGCTGAGATGATAGCCAATGTTGCAAATAGGACTAATTGCCTTGTTTGCTCTCTTGGGCCAGATGATTCAGAGGGAGGTATGCCCTTATTACCAATACCATTAAGTGCCATTGGTATGGTAAGCGAAATGCCACACCAAACAGAAGTACAGAATTTCCCCGGTTGGAACTCAACTAAACCAATACGAGTTATACCTGTGCAAGGGGAAATCTGTGTGCATAAATCATCAGATGCAGCTGACCCTACCATGATAGGCTCTTCTCATTGCCACTATACTTGGGATTATATTAAGAATAGTCAAACCTGGGCAAACGGTACTACGTATCGAACTCGGAATACCTTGCCCTGTGCACCTCCTTTTATTTATGCATGGAAAGTGGTGTGGAACATAACTGTGACAGAAAAAGGCAATCTAACATACTGCACTGTGAACTCTCTACCTCTTTTGATATTTTCGCCTTCTGTACTCCACGTACCAAAAACCTCAGACCCGATGGTTGTGGTGGATATGTGGAGAATGGGCATACAAGAAACTCCCTTCCAAATGGAGTGGGACTTGTTTCCTGGGATGGGTATTACCACCAATGTGGATTATGCCCACTAGTTCAGCTAAGCGAACACGAAGGAATGCTGATATTTCTCGTATAGCAGGAGGAAGTACCCAAAGTTGGAGCGGTACTGATGATTGGCCGCCAGAGCGCATTATAGCCTATTATGATCCTGCCTCCTGGAATCCTGGTGAGCTCATACAAGGGGCACGGGATCCTATTTATAATCTAAACAGAATAATTCGATTGCAAGCAGTAGTGGAACTTGTAACCAATGCAACGGCCCAGAGTTTGAGACTTATTGCACAACAGTTGGATGAAAGTAGAGCCGCCATTTTGCAGCTGAAAATGGGAATGGATTATGTACTTGCCAGGCAGGGAGGCCTATGTGGAGTCTTGAACTTGACAGGGAATGCCTGTTGCTTTAACATTTCTGATAATGGTGAGGCAATCCGTGTGTTGGCTACAAAGATGGAGAATATAGCACATGTCCAAGTATAAACATGGGAAGGATGGGATATGGGATGGCTCACCAATTGGTTACCTAATGTTGCGGGACTCAAAGGGATATTATTGTCTTGCTTGTTTTTCTTGACGGTAGTAATAATGGTTTTATGTATGGTGCCATGTATCATCTCATGTTTTAGAAGTACAATTAGCAAGATGATTTCGAATGAAACTCTACCTCATATCATGGCCCTATACAGAGCTTTACCTCAGGAATATGATGAAGATCAAGCTATCAAGGACGCTTGGTAAGCAAGGTCCTTGAGCTTGAAAGGGGGGAATGTGGCATCTGAATATAGACTGCATTTTTAATCAAGACTTATATTGGCTTATATCTTGATCAGGTTCCTAAATTAAATGGGCTTAGATTTTCAAAGGTTTCATGCCAGGCAGAAAAAACCTTGGCAAGAGGTTTTCTCCTAAGACAAGAGGGCCCCATTGATGGGAAATTACATATGCTGCCCCAAGGCTGAAAAAACACAATTAAGAATGGGTAAATAGTAAAATAATACCAATGTGCCTCCCAGTAAAATGAGCCATATCTTCTTCCTAAGGTTGAAAGGCCAAGAGCAGTGAAAAAGACAACTGACTTGGCTGGAGAAGAAGCTTCTTTTTACTTTATTTTTAGGCTGGAAAGGGGGGTGAAAGGAGGGGTGTACACAGAAGAGGTTTCTTTTTAAAAGCTGTTTTTTACTGAGTTCCTTCCTTTTTACTTTGAGAAGCTTTATTCTTTTAAAAGGCTACCTATGATAATGTATGAAATATAATAGCTTAAATATATTGGCTTAAATGTAATTATGCAAAGGATTTAAGAAATGCTAGATTCATAGAGTCATATTGCAATAGGAGACCAGAGGGGCAAATGAGCCTAGCCCCCCTTGCCAGACAGGAGACGCCATCGAACACTTCTGATATATAGTTGTCAGGCATTTGTTTAGAAACCTTAAATGAAGGAAATCTTTCAATGTTGATGTGAACTCAAGATCCTTGACATCTGTTGAACATAAAAATGTAAGATTAAACATTTGTTTTAGAAGGCAATAGGGCAAGAGGTGAGCTGGTAATTAAGATTCCATGTAAGATATATTATTACTTATATGTCAAATATATAGCTCTTTGTCTCCCTTATAAGGATAGAAGGAAATGGGTGTATCTTTTTGTGATTAGTTATAGCAATCAGCCAATAGGAAATCCAACCAGGCTGATTGAACAGAGGCAGCCCAAGGAGGAGCAAAGGGGGCTGGATTAAGGGAATATAAGTGCTGGCCATAATGGCAGGAGGCAGGCCAGAGCTTGGTAACCATATACCACTGAGCCTCTCATTTATTTGTCTGACAAATAAATTATTATTTTAATTTCTCTGTTGCTGCGTTGAATATTTCATTCCAGCTAAGCGTTAACCACAAGCAGGGTGCTACAACACCCCACTGGTTATTAAACACCCATAGCAGTAAATGCAGAAACAGTTGTAATTGGATAGAAAAAAAAAATTCAATCAGTAACAGTAAAACAGAAGTTTTATTAGAAACAACCAAAATTCACAAAGCAATTTGTGAGTTTTTGAATTCCACAGAACACTGCTTCCACTAGGAAGGGAAAGGGAAAATAAATATTTCTGTAGAGAGCCATAAAAGTAATCTACATTGGGCAAGTAATCCACACTGTTTCTGGCAACAACATTCCAAGCTACACAATGTTGAGGTAGACTTAAAAATTTCATTTCCTATCCTCTTTCCCTTTTAAAGTAAATCTCTTTCCAATAAGGAATGAAAATTGCTATTCTTTCCATAAAATAAGTCACCACCATGTTGAAAATGAACAGTTGGTTACATTAAATGAGGTGGTATAGTTAATTCCTGGTGTGGAAAGAAATTATTTCAAACATTTGAAATACTGTGGTTTTCTTTATCCGACAAAGCTTTGAGAGTCTACACTGGCTCATCTAGAAGAAAACTAGCAAATGAACAAGCTTAAGATCTGCACACAAAACACCTCTAACTTCAAATTGACAGGCACTAAAGATTTTAAGCAGGAAGCTCACTTGCATGTAAAATGCTAACTTTGCACTAACATGATTTCATCCAATCATTCCTTCTGTACAAATGTAACTTTCCACATGAAAACACTATAACCATAGTTCCAGAGTACCATTTTACAAGCAGAAAGAACTATAATGGAGCTTCAATAATTTACTCTCTCTAAAACTTAGCTACCACAGATTTGTGCATTTTGATTTTCACTGGCAAAGTTTTGAATTAAGACTGCACTTGGCTGCTGCACCATATGTTTCCATATGTTCCTTGAGAGGAGACCAGGAAAGAGAATATACGCCCATTTCCCAGCAAGCAAAGCAAAATTATCTTGTAATGTGGGCAGTTTTCATGTTTCACCAATGTGAATATATATCGACCTTAAGGGCCCTCCCTCCCATGGCAGCATTAGAGAACATCTGATGAGGTCCCTGCACCAAATTCTGTTTTATGGTGATGTTAGGCAAATAATCAGTGACACAACTAGGAAATGGGTTAATCTACCCATCTGCCCTGATGATACAGTATCAGGGTTTGCTGCCTCTCAGCTCATGTTGAAACTTGTGTACTTTGTCCCACTGAACTTAATAGATGACCCTGAGACTCGAGCCAGCCTCTACCTGCAAAATTCTGCACTGGATTCTGATTTTGAGTCATGCCTGATTGTGATGTGATGAAATAAATCAAGTATTGTTATTTCTTCTGTATAACTATGTATCTACATATAAATCTAAAAGCCAGCTTCCAACATTCGCCTACTCCCAAAACAATCATATACTGTATAAACCGAATTCTAATAATCTGACAAAGTGTACAGTGAATACATCTGCAAACCGTCTACAAGATCTTTCTACATCTAAAGGTCTGTTAAACTGTTAACTACAGCTTTCTTGCATGATTTGGTAAACGCTTCTGGCAATGGCATGAATTGTATCTGGCAAGAAGAAAAGACATATTCCAAATGGTAATTGTGAATGCAGAAGAAGTGCCAAGATGTGCAACTTACATAGGTCATCAGGAAACTGTGCATGCTACTGAACACCAGTCTGCCAAACAATTTCAACAGTCACCATTGTAGCAAAACATTGTTCATTTTTATTTTCAAAAACTTTATTTATAAAAGTAGAAAATGAGGTAGAAAACAAAACAAATGGAACAAAACTAAGTGCATGAAAAACAAAACATAGTTCTTGATGCAGATGTACTATTTTTACAATCATGATAAACACAGGTTAACTTTTTTATCACTCTGTGGCACCAATGTTCATGGTTGTTGAAGAAAACAAAACAATGGAGAAGCAGTAGGGGTTAAAAGGCACAGAAAACAGAGTCTGGACAAGTGGCTTGTGGGGACCCAGATAAGCTTTTATAAAGGTTTGTTTTAAGCATTCATGACTAAAAAAAAATTGGAGAACATGGTTGCAAAACCAGATAAAAACATTAAGTTTTCTGAAACTCTCCAGTTAAGTCCAAATGGACTTCATCTAGCCCATGGTATGCACAGTTCTCCTGTCCTCAGGGACCCCGGAATAGAGCCCAGTTTTCCCAATCCCCATTTGGTGGGTGCACTTTTGACAGTTGCCACCAAGCTGCTACAACTTGTGTGTATGGTCCAAATGCCTACTCATGGCACTCCAAGAGGAATGCAAGGCTAAAGAAGAAGCCACATTTAAAAAAACCCATGCTTTGGGGTAACAATTTCAAAGGTAGAGATTTAAAAACAGTAAGTGTCGTGCTCTCAACCCCCTTCCCAGTTCCAGTCCTTGGACACACACAGAAGAAGAGAAGGTGCTCAGACTTTCATGTTAGGCCTTGCTTTACAGACATGTGGAAGTAGAAGCAAGGTGCTTCCAAGCTGCTTTACAGCACATTGTGGCCCAAATCATTTGACACATTCTAAAAGATTCAAGGGGAGGTTTGTAACCACGTTTTTGCACCACTGTGGCCCCAGGCAACAGTGGGTGCGTGATTTTTTTGGTGAAAGCTGTAGCCATGGACATGCTATGTGATCTGATGGTGAATTTGGGGTGACCTAGTGCAAAAATCCTGAGGATCCATGTGGATCTGTGCTTTGTAACCACGTTTTAAGTGGGGAGGGAAGGAAAAGCACTCAAGGGACAAGGGACACGCGTGGGGTGGGTGGAGAAGGATGCTGTTAAGAATGCAGAAGAGGGGTATAAGAGGAGAAGGCTCCTCTCCTCTCACGCTTTGCTTCTTTAAAGCAAGCAGGCTCTCTGTCCCTCTCTCCTCCCCACTCAGCTGCTCTTCTCCTGCTTTGCTGTTTCAAAGTGAGTCATGGAGGAGGGAAGGAAGGGGAACCATGGATCCTCTGCTCACGACTGCAGCAGATCCCCCCGCCATCCACAGGCATTCGCTCCATAACACGCACAGACATTTCCCCTTACTTTCTAGGAGGAAAAAAGTGAGTATTATGGTGCAAAAAATACGGTATGTATTTCCAAGTGATGAACACTACTAATACCATGCACTACAACTCTTCTGCATTTCTCCTGGTTTATACATTAACATTAAACCATGGCTAATGATAAATGTATGGGACACAGGTGGCGCTGTGGGTTAAAGCCTCAGCACCTAGGACTTGCTGATCGAAAGGTCGGCGGTTCGAATCCCTGCTGCGGGGTGCGCTCCCGCTGCTCGGTCCCAGCGCCTGCCAACCTAGCAGTTCGAAAGCACCTCCGGGTGCAAGTAGATAAATAGGGACCGCTTACCAGCGGGAAGGTAAACGGCGTTTCCGTGTGCAGCTCTGGCTCGCCAGAGCAGCGATGTCACACTGGCCATGTGACCCGGAAGTGTCTCCGGACAGCGCTGGCCCCTGGCCTCTTAAGTGAGATGGGCGCACAACCCCAGAGTCTGTCAAGACTGGCCCGTACGGGCAGGGGTACCTTTACCTTTACCTTTAATGATAAATGTAGTTAACATTAACCATGGTTAACAAGCCATAGTTAAATCTGAGGCATCTGGCAGATGATAATTAAACCTTTGTTTATTACATCATAGGATAGTTAGAACTACTTGCAAGAGCAGCAGAACTTTGTGGGTGGTTTGAATTTTCTACTGATCTTCATTTGCACCTCTATATTTTTGGGTGGTGATGGCTTCTTAACCATACTCTAGATTCAAAGGTAACACTAAGATATGGTCAATATTAACAAAGATAAATAAACCAACTACAAACCTTGGTTACTGAGCAACCTTTAACCATAGTTCAACTCCTGGGCCGGATTCACACGTAACATTAAGCCATGGTTTAATTAAAGTCATATGCAAACCAGGCGACTGAATGTGAGGAAAGTGTGCAAGGAAGCTCTCTGCTGACAATGATTATGCTTCGCAATCTGAACAAAATACTACCTTGCTCACAACTCCTAGTCTATCACAATGAAATGCTGGCTCCTTAAACTTTGAGAAAGAACAGTATCACAATCAATATGAAAGTCTTCTTGCACAAAATGGAAAATGACACAAGCCAGCAAAAGTGACCACCAGGCTTCTAGCTCTATTTTATCCACATTGAGACTTCATTGGACATTACATGAACAAACCTTGCAATTTGTATATTCCAGCCACCCTTCCTACCCTTCCGTTTTTCTCTCTCAGCAAGCCATTGTTTGCTATTACAACCAAACTCGTCAAACTATGAGTTGTGCAAACCAAAGTTTGCCTAGATCACCTTTAATGGCAAACCATGGAACTGAGCTTCTTATGCTTCAAACTATGACTTGGAGACACAACAACATTATGTCTATATAAATGCTTAGCCTGTGGTTTGGTTTAAAAGGCTTAATAATGTAGCCACGTAAACATGCACTACTCCCAAGCTTTTCAGCAGTACCTTCGGCTTGAATTCAGAAACAGAATATCTACCCAATATATACAAGATATTCTGAGATAATGATGATACACCAACAGAAATGCAGGGAAATAATCTTCTTTGCAAAATGCATCAGGACAAGGGAAACTACTTACCAGTTTTCTGCACCCCACCTGTACCCACAACTGCTGCCAGTTGCTGAAGCTATCTGCCCCCATATGAAAAAGTAATTAGTGTGCAACTGAAAGTTGTGCAAGTGTGTATATAACATAACAGTAATGACAGGGAGTGGTATTCAACGATGTTTTACTCAGAGAAGACCTAATGGGCTACCAATTTCAAGTGGGTCTACTCTGAGTAAAATTTGGTTGAACACCACCCAAGTTAAGAAACTTTCAACAATTTAAAGGCTTGGTATAATATAAGTTTTTTCCAATCATTTCATGAACCCCAAGCTTCAACTATCAAAGTAGAAGTAGTAGCAATTTTATTTGTTTAGCTATAAACCACAGCAAGGATAACAAACACTCAAAGATGAGCCACAAATATGACTCTTCAATTTCCTAGGAGCTAGCACAAATATAGACAGACACAAGGTAACGCAATCTAAACTTTCTCTAACAGCAAAAAGCACACAAACTCACTTGGTGTAACAAAATTATTTCTCTGAGTAAACTCACAGCAAGTATTCTTCATCAGGATCTTACATAGAGGGCACTGAGTAATATGGTGAACAACGTCCTCAATGTTGTTTTACACCTCACACAGAAATGCTGTTCCAAGGAGAATTTCTCACAGCTGCCATCCAAAAAGGCAGAGCGTAAAACACCAAGTCTTAATTCTGTAAAAGCAATTTTATGGGGAGCCAGAGTAATTAACTCCAAATAGATAGCTTTTGCATGGTCTACCTTGAAACATGGATACAGTCTAAAAAATCTCAAAGAATGGATAGTTAACACATCAGTCAAAGAAGCTCTCTCATATGCAAGGAAATTCAACAGAGATCAATATATGTCACTGGATTGTAGGTGTAAAGCAGAATTTAAGGGGGTGAGCCATAAACTATAGAAGCCAAGTGTGAAGATGGCATAGTTAGCATTCTCTTCTGAAAATTTAAGAGCTGAACTGGCTTTTTTGCCTCATCAGAAGGCCAACCAACTTCTGCATGGATATACGCAATAGGAATACCAGCAGGGAGGAAAATAATTTTGAACATTCTGCAACTCCTGGACTAATGGTCAGTTGAGACCCAAAAGTTCTAAATCGTGTACCATGCAGAAAACAATCTCAGTCAAGAAAAATATAGGGAATAATAATAATAATAATAAGCCACCCATCTGACTGGGTTCCCCCAGCCACTCTGGGTGGCTTCCAACAAATTAAAACACAACATCAAATATTAAAAGCTTCCCTAGCTCAGGGTTGGAGTGCTATCAAAATATATTTCTTCAATCTATAACTGCCTATTTTGCACATGGTTATACATGGTCATTTCTGATTAAACACCTGTGAAAGGTTACAGTCAACATTTTAAAATACATCATTTCCAGGGGAAAATCTGAAGTCACAAACAAAGGCCAAATGTGTGAAAAATGGATGATATACTGAGTGTACGCTGGAGGTTTGGGGTGTATGGGGTGTTAGGGGAGGGGTAGTACCCCTGGCGGGAGACAAGTCATATTCCTTCTGTGGTAGTTTGTCCACCTTTGGTTCCCACCCTGCACTCAGCTCTCAGCTCTGGCTCCTAAAAACTGTCAGCATGTGACAGCAGCCACAGCCTGGAAATGGCCTTGAATAGCTGCCTGAACCATGTGAGGGTAGCTGATGGGTCTCCTAAGGTTTGGAGGGCTTAAAGAGGAAGCTTGGGATATGGCTCAGAAGCTACACTGCAAAGGAGGAACTGGAGAAAAATCAGCCACAAATAGGCTCAGAACTATAGGCTGAAATATACATATTATATACACCACCATGTCAGAAAGAAAATTGACAGTCACCTTTTGTGAAGAGCCCTAAGTAATTTTTAGAGGAGATAAGCTGTAGAGAATGTTCAACTATTATTCTATCTCAAACACAAGGTTAACATTCCAAATCCCACCAATTCCAATTTCCTAATGCTTTCCCAGCAAAAATACTAAATTGTGGGTTTTAAAAGGGCCAATTTAAAAATGCAGATGTGGGCTTTTCCACAGAAACTGGCAAAAATAAAACTACAGCTTCAAGACAAAATTTTCTATAGTAAAAAGGAGAACAACTATAGACCCTTAAGAGTATCTGTGCTGGATCAAAGAAAAGCTCCACTTAGCCCCAACATCCTGTTTGCCTACAGCGGCCAATCACATGCCTCTAGAAAGCCCACAAGAAGGATTTGAAAACAGTAACCATATCCCCCTGCTGCTCCCCCTGCAAGTGGTACGAAGATACACATTGCCTCTACAGCTCAAGTTCAATAGATTTATTAGTATTGACAGACTTACCCTAATCACTTGATCCATATCATGCATAATTTTATAACCTCTGCCGTGTCTCATTCCCCTTTAACCAGCTTTTGAACTAAAATGCCCAAATGTTGTTGCTTTTCCTTACAATTATCCAAGGCTAACTCAGCCAGTCATCCCAATGTTGCACTCTGATGAAAGATGCTAGTGTCTTTCCTCAGAGTGGAGTGGGGGCACTAAGACAGCTGAACCCCTCCACAATTTTTTCCCATACTCTAACAGATCTCAAAGATCGCCATTCTTTAGAATGCTGAAGGAGGAGCACTGCAGCGCACCATATATACAAACCAACTGTAACAACCCCTGCTTTAAAGAAAAAGAATCCTGTCTTAGGCCATGATCACCCACAACCAAGTGAGAATTTTTACTTAGATATCCCACATCAAAGCCCAACCCTTTAGTTTCCATTATTTTTTTGACTTATAAAAAAACCACCCGTGGCCAGGCTACAGCTGAAGAAGAAACTGGCAACGTCTGCCATAGAGCAAGAGAAGGCGTGGGCCTGAGATTTCTAGAATGCAAATGAAGAACAGGAAGTTAATAAAAAATACAGAGCACACTGCTAGACTAGATGAGAACCCACTCATCAAATAAGGTTCTAGGCCAGGCATCCCCAACCTTCGGCCCTCCAGATGTTTTGGACTACAATTCCCATCATCCCTGACCACTGGTCCTGCTAGCTAGGGATCATGGGAGTTGTAGGCCAAAACATCTGGAGGGCCGCAGGTTGGGGATGGAAGTCCACTCACATGGAAGGAAGTCCAATTGAACTTACAAGTGCACATGCACATATCGTGGATATCCAAAGAAAGCAAAGCTTTGTCTGAATAACAGCAAAAAAGATATGGGAAAGAACTTCTTCTTCTTCTTTGGTGATTACTAGAAACACAACAAAATGTTTAGAATTTACTAAAATGGTATAAATTTATGTAGCCTTAGTATCATTAAACTGAGGCAGTAGCCCTAAACAGTACTGCATACATCCACCTCTCCCTTAACCCTACTAGATGTGCCTGTGTGAATTACAGACAAGATTGCAATTTCACAGATTAAACAAACTAAATTCAAAGGAAGTATCACTGATTCTATTTTAACTGATCTGCACAAGAAAAAGGCATGTTCCTTTATAGATATATGAATCTGGAAATGTTAAATACACATTTCAATCTGGAAATGTTAAATACATATTAGCAGTTAATGTAGAAGTTAGAACTTGAATGTTGTCTTTTATCGCTGACTTTTTAAAAAGGATGCCATGCCCTGCAGCTCCAAAACAGAAGTTTTACTCTCAACTACTAAGCACAACAACAGACGTACTGTTCTGAAGCATTTATTTCCTTGCAGTAAAAGCTGACTGAATTCCACACATGCTCTTAACAGGATTGAGTAAGTTTTAAATCGCTTATCACTAAAGAAAGTGAAATTTGATCTGCATGCATGCTCAGCATAGTATGGGTACAATTTTCCATATTCCCATAAAAAATGACCATGCACAGCCATTTTATAGAAGGGCCATGTTTATCACAAAGTGACTTTCCTTGTATCTGACTTAATTATTTCTAGAACTGTTAAAACACTGTGTCCTGCAAGAAACCCCCCCCCCCCAAATACTCCATTCAGATTTTCTGGTGGGAAACTTTATACAGGTACAGCAACAAAACATTCTCTAGAAATCATTTCATCAGTTGTTAGGGACATAGTCACTGAAAACTGAATTTTAATGGAATTGTACCTTGCATTTCATATTTTTCAAAAATAATAATATATTTAGTTGCCTAGGTTTATTTTTCTGCCATAAAATATATTAAGTATGGATTAACTTGATTTTTCAAGATCTTCGCTGACTTTGCTTTTTTTACAACAAATTTACTGAAGTAATTATTATATATAACATAGATAGTGCCAATGAAGTAATAAAAGTTTCAAAGAAAGTTTATGCTTTGCTGAAAGAAACAAATTTCAGTTTGGCTATTTAAATATTTGTACTTTGAGTACAACTGAAAATAACAAACTTTGAATCAATATGTATTTCTTTCTTGTAAAAAAGAAAAAGGAACTACTACGACAACAACGACAGTGATTGAATGTTAAATGCTGCTGAAACATTCAAAGGAGTTGGATTGCTCAGCCATGAATTTGTAGCGAGTTCAGAAACTCTACTTTATTTGGAATGCAGACTCTTTCCATTATTCTTAACCACAATGCTTGATGGCAGATGGTACCCTATGTATTCAGTTATTTAGACTTCTGCCTTAAAAATACTCTCTCTTTACCAAAGTTTTACTTCACTATCACAAAATGGAAACTGGACTTTAAAAAATGTAAGTCATACTCAGAGTAGATCTATAGAAATCAATCAGCTTTAAGCATCTTGCAACTAACTTAATCCGTTCATACGAATGGGTCTTTTCTAAATATGACTGGGGCTGCAACCCTCTTCCTGGGGGTCAGCCCCATTGAATTCAACAGGAGTTATGTCTGAGTATACATGGTTACTGTTGCATTGTCAATTACTGTAGATGCAATTTACCCTTTTCCACTGACAAATATTTAATAAAGTAGGCTTAAATATCCCAGCAATGATTTTCCAGGCCAAAAACCACTTACGAGAGATGGGAGGCCTCCCAATTTCTAGGACAATTTTCTGATCCACACCTATCACCAAAGTAGTATTGCAGTGAAATTCCTTGCAAGGTGCTCTCTACTAGCCCTAACAATAAATTAATCTTATGGATCAGCTAGAACTAGATATGACAAATAGAAATCTCTCCACTTAAAGTGGCTCTTGCTGATGAATATGAAGGGGAAACAGAATATTCTCAACACAAAAGAGTAACAGAGTAAACACTACATTCTACTTCTGAAATATCGGCATAACTGGATATCTTTCCTCTAACTAATATTAAAGTTAGGATGGGTTACACTACACTTTTCCAACAAAATGTGGTCTGGACAGGTACAACTTCTTTATGTGTGTCATTTTTGTATGTAGGTTTCATTCCCATATAGGGAAATGCTATGTATGAAACAGCGGCTAGATCATCTCTATGTAGAGAAAAGGCACATATGAAGAACTTGTACCGCTCCAGCGTACGGTTTATGGTGGAAGCGTAGTTTATTTATGTGAAAAAAATTGATCCCTCCTCTAGTTCCAAGCGGACCCTAAATAACAACAAACAAAATACTTAAACCCCCAACATACATTCAAGTTATTAACAGCATAGCACATTAACAACAGCATGTGGGGGAAACACCACATGTAAAGCATGCACATATACAAAGAAACAATGAATGTCCAAGAACCAACATAGTGCCATGTCACTTGTGGGCTGTTTTTTCTTTTTAATTTTTTTAAAATAAAGAGATATAACCACTATCTATAATAACATCATAAAACACCCCAGTAAAAATGGTAATTTATCCCACCCCAAGAACTACAGCTTCTTTATAAAAGTGCATGCTGATAGCTTTCATTATGACAAAGACACATTTGAAAGCATGATAGCTAAGATGCTAAAAGAAAAGGGGAAAAGGAGGTATACAAAAGGACAAAATAAATCACTTTTAAAAACTATTATATCTGTAAGATTTTTGAAAAACAATTAACAGTATATTTCAAAAACTAAATGTATTTCAGCTACAGTGCAGTACTGACCAAGGTCAGAAAGTGATACAATGACATTATATACAGAGATCAAATTCTCCAGAAAGCGACAGATTCTGACTTGAAAACTTATCCTAAAATGTAGAAACTGGCTGCAAGAATTCAATACGAAGAAAAATATGCTATGTACATCCTCAAATGTATTGTTTATACTGTTTCACGTGTTCTAGGTATATAGGTAAAACTTGGAAGGGCTTCTGCAGGTCCACATACTCACTCAAACTAAGGCCTGAAATTAGCTTATGACAGATTTCTGGGGTGCCCCTCAGAGTACAGTAAGGGGCACACTTCTTTGCTAGCCCTAATCTAAACCTATGACGGCTAAGAGTTGAAACGTTTGCCCCTTCCAGTGTCAATACTCAACTACTTAACTCATTCAGTAAAATAGTAAAATTTACACTGAGCAAATGAGGCTGAACCATGTACATTAAGTGATGTCAATTTAAACTTTTCATCATATCATCATTGAAGAAAGATATGAAATGCAGCTGAGGCAACAATTAATTTTTTATAGACTCAAGATAGCAATACTACATTTCCATTCGAAATTCAGAACGTAAGATGCTTTGCCTTTTTGATAAGTATTACTTAAATGAAGAATTGACAGCAACTAATTAAAATGATTTCTGACTTTTCAGCAATGAGTCTAATGGAAGGTACTAAGGTTTCTATGAAAATTCAAAATATTGTTATTGAACTCTTAACAACTGTATTAAAATTATTACTTTAACAGCAATCCCAGCTGTCAAGTGCTGACAGGATTAGAACCAAAACAGCACCAATTAGAAAAAGTGGGAGCTATCAGAGTGCTCGGCGGAAACCCAAGGTTTGTAGACACACAAACAATATTTAGGAAAAAATGCTAAGAGGTAAGACATGAACATGCTCCGTGGCCACAGAATGCTGAGTATCAGGTGAAGGGGTATGGCAAAGTCAGAGAAAGGAAGATGGCTGTGGAAAAAGGGCTTAACTCTCTGAACTGGAGCACTCTACACTGCAACATTTTCAAGCAGATCTCACCTGTTGCTATTACTCAATACAGTATACATATTAAAGTATTATCCAGTGCTTTTGTGTTTCATATTTCTACCACCAAATGCCTAGAGCTCCAGCAGTTATTGCATGTCTACTCAACAAACATCCCACTTGTGCTTTTTGAAGATTATAAATAAATAAACTTTTTGAAGATTATAAATGTAGATGACACAATTATATTCTTAGTTAACACCCAATATTTGCATGCCATAGCCAATATGCACTAGACCAGGATCTAAACATTGCTTTACAGTGTGTACAGCCTCAAAGGGCTGGATTCACCACATCAGCCCCATCAGGGGAATCCCGGTGCAAGAATTTCTGCTTACACAACAGAGCTTCCTTTCCCCTCCAAGAAATGGCTCTTGGAGATTGGGAGAAATCCCAGAGCAGCACATGGGGCCGGGGGGAGGGTGGATCATTCCATCTAGCAAGCTGCAATGCTTGTGCAGACAGAACAATTTTAAGAGCACAACACTGAATTCTATTCGAAGAGTACAGCATTCACTACTGCTTCCTTCGTAAAATTCTGTCCCTTAGTAAAGTGACTTCCAAATACGTGCACAGTTTAGAAAAAGAAAACTAGTGTTCACTCTTTATCAATGGCAGTCCCAGTTTTACCCATCCTGTCTCAAACTCAAAAAGGGATATCTTAACTCTGGTTCATCAAAAGTAACTGTTGAGAAGTTTACTTATATGGCTTTTAACAACTGCTGAACTCTTCCAAAAAATACACTTGATCTAGCAGCATGATAAAAGCAGCAAACCAGCTGTTCCAACAAACAGAAATTGCTTTTAGCTAACTAAAATTAACCCAAACAAAAGAAAATACTATCATCCAAAAATATAGGCACAAACCCAATATATATTTGCAGCAAAGCTTTTTACTCTTAAGTACCACTGCCAAATTTGGTAAATACACAATGAAGGATTTCATACAATGGAGCATCTCCTACCCTAGACCTACTCCCCCCCAATACCATAAACTCTTTTCTCATTGTTCTGAGATTTAACAAGGTGAGGGAGAGTTGTCCAATGCTGCTGGCTGCAAACCTTTTAAAAAAACTAGTTAGTACATAGATTTAATGGGCTACTTCACATGTGACACAAGGATGGTTTAGCACTATGTGCAAGAGCTAATGTGAGTCACAGCAAAGCCTCAGGCTTGCTTACACACACACACACACACACACACACACACACTTGCTCTCACATGACAAGAAAAAACCTTGAAGTTTCATTTTCAAATAATCCTTGCTTGGTATTATATACAAACCAGAGGTTGTGGCTTAAAACAAACTGATTTAAAAAGCCAGCTTCATTAACCATGGCTTGAAGTTGGTTTATCTGGAAACTGGTAGCAGCCTTGATGATGATGATGATGATATTTTTTATATGCCTCCTATCTGAATGGGTTGTCCCAGTCACTCTGGGCGGCTTCCAACAAAATATTAAAACATTTAAAACTTCAAACATTTAAAACTTCCCCGTATAAGGCTGCCTTCAGATGTCTTCTAAAAGCCAGATAGATATTTATTTCCTTGGCATCTGATGGGAGGGCATTCCTCCCATCTTTGAAAGTGAACATTACTGAAGCCCTTCTCCTGGCAAAATGGGTAGAGGAAAGGGAAGGGAACGCCATGTTAGCCAGACACCTCAACACAGCTCATTCTAACTCATACACATAGAACTAAATCAAGTTTATCTTTATGAAAACCCATTGAAAAGAAGGAAAAAACCTGCTATATATTGGACAGAGGAAGCACAACATTCTGGGTTTCATGGGACCTCTCAGTTGCTTCCAGTACCATGACTGTGGTATCATTCTCTACTGTCAGGATGGAGCGGGACCTGGAACACAATTTTCTGTTAGTCCTAGTCCTCATTGACAGTAGGTTCCAGGTGATGGTACAGGGTGCGGGAACAAATGCTCAGCCCCATTACTTCCAGTCTGTAAGATTCAGAAGAGTTCCATTCTGCCCTCTATAGTATTTAACATCTACATTAAACTGCTAGGAAGAGTTATTCAGGAATTTGGGGGCACCGTTACTGTGATGACACCCAATTCTATATCTCCTTTTGGTCCCAAGTCCAAGGAACCCGTGAAGGCTCTTAGCTGGTGTTTAGCAGTAAATGAATGTGTATGATCTAATAAGAGGGATTGCTACTGGTCAATAGGAGAGCTGATCCAAGAATGGGAATATAACCTGGACAGGTTTTGCTTCTCTTAAAAAAAATCAGTGCCAAAGTTATTTGCTCCTGGATGCCAATATAGCAATCATGGCCAACAATGCTTTTGCTCAGGTTAGGTTCCTGGGAAAAGATGGTCTGGCAAGGGTCACATGTGTCTTAGTGACATCCAGCTTGGATGACTGAAACACTCTACATGGGGCAGCCCTTGAACAGTGCTTGCAACCTTTAGTTTGTGCAGAATGCAACAGTAAGAATTTTACTATGGAAAGTGCTAGAGACTATGTGACCACTATTAACTTCAGCTGTTTTGGCTGGTTCACTTAACATGACAATTTAAGATGCTGATCATTACCTCTAAAGTTCAGTGAATTAGAACCAGAAGTACATCTAGTGGGAACCTGGAAACGAGCCTTTCCACTGTTCGGTGGTGTTCAGACATTGGAATTCCCTGCTTGTATGCCCCCATCCTTGATGACTTTCCAGGGCTTAATAAATACTATTCTGTTTTGCAGAATTTTAGGCTATGACTAAATACTGTCCAAATTAGTTGTCTGAATCTTTTAATTTTTGTACTGTATTTGCTTTTTAAATAATCTATCATTGTTTTAATTGAAATATTATTACACAACTTGAATGCTCTTTCAAAGGAACGGAAAATGTGGAATATAAATATTTTAATAAATAACTAACCCAAACTTTCTAGATCAAATCCAGATAGTGGAAGTCAATGGAAGGAACTGTTTGTTGCAAAAGAAAGGGGAAAACACTTCAAGCATTAACTAAAAAAGACCTTCAAGTTCATGAAGGGGAAGTTTTCTATCACCTCTCCAAGGCCTCCTCAGTGGCTGGTCCGAGTACATGCCTTCATACATGGCAAGTAACTCCAATATTACATCCTCTGAAAGGGTTCTGGATTCTAGACTGAAGTGCAAATCCCAGCTCATCCACAAACAGATTAGGTGGCCAAGCTCAAGCCTCCCCTCTTCATTTACATCTCACCACATATCACACACTGAGGCAGTGACATGTATTTTTCAGTACAGGTCAACCAATATTTCATGTACTGTTGGTCACAATTTTGAACCCTTTTAGTAATTGTACCATCTCTTTGATTTCTGGGAGTTTTCTCCTCAGAGAAGCCTGTGGTTAATATTGAGCAAGAGAGCAAATCACAAATCACTGTTATGTTTGCATTTTCTTACAAAAAAAGGTCTTTCTATCACTTTCTTGATTTCTGTAACTTTCACTACCACCTTTCCTCTGTCACTGGCTGGTGCTTTTTTATTTGCCTACCTGCTTGCACATTTTGTCCACCACCACCTGTCATTCCTTTATTTTTCTCTCCACTGACCTTATGCCTTATTATTGTCTCCTCCATCCACTTTTTTAGTCCTTTCTCGGTTACTTGTTCTCATCTCATCCTCTTTTACAATCCTTTCTATCACCAGCTAATCCACCTTCTTCCATATTCTCTTCACCTTCTCAAACATCTCTATCCTTCCCTGCTCACCTTCTTCTATTTCCTTTCACCTGCTGGTGTTGCCTCTGTCTCCCTCTCACTTCCCTTTTTATGCTGTTCACTTTCTTCCACCTTGCGTCACCTTCTCTGTCACTTCAATCCACTTCTCTAACACTTCCCCCTTCCTAATGTCAACTTGCCTGAAATCAAAATGAAGAGGATTTGGGGGAAAGGTTCAGCACCCTCAGAACCTAATATAGGCAGCAGTTTTTCTTTGTTGCCCCGTTGTTGGTGAAGTTTGAAGAAACTCCCTAGATTTGCCCACACTGAAGCAACATAGAGTAGTAGTTCTAAAGTGAATAGCATTCTTTCTTTTTAATTTGCGAAGTCTTGTCATTTTACATTTTTTTAAAAAAAACCTAAATAAAACTAATGTTCATTCCAAATCGACATAAAAGTTCGACATGAAACATAGGATTTGCTTATTTAATTAAGGTTAACTAAGGTTCTCCCTCCCTGAGCAGCCAAATCTCCTCTTCCTTTTGTGCAGTTTCCCCCCTTTTCTGTTATCTTCTATGGATGTTTTTCCTTCCATCTCACACCAGTTTATCTGCCCTCTCCTTATGTCCACTTGCCTGAAATCTAATCTATAGAAAATAAATCTGAAGTTTCATTACCATCAGAACCTTATATGGGCAGCAATTGTTTGCTGGTGTCCAAACCCACTTAATTTTGAGTAAGCTTCATTTAAATGAATGGACCCTACTTCTGACTACGTCTTCTAAGCAATGGAGTTACAGACCTGAGCAAACAGGATTGCTGGGTGTTCAGTGTGTAAACATGCATCATAGCATAACTCTAACCATGTCTAACCAGAAGGAAGTCCTACTTAGTTCAATGTGGCTTACTCCCAGGTAAATGGGATTAGGACTGGAATCCTGCTCCTGAATGAAAAAAATGATTTCACTGAAAAGCTGCAATAATCCTCTGAGACTCATAGCAATCCTAAGCACACATCTACCTACAAGTAAAACCACATTTATGGTTGAACTGAATGAAACTTACTCCCAATGAAGAATACAAAGGTTCAGGCATTAAAGTTGCCACAATCCCACCAGGAACATTTACCTGGTCTCATAACTGAATAATGGCACAACACCTATGTGCATACCGTACTCTAAGTAAGAAGTAAAGGAAAAAGCTAAGTCCTATATGGCTAACCGAAATAATCCTTACTCCTCCAGTAAACCTGGAATATGGCTGTACAGCTGAAGTAACAGAAGTCCTATTCACACCAGTAATCAGAGGAATAGGGGCAGAGGTATAAAAACCCCAAGGGGGCTGGACCAAGAGAGACACCACAACTCCACCTCTATTTATGGCACGTTTGCACATTAAGTTCAACAGGGATTACCCCACCACGACCACTTGCCTTCTATTCCAAGTGAAGTGTGTACTGGAATTGTAGTGCTTACTGGTGAATAAACCCTAACCTTGTGAGGCTTACTCTGCAGATCTGAGAGGGCGCCTGGATCCGCTGCCCCGTTCCTGCTCCCCACCAGCAGCAAAAGTGACCCCATCCCTCGTTTCCATGGAGAGATGCCCCCTGACTTGTAGGCCTCCCGCCACAACCCGCTCCCCGTGTGACACACGTGACCCAGGGAGACCACCGAGATCGGATGGATAGCCTCTTCCCAAGACCAGCAGCAGCGTGTTCCCGTCAGGGGGTTGGTGGGGAGGAGGCAGCAGCAGCCAGGCTGGGCTGGGCCAAAGGGGGAAGGAAACCCTCTCGCGTAAGAAAAGGGAATAAAAAAGTCGCAGCCTCCGGGCTCAGCTGGGGAGTTCGCGTGGTGGTGACAGCTTTGCCTGGGGGGGATCCTGACCCTGGGGCTGAACACACACCTCTGCCTGGCTCAGCACCGCACTGCCAGCAAAGGCACTCTCTGCAGAAGCGACCCCGCAGGGCTGTCACCCCTCGGAAAAGGAGGCTGACTGGGGTTGTTCCCGCCTGTATCCTCAGGATTCTCCGGCCGCCTCTTCCCTCCGCCGGGGGGGCTGAAAGAAGAAGGCCGGAGTGGGCCCGAGCAGGGGAGGGGGATGCCCAGTCCCTCTCAGGCCTCTGAGGGCCGAGCGTTTTGCAGGAAAAAGGAGCCAGTCGACGCCAGGCCCGCTCCGGCCAGTCTTACCCTTCTTCGACACCGGCTCCGCCTCCGCCTCCCACAGCCGCCGCCACTACCGCCCGCGCTGCCGCCGCCGCCTCCAACCGGCGAGGCGGACACCTCCGAGCCCCTCCTGAGCCGCCGCCTCCTCCTCCCGCCGCCACCGGGGGAGGGAGGAAGGGGGGTTCCGTGACTGGTGCTGCTGTGGCGGCGGGCAGAGGAAGGGAGGGCTCGGCTGGGCGGGTGGGTGGGTGTCTTGCAGGCGCCGCTCCCGACCTCGCTTGGAACGGTTCCGGCTTCCCAGTCGCTCCCGTCCCTCCCCCCTCGTCCACCTCCTTCTTCTCTCGCTGCGCGTCTCAGCCAGCCGAGTCCAAATCAAAATAGTGTCACACAATATGGCGGCCACTCCAGTTGGCAAGCATCGCGAGATCTTGCCCCGAGTGCTAACGGGATAGCAGTGGGAGAGGAGGAGGAGCGAGATGCGAGATGCGAGGCGAAAAAAAAAGAAGGGAAGGGCAGGCGGGGGCGGGGAATCGCCTCTCGTTGCCTAGGCGACGGCTAGTAATGCTGAGCAGAGCAGAGGTCAGTTTGACAGAAGTGTGGCCTCTTGCAGCCATCGGCTTCAACTGCCCACTCTGTTCCTCACTAGGAGCAGCGCAAAAGTGCCAGAGCTGAGCGCCTCTTGCAAGAGAAATGAGGAGAAACGTGTTTTCCTCCCCCTTCACTGTTCTGTGAACTCTCATGGCTTTACCAGAAATCTTTCTCTGTCTTTTAATTTACTGTATCTGCTTTCCCCCAGTTCCTCCTCCTGGCCAAATTCGCATTTGCTCTTCAAGTAATTGAAATCTAGAGTGTAAGATGAAGGGTGTGGAGCTTGAATAACTTCAGCAGAGTGTGCTTCATAAAAACGAAATCAGCAAAAATAGAATCATACATCTGTAAAGTTGAAAGGGACCCCAGGGGTCATCTAGTCCAATCCCCTGCCATGCAGGAATTTGAACTAAAGCATCCATGACAGATGGCCATCCACACTCCGCTTAAAAATTACAAGGAAGGAGAGTCCTCCACCTTCCTTTGGAGACCACTGTACTGCCAAACAGCTCTTACCAACAAAAAGTTCTTTGTGATGTTTAGTCGACATCTCCTTTCTTGTAACTTTAACTCACTAGTTCAGGTCCTAGCCTCCAGAGCAGGAGAAAACAAGCTTCTCCCCCACATTTGAGAGTCCTTTAGATATTTGAAGATGGCGCTGTGGGTTAAACCACAGAGCCTAGGACTTGCCGATTAGAAGGTCAGCGGTTCGAATCCCCACGACGGGGTGAGTTCCCGTTGCTTGGTCCCTGCTCCTGCCAACCTAGGAGTTTGAAAGCACATCAAAGTGCAAGTAGATAAATAGGTACTGCTCCAGTGGGAAGGTAAACGGCGTTTCCATGCGCTGCTCTGGTTCGCCAGAAGCAGCTTAGTCATGCTGGTCACATGACCCGTAAGCTGTACGCCGGCTCCCACAGCCAATAAAGCGAGATGAGCGCCACAACCCCAGTCGGTCACGACTGGACCTAATGGTCAGGGGTCCCTTTACATTTACTTTATGTCTCCTCTCAGTTTCTTCTTTTCCAGGCTAAACATACCCAGTTTCCTCAACTGTTCCTCATAAAGCTTAGCTTCCAGACTCTTTATCCTCTTGGTCATCCGCCTCTGCACATATTCCGAGCTTGTCAATATCCTTCTTAAACTGTGGCACCTAGAACTGGACACAGTACTCCAGGTGTGGTCTGACTAAGGCAGAATAGAGCGGGATTATTACTTCCCTTGACCAGGACACAAGATTTCTTTTGATGCCGCCTCAGATAGCATTAGGTTTCTTGCTGCTGTTAAGCTTGTGGTCTATTAAGACCCCTCAATCCTTTTCACATTTACCACTCACAATCCACGTGTCTTCCATCTTATATTTGTACATCTGGTTCTTCCTGCCTAAGTGTAGAACCTTACATTTGTCCCTATTGAAATTTATTTTGTTAGTTTTGACTCAGTTCTCCAAGCCTGATCCTGTCTTCTGCAGTATTGGCTACCCCCCCCCCCCCCGTTTGGTGTCATCTGCAGATTTGATGAGGATCCCCTCAATACATTCATCCAAGTGTCCAACAACTTTCATACTCGCAGGCACACTTGCTTTGTTTGAAGTAAATAAGGAATTCACAAGTATGATAGAGCAAACCCATTGAGATAAGGAGGAAGCCATTTCCAGGTTCTTTCAAGTAACTTTTGACAGCTTTAAATAAACATTTATTTTCAAGTATTTCTGAAATATTTAGTATTGCAGAACTCACCATTGGCACAAACTAAAATGAACAGAACAGAGAAGGACCATTGGTTTAAAAAATCATTATTATCATACATCATTTATATGTTGCCCAGTAATTAACCTGCCTTTTGAGTATAAGTCTCTGTGACACCTATCAAGTGTCAAATCATATAAACAAATTTTTAAAAGCACAATAAATACTAATTATGAACAATAACAATCATTCTCTGCAATCTCTATGCACCATGTAAAATTTTACATTATTCTTATGGAGGTGAGGATAAAAATATGAAATCCACAGCTCTGCTAAGAGAGATAGCACTCAGCCACCCTGAGTTATCTCCGGGTATCACAGATTGACTGCCAACTTGGTTGTGCACACACCATATCTGCAAAGCACATTCAAAGCTGATTATTTTCCTCCAAGAATTCTGGGCACTGCAGTTTACCCCTCGGAGTTATAATTCTCATAAGCCCTTAACAAACTTCAATGCCCAGAATTATTTGAGGAAAATAATGTGCTTTGGATGTGCTTTAAAGGTGTAGTGTGTAACAGCTGAAATCAGTTGGAAGAAAACCCAGAGCCTTCTGGTAACCTTGAGGATACACCTGCTGTTAGCCTAAACCTCAACAGAGAACTGGCAAGGCAATCGATGTAAAATCCCTCATTTGCAGACTACCATCTTCCCACCCAATCAATAAAACCAAGTCTAATGTGCACTCTGCCACATGTATTGGGCCAATGACATCTTGGGACAGCCTCATGGTGGTGATGCTGATCACGACGTCCTGAGCTGCCCCCAACCTGGTGTCCTTTGCATGGATATTGACATCTTCCACTGCTAAGAATGTGGGGCTCCTAAACACCATATCTAAGACCATATTGATCAGCTCAGATAGGGAGACTGCTGGGCAGCAGGGGATTGCCAGTACACCAGCAGAATCCTTTATCTGTCCCACTTAGCCAACACAATTTGCAAACACCCTAGACATGTACAGTACTTGTCTAGACAGGGAGACTGGAAAGAGAGACTGAATTCCTAACACACACCCTTCTGATTTCACTCTGATGCTGGCTTGGATTATGGCATTAAAGGAACAGAGAAATCGTGGTCACTTTATTGCTATGAAATATTTGCTCCTAGCTCTTTGAGTTGCACACTGTTAGTGAAAGGAAAGAGTTTAAGCAGGAAATACAACTATTCCTGATAGCAGATGAATTGACTTGATAAACCACATCTGCTAAGTACACAACTTTTGCTGAACATAGTTGCTTAAATTAGTTTACATGTTTGTGATTCCTTCGAGCCATCTTCCAAAGAATCAGCTATCTCCCAAATAAAGAATTGGTTACTGATACAAGAATTTCAGACTTTGAGGAGAGCACTTTGAATGGAAATGTACCTATATGGATCCCAATGTCAGGGGAAGGAGATTAATTTTTGGAATGTTACTGTCAAAGTTGGAAGTCATGGCATTTGCACAGCAGCACCGCTATAAAAGTTGAAGGGATGATGGGATAACCTGCACATATTGTGCAGAACAGGTGCACATAGCAATGCAATCAGCCCTGAAGACTAAAATGTTATTGTAGGGCTAGCAAGGGGTCATGTGTGGGAACGGCTGAGAAACAAACTATCACAACCTGAGTCCAAAGTACTACCCAAATACTGTGGTCCCACGACAACTTTTGCTTTGTGCCTCTCAAGTTTATTTTCAATATGAGAGGGACCATGCAAAGTGCAGTTTGTGATGTGGCACAGCAGGCTGCTTCTGTTCAGAAAAGAGAAGAAATCTAAAATTGTACCCAGCTCTGTGGATCCTGGCCCATATTACCAGGGCAAAAGTGCAGAATTACAATCTGAGATATACGGTATATTTGAAGTACACTTCTTATACTTTTTCTAATATGATTATTTCATTGAAGTAAAGTCTTTTGTTAAAAGTTTTGTGGCTATTGTTTAGCTGAGCCCAAATAGGAGGCAGGGCAAAGTAAGACTTGCTAATACAGTACAGTATTTCATTCAAAATGGTTTCAGATTTAGAACTAGCCAGGCCATTTCCTCTCTAAAGTTTTGTTATTATTCTACAGTGGCCTTCAAGTGGAAACATATGCTTATTTAACTGTCATATCATATAGCATCAATTACAATTTTTTATGAAAGCGATTTTACTGGGCAAAACCTGCATTATGAGACTTTGAAAGTTATACTTGTTGCACCAAATTTAACTTGCAGGATTAGACTTCTGTACCTTTGATTATAGTTGATTGATGTAGAAATGTCAGCAACGCCGCAATTTCAGGGTCCTAAATCACATATTAATAGTGTAATACTAGAAACGTTTACTCAGAATTAAATCCAATTTAGTGGAATGGGAAGTTCTTTCCAGTGTTATGGGTTTGCAGGGGGCAAGGATCCCTAAAATTCCTTGGTGCCAAGTTCTCCTCATAGTTTCTGAAATTAGTAAATGTGGGGTTTGACCAACGGATTTAGCAAGGCCTTAAAAAGGCAGTTTCCTCAGGAGAGTGCCTTAGAGAGGTGCTATGAAAGAACAAAGGTGATAGCAGGGTCACCATCAGACAAGAAGTGGGGTGTGTGTGAGAGAGAAGTTCCTCCTCAGGCTGTGTGTTAGTTAGCAAAAGGCAATAGAAGATGTGAGGGGAAAGTTGCAAGGGTAACTGGGGGTGTGGTGTCACCACAGGAAAAAAGTGTCTTTTGCAAGAGGCTTTTGAAACAGAGGTTGTCAAGGGAACACTGGGGATGATGTACTGGATGGAGGAGTTGTGTTTGGCAAGGGGTTCTGGGGGAAAGGAGCAGGAAGTGGAGGAGGAAGTCTCCATGAAGGGACTGAAGGGCGGCAGCCATATTGGCTGGCTGGAGTGGGCTGTTACAGAGGCACGGAGATGCATTTGAGTCCAGTGCTGTGCTGCTGGGAAGGACAAGCCCCACTTGCTGTGAATGCCCTCTCCATCTGAACTCAGGTGTAAATATGCATAAATAAACAGTATTTAGAAGACACTGCGGACACCCTGGGTGAGCACCTGGAATCCCTGGAATCATGCTACCACTCAGCAGAGATTGTGGGTGGCGTGGAACTCTAGTTATGTAAGTACTCGGTATAAGGCTGCATATACACAAAGCCATTTGCAGCACAAAAATTAACTAAGTTTTCCTCAATCCCAAATTGTTGATGATCGTCCTGAACATGGTGCTTCAATCTAGATCCATCTGCCATCCACACAGGTGACTATGCTTGAAAGCTTTTTCCTTGAGTAGGTTTTCCATGCCTTTCCCCCCCCTGCTCATGCCCCAGGTGAATGAAGAAATTAGTAATAATAATAATAATAATAATAATTTATTTATACCCCGCCCATCTGGCTGAGTTTCCCCAGCCACTCTGGGCGGCTTCCAATCTAGTGTTAAAAACAATACAGCATTAAATATTAAAAACCTCCCTAAACAGGGAAAGAAAGAAGTAGTGATGGCGATGTTAGTGTATATACCCACCTAGAACGTAATAGGGCAGCTGTGGACACTCCCCAACCCCATTGCCAGGGCTGTCTGCATCTGTCTGCAGCTGTTTGCACCAGGGCTGTCTGCACCTGGGCTGTCTGCACCTGTTTTCAAATGGACATACAGTGGTACCTCAGGTTACAGGCACTTCAGGTTACAAATGCTTCAGGTTACAGACTCCGCTAACCCAGAAATAGTGCTTCAGGTTAAGAACTTTGCTTCAGGTTGAGAACAGAAATCGGGCGCCGGCGGCGCAGCAGCAGCAGGAGGCCCCATTAGCTAAAGTGGTGCTTCAGGTTGAGAACAGTTTCAGGTTAAGTACAGACCTCTGGAACAAAGTAAGTACTTAACCTGAGTTACCACTGTACTGCAGGGTAATGCAGAATCAATCTGCAGTAAATTTCTATTCTTTAAATGAAACCGGTTTCTCAAGTACTTTTCAGTGGCAAAAAATATGCAGTAGAACTAGATTGTGTATAGAATAAAATGCTGTGTATATGCAACCTAAGTCACTTTCCTTCTTATTAGAGATTTCAGTTTACAAAACATCATATAAACACAAGCTAAGTTCATATGTATTTATTGTACCCCAACCAGCGTCAGCATGTATTGTTAAAAAAAAAAAAATTAAATTGATTTTTTATGCACAGGTTCAAAATCTTTTGATAGTTAAAATCTGTGAGATATTGCAAAAACTACCAGATCTTTTGAAACAATTTATGAAGGCCCATCCATTAGATAGCACTGTTTGTGTGCCTGGCTGTTGTTAACCTCTAGTTGTGGTAGTGTATCTTCTGGTAACATGCACATCTGCAAATAGGAAAGGATGAAAGTTCTGTGGAACTGGGGTAAGGCAGACCTGTGGGGAGAAAAGAGAACAGATCAGATGCAAAGTACTTTTCCAACTATGCAGTATTCTATTAGTATTTGGGTGTCCCCTGTCCCCCTGCAGTGTGTTGTTTCGGCACCGGTTAGGAAACATTGAACAAATATTCGGAACAGCACAAATAAAATACAAACTTACTGGCACAGAACTAAGTTTACAGCTTTATGTCTAGAAAGAGCAATGGAATAATTTAGAGCAATTTTGGACACTATCAAGTGACACATTATTTTTAGATTTTAATACTGTGGGTTTTGACCCAAATGCAGTAAAATATATTCTCTAAACTTGGATGTACCATGCAAAGTGCCATCAGGACCAGACACTATAAACTAGGATTGGCATATAATTTCAGGGAGAAGAGATTGTAATGGAAACGGTATTGTTGCCTACTTTTATGAGGAGAATGAAGTGTTACAAATGCTGAAGATCCTTTCAACTAGAACCAAACATACTTCAAAAATATTCCCAACTTCTTGATATGCCCTAATCAATGTAAGAATTCTTCATTGGCAAAAAGAATGTTTTCCCTGCACGTTACCTATTTATGCCAATATTAGATCCATACCTGCTTTTAAATCAGATGATTAATGTAATGTGCAGCTAGCAATTGCAGATTTAATGAGCGCATTTCCCAC
Source organism: Podarcis melisellensis (assembly GCF_964234715.1). Lineage (NCBI taxonomy): Eukaryota > Metazoa > Chordata > Lepidosauria > Squamata > Lacertidae > Podarcis > Podarcis melisellensis. The sequence continues at coordinate 56,902,542 of NC_138530.1, forward strand.
ATGTTATGAATGATGCCACCTCTTTTCAGCAAAGAGTTGTTATGTTACTTTATCGGTGCGACATCTGCATGACATCTGTTTCATTTTGGTACCGGAGGCTCCTGCTATCTAAGCAAATACTCAACCAAAGAAAATTCTATGAATAAATCCCAAACTCCCTTCTGCCTACCCTAGAACTAGCCCAATTTAAAATGCAAATTAAGAAAACTAAGAGAAGCAACCCCTGTTAATCTAGCATATGCTATTGCCCAGTATGGGATCTTTGAGGATGAGAAAGTGCAATTTTTCAAAACCACTCAATGAGTCAATTGCCAGGGGTTCCTAACTGAGCATGAAAACTTGTAACTCCATTAAGATGGGGGAAACAGTGGGTCTGGCTGGGTCACTAGGATGTCTGTGAGGGAAGAAGATGGAACGGGGAAAGTCAATTACTCCCAGCAACAAATCTTCTGCTGCATAGGCTAGATACACGTTAGTGGCTTAAAATGCAGCAAGGCCATTTCCCCCCACTGTGTTTCATGTGGCATTTGCACACTATTCTACACACATACCAGAGAGGGGTTGGGGATGCCTTCACCCAATGCACATTAACTGTTTGGTTTTCATGCACCTATACCTCCCTCCTAATCATTAAGCTGTTATCTGTGCCTGGCACTGTCATCCATATACAGTATGTGCAAAGGCTGTCTCAAACGTACACACCTCAGCTAAAATGCATCGTGAATGTGGCTGAAGTTTTACTTCCTGATTGAAGTTGATTTGAGAGAAAACATTTCAAGCAGCGATATTTCTCAAGAAACTACAGGATAGTTCTGCATTGTGGGCAATGTTGGGCGTACATGGATTCAAAAAGCCAGAGGTGGGAGTGCATTGGGGCCAGAGTAAATGGTATTGTGTACAGAGCCATTTCCCTATGTGGAGTGGAAAGGCTTGAAAGCCAATTTAGCTGGGAAGAGAGATGCCCAGTTCTGTGTTGGTTCAATGAAGAAATATTGAAAGGAGAATTCCCAGATGCTAAGAGGCAAGTTTGGGGCAAGAATTATTTGGGGAGAGAACCCTAGCAGAAATTTAAAATCACAAAATAGGCAGCAAATACAGTCTGTTAGACCTTTAAAATATGTCCTTTACAGCGAATTCCAGTTTCTCTCTTACCCAGCATAGAAAAAGACCACACATTTGGTAAATAAAAAAATGATTTACTTACAAACTCTTCAAAGGTCGGGTTCACGTGCTTCAGAAAGTTGCACAGGCAGTAAAACTTAGCTTAATTACAAAATGTTGAAAGTTCCTAAATTATTGGCATAGGAATTCAAGAGTGACCTATGCTAAGCCTCGCAGGACAGCTTATTCTGTGGTATTATCCCCTTCATGCATTCATTAGACTTAAGCATGCTGGTTATATGAGACTTGTTATCCCACATTCTGAAGGTCAAGCCACATCCTAGTCTTCCTACTCCAACTCAGGTCAAGTCCACATGCTACCTGGGCTGTTTCAAAACAGTGTCACAAACTCAGACACTACTACTTATTTGGACCTTGCCCTTCACAGCTCTGTTAGTGCTCACCTAAAATATTCTCTCTCTCTCTCTCTCTCTCTCTCTCTCTCTCTCTCTCTCTCTCTCTCTCTCTCTCACACACACACACACACACACACACACAGAGAGAGAGAGAGAGAGAGAGAGAGAGAGAGAGAGAGAGAGAGAGAGAGAGAGAGAACCAGCTACTGAACTGTTGAGGGTGGGGAAAAACAACTTTTATTTCAGAAATCTAACCTGACCCCATCCAATGTTCATAGGAGAAGAAAGAACACTCAGCTTCAGCTGCTGGTTGCCCTGGGACTTAAGAACAGAAGAGAAGCACCCTGTGGCTTCTGCCATCAGCCAGGTAACTGGGTTGTTTGTGTTTAGGGTTTGTGCATATGGATCTGTGTGTATTTACTATAATATGTTGTAAACTAATCTGAGGATCATTCAGTCAAAAGGGTGGAGGAGATACAGAATCTTCTGAATTAGTAAAATAAATAAAAAATCTGAACATATAGAAAGCTTAGTGACCACTGCTGTATGAGAAGAGATAAGGCCCCCAAGAGCTAGAATAATCCAGTGTTTTAATGCTTCAGCACCATCATCGTTATCTTTATGGTAGTGATGTTTGTTTTTTAAAGGAGTGGGTGTGCGTGCAGAGCAAAATCAATCCCTACTCCAAAAGCAAGGGAAATAATTGGAAAGTAGGTTGCATTTGTGTATTGTAGAAGCTGATTCTGAGTCTCCAACAGGTTCAGGCCATAGGAACATTGCTAAATATAGCAACCACTTTACTGAATGATGAGCCAACAGTTTTGCAAGATAATAGAAATACAGCTAGCTTCCTTTTTGCCATCCAAAATTCTTGCCAGCAATGCACAAAACGTATCTCATTCATTATCTTGTCTCCCAGAGCCCTTGGCTCGGTCTGCTTGTTCTACTTGCTACAGTTACAAGAACTAAGTAAATTTAAATCCCAGGGATCATGTGCTGTACATACATGGTGAAAAGAGCACATCGTTGTCCTTTTGGGTTGTGGGGGAGGGTGGTGATGGTGGTGAAAGCTGGGCTTCCTCCAAAGGGCACTTCTACATATCTTGCTACAATTAGACTACAGTATTTGGAGCCAAGCAATGTGGAGCCTTAACTAATTTCAGCATTCACTTCTGCTAAATTATTTACGACGCTTTCCATGCAGGCTCTGGCTTTTTAAAAAAGCCACACACACGCCTAATGCTCTATGTTAGGTTCCATATGAAAATAAAGGACTAATTCTGCACCCAGTGTCCAACTAGTACAGTAGTTTAAAGCACAGTAACTGATGCTTAAGCCAAGCATTTGATATATTCAAAGAGACCAGAATGGAATTTTTGCCATGTACAGAGCTACTAAATCATGTTCATTAATGATGAGAATGCTTAATGTTTTCACATAAGCAGCTGAAACAACATTAGAAACATTTAATAAAAATACAGCCAGCCACTCCTATCAAAAACTCAGACACCTCAAATATAAAACAATGAAGATTTTAAAAACAGAGAAAGTCCCTCTGTTTTGCAACTGCAGAGTCAGCATTATACATCTATTGAAACTGTTTGCTGGGGGAATCTTCAGCCTGAACTTTGTAAAAGTGAAAATACAGAAAGGTAAAATAGATGGTTTGACAGTTTCTTCTTTTTCCTTTTTGGAAAAATTACAATGGACCAATGCATCTCAGACTTTTAAAAGTGGGGCCAACCTATTCAGTCCTTTTTGGGCCAATTTTAATCTAACGCTCTGCACATTGCTGGCTTAAAATGCAGCTAAGTTCTTCTTTGTCTCAGTTTGGATCAAAGCTGGTTTGGGGAGAACACTGTTAAATAAGAAATCACAGAATAGATACAGGATAGATATGGATTGTGGTTAATGCCATGCAAAACCAGCTGTGGGAAGCACGCTGTATGCAGACTAAATGGGAGTGTGTACACAGCCTGACACCACCTTTCAAGCCATACCTCTCTCTATAACAGGAAGTACAAAAATATCACACCAGTAGTTAGCTATGAATCTTTTGTTTTTCTGTGTAAATATAGATATAGGCGACATGTATTTGAGTTGAATTAAAGCATAATTAGGGAGGGAGGGAGGGAGGGAGACTTTAAGTCATCACACTAACACATCACATCACACTGACAAGAATGGTGTGCTGTGAGCCTCGTAAAAGTCCCTCAAAATGTGTGTGTGTGTGTTGTGCAACCCACCCAGAAACACATTGTTACCCACGGTTTGAGAAGCTCTGCAGTAGGCAAAGTAAAGAGCAAAACATGCAGGTTTTGGGAAATTAGAGAACAAATAAGTTCACTGATCAGTAGGTTGCCAAAATCAACAGCCGCAGAAACAGGGGAGAATTGTCACTGAATTCTATCCAAACCAAGAAAGGGAATTTTGTAGGTTCTTGTTTGGGTACTACATTTAAAAAATAATAATAGTTCAAGGATTGGGGGAGTTTTAATAAGAGTCGATCTAGACATGATGTGCGAGATCCATGCATCAAGAATCTCCCACAATTAAAAAGCTAAAAGGAGCCAGAAAGGAAAACTATGGTGCCAAGGGAGGAGTTTTCAGAGGTTTTAGCACAATCCTATGCATACTGTATTTATCTGCTGGGGCTTATATAGGCTATGTAGAATTATAAAAAGGTAAAGGTACCCCTGCCCATACGGGCCAGTCTTGACAGACTCTGGGGTTGTGCGCCCATCTCACTTAAGAGGCCAGGGGCCAGCGCTGTCCGGAGACACTTCCGGGTCACATGGCCAGTGTGACATCGCTGCTCTGGCGAGCCAGAGCTGCACACGGAAACGCCGTTTACCTTCCCGCTGGTAAGCGGTCCCTATTTATCTACTTGCACCCGGAGGTGCTTTCGAACTGCTAGGTTGGCAGGCGCTGGGACCGAGCAGCGGGAGCGCACCCCACAGCAGGGATTCGAACCGCCGACCTTTCGATCAGCAAGTCCTAGGCGCTGAGGCTTTAACCCACAGCGCCACCTGTGTCCCTCATGTAGAATTATAGGCCAAAATAATTGACCACCTGAAAGATATAGGTACCATTATGATTTCCCTGGCTAAACAAATAGCTGATTTATATTGGGAAAATAGTGCAGCCCCAAACTGACCCTTACCCCCATACACACATACATACCAGTGGCTGCTTTTAACTTTTAAAAACAATAATAAGATCCTGATCTCAGATGTCCCATAGCTCACCTCGTTGCACTCTTAAGAGAGCTTCCAGACCTTCACTATTTTTGCATGAGATTCAGTCACATCCTGACAAATTCAGGCTGCAGAATCAAAGTTGAACTGGAGCTCTTGCAAAGCAAACCTATTTTCCCCAAATATCAGGCATCTTGCGATGAGGAAAGTGACCAGAAAATGCACTGGAAAGTGTGGGATAGCACTTGCTTTGATGCAGTGTGGTCCTTTTTGTTAAAGGGTTCGGTTGGAACAACCTAGGAAATGGGGTCCACACATCCCTATGTTGCTGCTGAATTTTGTTTGAGGAAAAAGGTCCAAGAAATCTAGACAGAATAAGAACCTCTCAGGCTAGTAGCCAGAGGGGGGATATGCATATCTTTATTCACATATTAGCTGCTTCTCTTCTTATGAAAAACTGATGTAAAATGAAAACTATTCACACACATTATATGCACATATAAAATTGTGTGCAATTTTTTATATTTGAGTCCTATATGCTTCATGTTTTATTTTAAAATGTGATCTTTTTAATATGGGCCTTGTGATTTATTGCACTTTTCCAAGCAAGCATAAGCAATTACGGTACTATTTTAAAAAATCCTGCAGGAATGGTAACACAACTCTCCTGTTCATTATCTACAAATCCCATTAAAAACTACTCCAAACAAGCCTAAGGAGACTCACAAATCATGAAGGGTTGCCATGGGGAGGATAAGAATCTCTTCTTCTCCTTACATAGCATAGTCAAGAGAAGAGATAAAAGTTCAAATGGCAACTCAAATGAGTTTGTCTTGATGTTAGGAAGAAACTTTTTACTATATACGTAATGCTGAACATTGAAACAGGTCGCCAAAAATGCAGCAGCTTCTACAACTCTGGAGGCCTTCCAGAATAGTTTAAACTATATATTTCACTGAATGCATATCTGAATCTAATGTTGCAGGTTTTAAAAAATGCAAATAGCATCAGCTGGGGTGGGTTGATAATTAATAGTAGGTGTGGAAAGGAAAAAGTCCTCCCTGTCCTCTGTCTACTGCAGTCCTGAGGAAAACATCTCTTCTGAAGCTAGTATTGTTTTGAAGGGAAATTCCCTCATTGGTGTCAGCCTTTCTCAACCTTGGGTCCCCAGATGTTTTTGGCCTATAACTCCCATCATCCCTGACCACTGGTCCTGTGAGCTAGGGATCATGGGAGTTGTAGGCCAAAAACATCTGGGGACTCAAGGTAGATATACAATAAATACAAATACCTTATAATGTCACTTTTAATTTGATCCACATTTTTATGGCACCACTTTTCATAGGAGGGATGTGTGTTTATATTTTGTTGTATGTACAGATTGCTTTCTCTTTCTGTTCCTCTTTGCATTTAAAGCAGAGAATAAACACTGCAAAATACATTAAAAGAAGACCCAAGCAGCTAACACCATAAGGAAAAATACTGTAGTCAATATCAGAAAAAAGCATTCTGTATAACAATTTAGTTAAAAAGTGATTAAAAAATAACTAAGCAGCGCTAATATCTTACATTAATATAAGCAATTCATACACTACAATGAAGCCAAGCAAACACAAGATGCAGACAGAAGACAAACCTTTCCACAGCCCTAAATGTGCACAGTGTGATACTGCAAAGCTGATTCTCTAAAGCTTCACGTTAAATTTGAAAAGTGAATTAGAAAGCAATTGCTCAGAAACATAAGTCTTGCAAAATGTTATAGAATGTTTCCAATCTGCAGACCTGGCGTTTAATGATCTGTTTGTATAATCCCTTTATGCCATAAAGCAACAGAACCCTCCGTAATTCTAATAGCTTGTCAATTACAGTACCTGGTTTTTTTTTAAATGCTGTGGGTGGGAGAATAATCTAGAAACTTGAATCAATGGTGCTTCCACAGTGGTTGAATGGAGCTATAAATCATACAAAAATTAAGCAACAGTTTCTAGGATAATACTCCAAATTTACCTTGCATTTATTTCCATGATTGTAACAGGATTTCCCATGTCAATAATATCTCATCTTGGTAAGAAACAGCAGCTCAGTTTGATTGCCTCTGCTTCCATATCCAAGATGTGGATGCAAACTGAGCTTGATGTTGTTCAATAGCATTCTGGGAGACATAATTTATGGCATTATAATCGAATCATAGAGTTGTAGAGTTGGAAAGGGCGGCAAGGGTCATTTAGTGCAACCCCCTGCAGTGCAGGATTTTTTTGCCCAACATGGGGTTTGAACACGTGACCCTGAGATTAAGAGTCTCATGCTCTACTGCAGGGGTCAGCAAACTTTTCCCACAGTGGGTCGGTCCACTGTCCCTCAGACATACGTACACACACACACATATGTATATATGATATATATATCTCACGAATTCCTATGCACACTGCTGGGGGGGGCACACTGCGGGGGGGGGCAAGTAGTCCTTCCCACCCAGCCCCAGCCGCTTTCTTGGTTTGCCGCCTGCCTCATTTGCCGAAGGGCTGGCGGTGGTGGTGCGAAACAGGCTTCCTCCCTGCCTAGAGAAAGAAGGCGCTGCACTTACCTTCCCAGGGGCTGCCACTGCTTCTTCTTGTGAAGCAGGTAAGCAGAGCGAGCTCATCCGCTCCACTTTCTAGCCCACAGGAGTACCAGGGCGGCAGCGGAGGGAGGAAGAGGCTGAGCAGCGGCGGCTCTGTCAATCAAATGCCGCTGAGGTAAACCAGGCACGGCATTTGATTGGCAGAGACGTCCCCGCGCCGTGCTGAGGTAAACCAGGTAAGGCATTTGATTGGCAGACCACCTGGCCTCTTCCTCCCGTCGCCATTGCTGGGAGTCTCGGCTTCGCGGTGGGTTCTGGCTTCGCAGCGCAGGCCGGATTTAGGAGCCAGGTGGGCCTGATCTGGCCCAGGGGCCTTATTTTGCCAACCCCTGCTCTACAACAACCTATGTCCATTAACTGCTTTGAAGAATTTAGCAGAAAACCTAAATATTTCACCCACCACATGCTATTCTTCCATTCAACTTGCAGCTTTATGTACAACATTAACTTCTTGTCCTTCACAAGTATGGCATTACCTTGTCCAGTAGTGGATTTATAAGTATGTATGTATAGTATACTGTTGAGGAGGCCCCAGGTTATTAGTATATGCTGTTAACCGAGAGCATATCCTGAAACTTGACTATAGAAAATGAATTGCCATTGTTGAATTCCAGCATTTTAGTTTGTTTCCACTCTTCATTTCTTCTGCTCCTCGCTTCAAGTCAGTGGATGGAGCTCTATAAAAGTGGGGGTCACCAAACCAGCGTCCGTGAAGGCCTTCACTAGTACTCTCAAACAGACATTTTATGTAACATAAGTTATTGAGTATTATTTTTAGCACAAGAGGGGAAAAAATCTCAGACTGTCAGTGTTTTCCGTTTTAGTCTGAAGGGATGAGTATGGAAGTACATAGGTAGGACTCCCTCCGTATGATGGTTCAATGTGTTTTTTAAAAATGCATTTTCAGCCATGGCTAGCTAGCTTGCTGGGTCTTTCATCTAGATACCCCAAGCTATTTAAGTAACAGTTTTTGCTTTCCACATAGTATAGAAAAATGTGTAACACAATAGCAGAACCCAAAATATCACAAATTATTTTTGCTGTTGAAATCTGGTAATTGTAATGTTGAAAATCTTCAGGTAATGAAATGCACATGTACGCTTTAGAGGAAATCCAAAATAATCTGTGTCACATTAGAATTATCTCACTGATAAGATCACCTTTTCAAACCTTAACTCACACAGCATGCAATGTCTGGATTTAACCACACAATGTTATGCAGGTCACTCATAAACATTTCACTAGAGGGTCCATTTGTACAGGGACCTCCCTGTTCTGTACTCAGCTGTGCTATCGGTACTGAAATGTCAACAGGCCAAACTAGGTCTTTTGAAATTCTGCAAAGCTCCTTGGCCACATATATCTTAACTACAAATCATTACATGTAAAAGTGTAAGTTTTTCTCTTTATATTATTAAAATCCTAATAATGTCGGCCTTGCGGGCAGACAATATACCGTATTTTCCCATCTATAAGACTAGGGGTTTTTTTTACCAAAAAATTAGGTTTAAAACTGGGGCTTGTCATATACACGGGTAGTGCTGAGGGATGCTTTCTTAATTTGGAGTCCCTCAAAATAGGAGGCATCTTATACAAATGGGGGGCTTATAAACGGAAAAATACGGTATTTTGCATTAATTACTCTCTCACTTAGCTCTACTTGGCATACATTATCAAGGTTGCTTTGTGCACAGGGTGAGTTTGTTCACATTTTAACATGTTTAATTCTTATTCTTTTTACACCACTGCAGCCAAAAAGGCTCCGAGAGCAGGTTACATAAGGTCTTTTTAAAAGCAAGACAGTCCCTGCCTGGAGGCTGCTTTCTAAAAGTCGCAACACAAAAGGGATTGAGGGGAGGGGGAAGGGGAGGGAAACAAGCAGATTCTCATAGTAACCAGCTGCAGTTCACCCCTCACAGAGCTATAGTTCCCAGAACACTTACCATATTACAGTACAGTGTCCAGTGTCTTTAGGGCATGGTAGCGGGGTGTTCTTTAAATGCATGGTGTGTATGCACCTTAGGCAGACAGAGACAGCAGCTTCAGGTAGCAAATGGGGAAGTGCTGGATGGTAGAGCTGTGAGTGCCATCATATGGTGTACTCTGTGCCTCCTAAAGTTGTCTGTTCCCCATTATGTGGTGGATACTGTATTGTCACCAGTACTGAAGTTACACTTTCAGTCCAGTTGTCTTCTGTATGTGGAATGGGGTTGGGCATCATGTCACCTCTTGCTTCAGGCAGCAAAATGTCTTAGGCCAGCAAAATGTCTGATTGGCAGTGGATCTCTGAGTGTCAGGCAAAAGACTGAGCACTTAATAACTGATCCTTCTCACTTTCTAGCAACTCTTCTGCCAACTGCCTCTGGGAGAATGACTCAGTCAAAAGTACTTGGAAGGATGGACGAGGTAAAACCTTTTTAATTGGAGATGCTGGAAACTAAATCTGGTCATTCAGAAATGTAACTATGATATTTAGAGGCAAAGTTGCTTACAGAGAATTAAGAAGTTGGCAAAAATAATAAGCATTATTGAATGGGCAGGATAATGCCTGAAGAGTAAAGCATCAACAATAAAATGTAGATGCACTGCCAAATTACAAAAGAGGGTTAGTAAATCTAGGTCTTTATGCTACTCTGAGGCAGCCCAGATTTATTGGGTAGGCGATGGATGTTCCATGATAAGACAAACATTTGGTACAAACTGAAACAAGAGCTAATGGAATTTCCCAAGAATATCTTTCATTGGGGAGGTGAAAACCAAAACCAAAGCTTTTAGACAGAGGGTAATTCCATGGCAGTCACAGAAATCATGAGAAAATACAGAAATAGATTGAGTCTGAAAATTTCAGATTTAGATTCAGTCAGGAGAGATTAAAAAAATAAGCCTGGAAGGTAAGTTAGATATGATATCACAGACACACACACAGAAATGTTCGTGTTTTAAACCATAAGATTATTTAGGCTTGTGGAAAGATTGACCAACACATGGAGAAAAGCAGGAGAAAATATGCCTTAAAGACTTTTGCTAGGGATTACTATACAGATGCTGAATAATTAACTTGTTCTCAGGCTCCTACACATGCCATAAAGTACGCTGGGGCCGTGGAATTGCTTGCCAAGTCCTTAAGGCAATCACACTTCATGACACTCCCAAGGAAGATGCCAGATGCTGACGGAATGTTCTGAAGTTCCTATTTCAGCCTATACAAATTTTTCAAATAGTTCTAACTACAGATTTAGGCTGCCAATGTTCATTTATGTACACCATGCAATATAAGCCATGAACCGAATTAGAAATTTCAGATCTTTCTGCTCTTGGAAGTAAAATATAGAATAAAATGTAACACCCCCCCCCAAAAAAAACAAATCCTCTGCTGATTCTTAAATGAAACCACAAGTGTAGCAAATGCAAAACAATCCTTCAATTATTATAGAACATCAACAAGTGTTGATGAGTAGTTTAGAGGGATTTTGATGTTCAGTAAGGTATTTACTGGGACGTGGGTGGCGCTGTGGGTTAAACCACAGAGCCTAGGACTTGTTGATCAGAAGGTCGGCAGTTCGAATCCCCGCGACGGGGTGCGCTCCCGTTGCTCAGTCCCTGCTCCTGCCAACCTAGCAGTTCGAAAGCACATCAAAGTGCAAGTAGATAAATAGGTCTACTTACCTCCGGCGGGAAGGTAAACAGTGTTTCCGTGTGCTGCTCTGGTTCGCCAGAAGCGGCTTAGTCATGCTGGCCACATGACGTGGAAGCTGTACGCCGGCTCCCTCGGCCAATAAAGTGAGATGAGCACTGCAACCCCAGGGTCGGTCACAACTGGACCTAATGGTCAGGGGTCCCTTTACCTTTACCTTTAAGGTATTTGAGCTTAGCAAAGAAAATAAACAGAACTTCTATTAACTGCATTGTGAGTGGGCTAGAAGCACACATTCAATTTGTAGGCAAGGTTAATTATCTCCCTCCATACCAAGTGATTAGTGCCTGCTGCGTCATTTAAAAAAAAGCCCAGCTGATGCTCCTTGGGTATTATATCCCAAATGTCTGAGACAGATTTGGGTACTTAGGGTGAGTGGTCATAAGGTAAGCCTATACAAAGTCCATTATACAACTTATTTAGCCAGAAAAGGACTTTGTTCCAGTATCTGACATTTGGTTTAATGAGAGTTACTCTCAACTAATTGTGTATAAGATTGTACTTTGTAGTTGAATTGGCCAACTGTTCCATCTCTTGGCTATAATATTTTGATGGTTACCACTTTCTGTCAAGCAGAATGATGTTCAGAATCCCACAAAGCCTTTCTATATGCACTTGTGACTGAGAGCAAGTGAAAAGGTCTGCTAGTGTAAGAAGAAAGGTGTGTTTGATCAAAAGGCGGATACAGAAAGGGTTTTTATATTGGGTATATTTTCTTTCATTTTTCTGAGAGAGGCAAATGGACCTTAGTGCCAGCATTACCTATGTATAAAAGGAACTAAAAATAAATACTATTGAGAAAAGTCTGTGTTAGAAAAAGAACCTTGATATACATTCATTATATACAAACATGAGTCTGACCAAACTGTGGGAGGCAGTGGAAGACAGGAGGGCCTGGTCCATGGGGTCACGAAGAGTCGGACACGACTAAACGACTAAATAACAACAATACATTCAGATGCAAAGCCTAAGATGTTAAAAATTAAATGTCATTATTCAGATTCCATCTGTGTTCTAGTTTACATCTGTTGTATTTATAGGAAATCATCGGAAATTCAAAATATTTGTTTGCTTATATACGCAAACTAAAAAAAAGAATAAAATGAAAATATATCCTCAACTGTGACGTAATCAAAATGACCGACCCTTCTTTGCTAGGTTCTCTTATAGCACATAAATAAGGAACCGACTGTATAGGAACATACACAAACAGAAAAAACAGGTTCAGGCCAGCATACAAAGACACAAAATATGGCAAGCAAAGTACAACGAATGTATTTGTCACAATGTACCCGCTATTACAAGGCATACAGTACATGCAAGCGGTACTCCAGAACCATCAAAATGAGTACAGTATTAGAATTTATGATATATTTTCATTATCTTTGATGCAAGGGAGATGGCAGAGCAGCTGTAGCAAACAGAGCTGGAGCCCGGTGATCCCAGTTTCCAAGAGAAACTTCTTATTCAGCTGACAATGTAAAAGAAAATGGTAGCAGCCCAAGCCAAGCAATATAGTGTAAACTTTTCCAGACCGTGAGCAGGCTGACTCACCCTGTGAAGTTAACAAGGTCCCACATTGGGTACAAGCAGAGGCAACTGCTGTGTGCTGGCTAGCAGAAAACAGAGGAAGCCCACTAGGGGACATTTATGAGTAGAGGCTGTGAAACACCGAGGGTTTCTTAAAGAGGTACTACAAGAAACAGCCCAAATCAAAAGAAGTATTCAACCTATGGGGTGTGACTGTATTATGAAGATGTATAAACTTAATTTCTTGTCTCAAGAGTACCTTCTCAGTATTAATTCTGTTGTATGGGTTCCTTGTCCTGTAGTATGAGGACTTTCTTTTATTTTCTTTCTTTTTTTAAAACCAGGGGAGGGAAACGCACTGTGTGAATATTCAGTTTTGCTTAAAAAAGGTAAATCATTAAGCTGACTCAAATAATAGCCTGGAAAGAAGGAGCACACCTTCCATGAGTAGCACCAGGACATCAAGGGGTAAATAAAACAGGAAAATAGTTGCTGGCAGAGGGCGTATTTTTAAGCTGCGGAAAACCCTTTCTCAGCCTGAGGGACACATTGCTTTCCAGGGCACTTTGCTAGCAGTGGGTGGGGCTAGAGGCAAAAGTGGGTGGAGCAACACATGTAAATTTTACCTTTTATACATGCACTCCACTCTCTCTATCCTCCATCCAGGCAAGCAAGAGGCATTATCAGAGTTCAAGGACAAGTTCCAGCCAGGCAAAAACATATGAGGCAAAAACAGCTCTAGTGAGTTGTATGGCCTGGGGAGAGTTCCAGGGGCCAGATAGACAGGTGTTGGGTGCCAGCTTGGTCCTGCGACTGTGGGTGCCCAAGGCCGTAGGGGCCATGCAACGTGCATGCCCCTGGCACCGAAATTTGTGGGTGCCTGGCCCCTTCATGGGGAATTTGGTGGGTCCTCTAGCACCCTGGGCCCCAGGGAGTTGGCACCTATGAGAGGCATAGAGGGCTGCATTTGGCTTCCAGGCCAGAGGTTCCCTCCTGCCTTAAGTGAAGAGCTTTATAGACTAAGGAAGTAGTAAGGCAGCAGCAGTAAAAATGCATGTACCTTTTCATCAAGTCTTCTTTCTCTAGTTAGCAGTTAACCGTTCAATTTTTCTCCCCCATGTCATATTTGAACGTGAAATATTCCCTGGAATCTTTCGCTGCAATATAAATAGATATTTAGCTTTAGCAAAATAGCCAGTAGCTGTAGTGCAGAAAGTCTATTATTTGGAATTTAGATAAACCCCCAAAGCAAAAATAACTGTGAGGATTTAACCAAGGAGGAATTGGAATCTGACAGTTTAGCCAATCAAAACTCCTGAGTGTTGACATTAGGAAAAGACTTGCATATCCTGTTCTGCAACATGCTTGTATCTCCCGTCAGCAGGAGTCTAATGCAAATGGATCCATTCATAAAAACCGTTTTCATGCTGCTTGCTCTTGCACTGTGTGCAAAATAACATGTTGCAAGACAATGTGCTGAGCCTGTAAATAGTACCTCCTCACCCCTTAATGTTTACAGACCTTTTTTTGTGTCTAGAAACTTTGCATTCTTTGCCAGACCCTTGTGAAACTGATACAGTGTGTGTAGTTCTCACTCTCTATCTCCTTTATTTTAAAGAGAGGATGCCACTCAAAGTGAAGGGGGAATGGCTGGGCTATAGAGGAGAGTAGCTTTACATCTGTTTCCCTTCAAACATTTTCTGCCCCAACTTCCCTGTACTTTGAGTGGCATGAATTCTACTTGGCACCCGCTTCTTGCCCACAAAGAGAGAGAGACAGAGAGAGAAAGTGAGGAGGTGAATCTGAGTGAGGACGACATAAAGTGTTCCACTCTGTGATTCGGAGTTCCAGAATATTCAATTTTACACCAAGGTCACCAGTACGCTACAAAGCAAAAGTTCAAGTATATACTTGGCTCTGCTTCTCTCCCCCCCCCCTTAAAAAAGAATTTTGCATTATTGAATTATTATAGAAAAGAATTACAGTCTCACTGTTTGTGTTAGCCAATCTGATTAAACCTGCATAAGAGAAAATCCACGCAAGTGACTTTTCTTACCGAGGGAGAGCCATTTTCTCGTAATGTCCCCATATCAGATTTTGTAGGAGATGGATGAAAAGGAAATGTTGGCAGAATAGAAAGCCTATTAAAAAATATCATTGCACGTGCAAGCCAGTACTGCCAGGCATGGAAAACTGGAGAGCCATTTCTGTTGACTCTGAATTGTGATCCGCTTCTGGATGCAGTTGCTGTATGATAGCTGTGTGTCGTGTGCTTCAGCATGTGAGCATTTGACTGCAAGCTACATCCTTTTGCTTGTAACCAAAATCCGACAGCTCTTTTTGGGGGGGAAAGCTGCTTTGGCAAGGGGAAGATTTAGGGCAGAGAGCAACATGGAGTAGCAGGGCTCAGGGCTGGCTCTGTCATGAAGCAAAATGAGGCAGATGACAAATTTGCACCTCCAGGCCCCTTATCTCTCTGGTCGACACAGCCATGCACCCATTCAAGACATTTAAACACAGGCAGTCTCATTGGCCACCCTGCCCAGAACGCCTCTCTCTGAAGGACACCTGGCTCTTGCACAGTGCCAGACAGCAGGGAGGGAAAGCCAGAAATTGTGGCCCAGGCATGGCTGGTGCAATTGACAAGTAAACTGGGGGAGGGGGTGTGGAGAGGTAGCTATGCTGAGGGTTATTAATCCTTTTCCCTTCGACCACATCTCTGCTCCCAGTTGCACCTATGTGCATTCAGCATAACAGAGGCCCAGAGCCTACATGAGCACAAATCATGCACATGATAAAGGAATCCACTTTTGCAAGCTTTCTTCTTGTGCAGGTTCATCTTCACCACACATTCAAAGCACTATTAGGAGACTTTAAGCAGCCATGACTTTCCCCCAAGAAATCTTGGAAACTGTATTTTGTTAATGGTGCAGAGACCCCTATTCCCCTTGCAAAACTGCAATTCCCAGAGTTCCCTGGAAAGTGGGCTGTTTGTTAAACCACTCTGGGAAGTCATCATGCTGATGCTACGCTTAATGTGCTTGGGTAGAAAATAGGAGGAGGATGGCTTGATCCTGCTCTTCCTCATACATGTTGCACTGCTTACACGCAGATAACATTTTACAGCACTTCTCTTTTGGGCAATGGCCTTTGTGTTTCTAAACGTTCAAGCTCATGGTCAGGTGTAAGTTCCACAGTAAAATGTTAAAGTAGTTATACCAAGTGAGTAGATAGGTGGGTTTACACACACAGTTGTGGGCTTCTGGGGGCTGTTGCTCACTATGTGTTAATTTTAAGCAATGCAATTTTAAGCAACGCTGTATCCAGGTACAGGCCTGCCTGTATTTTGAGGAGTACCACACAAATTCAATCTCAGATTGCCTGTGTGAATTCATCGGCATATGCTACATAGCTTGGGTGGCTTTCAGATACTCAGAGTAAACCCAATGGAATTAATAGATCTAACCCATGCTCATTCATTTTGATGGGTCTCCTCTGAGTAAAATTTAGTTGAATACCACCCCTTGTTTGGAGTTCTCTAATGAAGGGAGGGGAATCTTGTCTTGATAACCCTAAAGTGTTTCTAATCTGTTGCTTATGGGTACTTCACAACCCTGACAAGAGTGACAGAGTTTACTTGCTAAGAATAACTTCTTTTCTTTTTAGGTCAAAGGGAAATCTAAAGAGATTTGAACTTCCTTTGGGCATCCTAAAACCAAGTGGGGTGGGGAACAGAGCCCTGGCTCAATGTGAATAAATAAATAAATAAATAATAGTAAACTCTGTCTAAGATGCCAATCAGATTAATGCGGACCCTTTCATGTAAAATAATGGCAGGGTTCTGAACCTTGCTTTGAGGAAAGCAGATAACTGTAGATAAGATCAGAAAGCTCTGGCATTCAGTCAAAACAGGCAAGAGGGAGCTGAGCTAAGGAATGTGCTGTGCCTGGGGAAAGCACCCTACAAGCTAAACAGTCTAGGACACGCCTCTTCTCAGGGCATAAGCTTAATGGGTGGTACAGCTCACAAGCATCAGGAACTTGGGAAAGAGGCCTTGGGGCTTGCTTTTGAAATATTTTCTTTCCCCTTTCCCTTCTGCACCCCTCTTCCACTTTGCTCCATTTCCTTAGGACAGCACTACTTACACTGAGTAGACAACAGAGCATATGTTTGAACTAATGTAATAGTCATAAGTGCAACTTAATTATTTTCCTCCATTATGTATTTTTTTAATAATAGAAAGCCTTTATATCCCTCCTCTTCCAAAAGGTTCAAGGCAGGATACCAGCATTTTAGAAACACATACAGATACACAGTTTTAAATTAGTAACTCTTAAGGCTAAAGCAGTTATTATTGTCATCATTATTGTAGCAACTCATAATACTTAAATGTGTTTAATTCTTACCAAGCCCCCTGGAACTCAGTTTGAATACTTAAAAGTTCCGATTCTGGAGATTGCATTGTAGAGTCTAAACTAGAGGTAGTTGATCCATGGCCTGTGGGTTTTTAGTGACACCTCTAAGATCCCCCAAAATTCATAATTAAAAATTGTATATACATATGCACATACATATACATATGAGTCCTCAGCTGTAATGCCATAACACCAGAAGTTTCAGTCACTTTCATTTCGGTTTCCAGTGGACTTTGGTTAACTGACACTTGGAATTCCAGATGTACATAGAATTTTCAGCAACCACATACCAGAGACTTCATCACTACTTAATCCTCATAATGGAAAAGCAGCTTGGAAATTAAGCTTACTAAGTTTTTGAAAGGTATTTAGGCCGTTTCTCATGCAAGCATCTATTGCCAATCATGCAGAGGGTATGCTAGGCTAAACTACATCCTGTGCTCCTGTTAAGCGTGTGTGTTTGTGTGCCTATGTGTACAATCTCCCCCTGCATTGGCCTAGATGAGTGAGATGTTGCTGAACCTTGTCCTGGACATCGTCCCATGCTTTTTTCTTCCTTATTAGAATATTTACAACATAATCAGAAATGGTAGTGACTAGCCATGTAAAATACCTTGCAATCACATGGACACGCCTCAGTTAAATAGTGAACTCAGTGTGAAAAAGGTGCAGAAGGTAAATTCCATGCTAGCAATTATAAGGAACGTAATAAAATTGCCAGAATATAATTATGGCCATTATACAGGTCTATGATGTGGCCATACTTACATTCTAAGCAAACTGCTTTGGTGGCCCCATCTCCAAAAGAATTTTTGTCTATCTAGAAAAGATGCCAGAAAGAGCAAGCAAAATGACCAGAGAGCAGGATTCCTTTCTTGTATAATAATATGCTAAAGTGTTAGGAATTTTTAGTTTAGAAAAAAAGGTGACGGGGTTGCAGGCAGGGCTTGCATATTATATATGGAGTGTAGAAAGTGATTGGATGTTTTTAAACCTCTCGTACGATACAAGCATGCTGTATCTATAGCTAGGGATCCCAACCTTTTTGAACTAGCGAGCACATTTCAAATTTTGAGCGAGTGCTGCGAGGTACCAGTCTTATAAATGGCTGCCATGGGCAGCCTGGCATAACACAAAATTAGAGAGACAACCATCTACAACACCTTTATGCTTACCATGGGAAGTCAGCTATGTCCTGCTGGTCTTGATTATGGCTCTCTCTCTCTCTCTCTCTCTCTCTCTCTCTCTCTCTCTCTCTCACACACACACACACACAGAGAGAGAGAGAGAGACACTGATGCTGTTGCTTTCTCATAACAAACACGGGGCATTATTCAGTACCAGGAAAAATATGCACAATTCTCATTCCACAGAAGTAGCTTTCTTAGACAGTACCTGCACATTTTGCCCCATCACTTTCTTTCTAGGAGGACTAGAGACTGACTTCTTCAGTGTATCTGAAGAAGTGTGCATGCACACGAAAGCTCATACCAAGAACTGACTTAGTTGGTCTTTAAGGTGCTACTGGAAGGAAATTTTTTTGTTTTGTTTTTTTAAAAAATGAAAGCTCAGAGTTTGCGCACCATGGGAAACCTTCATGGACATCATGGCATGACATCATAGTGACCCGATTATAACATTACAAAATGAGATGGTATTGTAGAGAGGAACTGTAGTTTACCCCTCACAGAGCTACAGTTCCCAGCACCCTTAAGCTACTGTTCTCAGGATTCTTTGAGGAAAGCCATGTGCCTTAAATGTGTGGTGTGTTGTGACAACATCTACATTAAAGCATCAATTAATAGATGCTCTAAGGCGGAGCAGAATGGGGAATCTGCAACCATCCAGGTGTTGTTGAACTTCAGCTCCCATCAGCCTCAGCCAGCATGACCAATATAGTCACATCTGATCACAACTCCCCATCCTTGCTCTGAGACAACACATACAGTGGTACCTTAGGTTACAGACGCTTCAGGTTACAGACTCCACTAACCCATAAATATTACCTCGGGTTAAGAACTTTGCTTCAAGATGAGAACAGAAACCGTGCTCCAGCCGCACAGCGGCAGCAGGAGGCCCCATTAGCTAAAGTGGTGCTTCAGGTTAAGAACAGTTTCAGGTTAAGAACAGACCTCCAGAACGAATTAAGTTCTTAACCTGAGGTACCACTGTACAGTATTGATTCACTGTGTACTCTGTGTACTCAGACCAGCCTCCTCAGAGAGGGGAATCCTTTTTAAATTTAAAGATTTTTTTCCACCTAGAACCTCTTGCCCTCTTCACCTTTTTTGTGTGTCTCAGGGCAGGGTCCTGGTTTATGTCTTCTGTTTCTGCCTCCCCCTCCCCCTGCTGCGCTCTCTCTCTCTCTCTCTCTCTCTGTGTGTGTGTGTGTCTCTAGACTGCAATTTTCCCTCACTATCAAACTTCTTCCCAATGTGACTTCTCAGAAAATATGGAAAAAGCTTGATGGTGAATTGCTTATTCGTTCTCTCTCTTTCTTTCTTTCTTTCTTTCTTTCTTTCTTTCTTTCTTTCTTTCTTTCTTTCTTTCTTTCTTTCTTTTAAAAAGGAAAAACCAAAGGAAGTGGAATGTGTGTGCAAGATAGTTATGCATAAAGCAATTTTCCTTAACTAGTCGATAGATTTTAGCTACTGCAATCTAGTTTCACTAGAATGGACCACTGGATAGCATTAATTAAAATACAACACAGAACTGGATAACATGGATTAAATTGCTATTCCAGCTGGTATCTCTCAGACATCTTACAAATAAAACAGTGACTTAATTCAGGAGGAACTACTCCAGAGAACTATGTTTGGTCTAATTTTTCTCTTTGTGGCAAAGGATAGATATTTTCCATCACACTACTTCCCAAATATGTTCTTTGACAGCAGTTTGTGGTCTTTTGCTACTATATGGCCTTTAGTACTGCCAGAGTTTAGCTGTATATATTTAGCTCGGAATAATAGCACACAGTAGCAGCACTACAACCACCAAGTTTTTGTCCTAAGTGGGAGACCTCTGGTCTCTCACATATATGCACAGGTAGCTGTTCTCTCCTTGCCTATGTGTGGGACGGCAGCAGCATCCTTTATGGTGGGCTCAGACAGAGGGCAAAGGAGTTGAGGCCAGTTCCAGTGCTTGCAGGGCTGGGAATCAATGCCCAATACCTGCACAGAACTGCTCCGACAACCACCAGCAATTTCTCAGCAGTTGCTGGGCTACATGCGACATAGCCTTGATCAACCAGGCACTCAGTCATCATCATAACTCTTCATGTTAATGTAGGGTCATAATGTCTGTTGAGACTGATGGCTAGGACGAGGGAAAGCTCTCCCAGTGCAGCAGGCATCCATGGCACTGGGCAAGGAGCTGGGGGCAGAGATGAAAGGAAGATGTGCTACAAATAATTCCTGCCTGTTAAGCTCAAGCCACTAACATGGGATCCACGAGCACATCTTGCTTCAGCCCCACTCGGCTAGCCTCAAAGACATTTGATCCAGCCAGGATGTTCTGTGCCAGATTGCTCTTACTGTGTCACATAGGGGTGATAGGGATGGTGCAGTCAGGCTGGGTCATTCTGGGAGACTGTCTCCGTGGTAGCCAACCTCAAGAGCCAAGTTCTCTCACAGCACGTCTCAAACTTATTCCAGGAGGAAGCAAGCTCAGTGTTGGTTCCAATCAGTTAGCAGCTATCTGCCAGAGCCAGTCTAGTCATGGCGATCTCTGAGGCTGGAGGGCAGGCCAGCCATTTGCAGGGCCAAACACAGTGCAACTGTCATAAGCCAATAAAAGCAAGAGACATTGCTCTACAAGTTGCCACACCAGTCTCAATGTTGGGTAGCAAGAGGGGTGTGGGGTGTGTGTGTGCACACATGGCAGCGCCTTCCCATTTTGCTTCAGGCAGCAAAACAGGACAGGCTGCTTCTGGCTGGAATGAGGCATTGGAGGGTAATTTATGAAACCAGCAGGTACAGAAAGACAGAAAATGAATTCCTAGAAGTACCCCATCTCAATGACAAGATCATAGCCATGCAGTCAAGGTCTTGAGCCAAATAGAGCAGGAAGCTGATCAACATACACCAGAACCGAGTAAGCATACCTCTGCCAGGTAGCAACATTTATTCACATTGAACTTGTGATTCCCAAGAGGGAAAGACAGGCCAGACAGAATACATAAATTTTCTTCCTGTGTATGACAGACAGGAAATTAAGCAACTGCCCATACCATTTAGGAATGAGCGTTTTGCTAGGTTTTCTTTTGCCCATATCCAAGTGGAATCTGTCAAATGACAGGAGCAGTGTCAAGCCCAACAGGTTCATTTTATGCTCTGCGTCATTAAGCATGAGGCCTATAAAATTATTGTTTTTTCCCCTGCCCCTGATGGCTAGAACTTTTATTGTAACAAATGACAGAGTGAATACTTTTGCTACCCCATTAGAGTAAAAACCAGCCAATCCCCAAATTGCCCCTTTTATGGTTGTTGTAGCCATCTATTCTTAAAACATAATTGTTCAAATCTTCTATATTTTGGCATAAAGTTAGTGAATTTATGACACAGTGGGAATATTGATAATCTGAGACAAAAGACCATTTCAATTCCTCAAGAGATAATGAAAACCTTCAAATCTGTAAAGCTTAAATATGTTGAGGTTTTTTAAAAAACAAATGAACATCCTCCTTTAAGATTCTTGCTTGTGTTACTCTAATTAAGTAAGGGTGGCACTGATTACTTTTATTTTAATATGCAAATACTGTTTCATTTCATGCATGTATCTCCTAAAATATCACCTATCTCTGTTCCATAACAGACATTCATTGAGGTGCTAAAAACTGAAAATAAGTTAGAACTTTGAGTCACTATCTGTCCCAAACTCCACAGATAGCTCAGACTATGTCTGGATTGTCTCTTCCCATGCATTCTTTTTATAGGTACCTGTGCACTGACAGAAGAGGAAAAAATAAATCACCGTACAAATGGTAGAATTTGATGATCAGGACAATCCAGAGCAACACATGCACTACAACACACTGATGCTCAACCACTCACAGATTTCTCGATTCACTACAATGGAAGAAAAAATAGCTCTGTACCACCATTTCTTTGCATGCCTGGGACTTATCCTTCAATAAGCTTCTGTATGCAGGGGAACACTATGTATGAACCCACATACTTTAAATGGATCAGTGGAATTATAGGAAAGGAAATTAATGTATTTGCATATTTAAGAAACTCTAGCATGTCTTATTTTTAGAAAATAAAATGCTTCAGTCTTAATTTTACCAGTTTTCCTAATAAAATAGAAACTAGTTATGCCTATAAATTTGGATCTTGCTGTTTGCCCTGATTCAAATTCCTTTTGGTTTTACTGTTCAAGTTACTTTTGCAGTCCTTGTAGTATAGGAATCTTAAAAGCTGTTTACCCCGTATCCTCTTCTGTACGCTCCAGAAACTCTTTTAGACCGGAAAAATGACAAAGTGGAATCATCATTCCAGATGCATTTATTTCATAAAGTCTTCCTGCTCGAACAGAGAAGATGGTTCCCAGGGCCCTTGAACAATACAGTGGGATCCTTCCTGTTTTGCCTTTGAAGAGGAACAGCATGTGTCTTTTGGCTTTTGTGGGCCCACAGAACACAGCATACTTAACATTCAGAGAAACACATTGTGGGTCTAGCCTCATCCTGGAGCTGGCTGGCAGTTCTGTCACCCTGAGTGTCCCAAGAATAAGTGGAATGCTCAAAACTAATTTTGTGTTATTTTAAGATGTCTTCTTAAAATACTAACAGAAATATAAACTGGCTGTTGAGCAGCAGACTTCAGTTAACTTGCTGAGAGACACTCTGTATGGGTTTGGCTTCACTTTGCAAATATGGACGAACTTTTGAGAACATCTGCATCATAAAGCAAACTACTTTGAACTTGAGGAGTAACAAGCCTCTCTAGTACAGACTTCTACTTCAGTAGTTTGTTAAGATCATGAGTATACTTGTAGATATCTACCTACTTTTCTACATATACAGTACTTTATGTACACATACAGACGCACACTTTATAAAAACAAAGAAGTGTCATGGAATAAAAATGTCAAGTGTTTTTTGTTCCACGCTTACCTTTGGTCAAATGGGTTTTTGAAATACACCGGACTGTAAAGCCCATTTTCCAAAGGAGAAAGTTGTTTGACACTAAAAGCAGCACTCTTTCATTCAAACGTCCCTCAATTATCTCAACAAATAATATTGTTTATGTCCATACCGAAATTTCTCCAGAGAGCTGCAGGGCTCTCTGCTATTACCTGTATAGCCATTGTGCAGGCTGCCAGGATGCGAGTTTTCATAACTGCTTTAGATGGAGAGGTTTCTGTGAATTCTCAAATTGCTGACAATCATAGGGACACAATGGGAAAACGCTTTGCCTCAAATTGCAATCCACAAACCATGTGTAAAAGGCAATCTCATCAGCTGATACTCTATTTCCTAATAGACTGAGGTTTCTTTTCAGGCAAACTGAATTGCTTTGTCAAATCAAACCAAAGAGGCATTTTATTCAGTCCTCTTTTCTTCAGGAGTGGCCTGTCAAATGGTCCTTGTGAAGTTCAAAGGCAAAGCATTGTGAAGACTGCTGTGGACATAGTGTATCTAGATTTCAGTAATAATAAATAATATTTTTAAATTTTATATCCCTCCCATCTTGCTGGGTTTCCCCAGCCACTCTGGGCGGATTACAATATATATAAAAACACAGCAAAGCATCAAACATTAATAATCAAAATATCCCTTACAAGCAACAAACAAACCAATAAATCAATAGAAACCAATAATAGCAACAACAACAACAATAATAAATAGTTTGCAGTTATAACCACCAACCCCAACTAAACATTTAACCAACATCAGCCTGACAAAAACAAAACAAAGGAACCAAAATGAGAACTGTTTAAAACATTTTAGCCAGTTCCCCCAACCCACGAGTTGTTCCAGCAATGTCCCTCCAGCCTCCCAGGAGCCTCTTTTGGGAAGGACAAAAAGGGGCTTCCAATCAGTGTGAAAGTAAGTACAAATATGCATCCATGAATACAAGGGAATAATAGAAAAATACAATTAAACAACAGTGTCAATGTAAAAAAAAAATATGTACTGTGTATTTTGGGTTTATGGACCACAGTAAGGTTCTGTATGTGTGTGTAAATAAAAATACAGTGTCATTCATTTTAGCATAATAGGACGGTGGATTTTTACTGTGACCCTTATTGCTAACATAGAAAATAAGTGAGTGCAAAGACAAAACATTTTTTTTAAAAAAAATAGCATGAAGAAATATCATTTTGAGTCACTATTTCCATGAGGGCTAAATATCACACCTGTAGTCCAATGGCACACATTATAAGTCTCTCCAGTGTTTGGGCAATGTCATCCTGGCTGCAATGAACAAGCGGCCAATTAATCATTTAGCTTTAATTTTTGATTTCAGTATCCAAGTGCTGTTAGCTTGCTTGGACAAAGGGAAGTGAATGCTTCAGTAAATGGAAAGCCAGATGATTATCCCAGACAAAGCCACTAAAAGAACAAACTTAGTTGATAAACTTTAAAATATACTAAATTTAAAAGATAGAAAACAAATCTTATATGTATTAGTAACCTTGGAAGGCGTCGGGAGAAGGAAAGACATTGCTTTGCTGCCAACTTTGGTAATCTTCAGGCGACATTTGTACAGTGGTACCTCAGGTTAAGTACTTAATTCGTTCCGGAGGTCCCTACTTAACCTGAAACTGTTCTTAACCTGAAGCACCACTTTAGCTAATGGGGCCTCCTGCTGCTGCTGCCATGCCACCGGAGCCTGATTTCTGTTCTCATCCTGAAGCAAAGTTCTTAACCTGAAGCACTATTTCTGGGTTAGCGGAGTCTGTAAACTGAAGCGTATGTAACCTGAAGCGTATGTAACCTGAGGTACCAATGTACTGTGTTTGCAGCTTGATAACCCCCTTTGGCAGTCTGGCTCCTTTGTTCTGAAAAAAGGCTTTTGAAAGTAAGGCTTTTGACAAAGTCACCCTTGATATTCTTGCAGAGAATCTTTGCTTCTGGCCAGCCCAGGACCTCCATATACACTGCCTAGGACTGTGTTCCCAGGAGGTCACTTCAGTGCTGCTAACACAGAGTTTGGCTTCACCCCCAGAGGCACACTCCATTGTCTCTCGAGACAATGCCAGCAATAATACTATACAATATTAGTAATAGCCACAGTTCTTTGAGCACTCTCTCTAGTTGAACATGCAGCTATCATAGATCCTCACTGATGTTCCAGAGAATGACGAAAGTTTATATGGGAAGAGACTCCTTCCTGCTCCAATTGGCTACTGTTAGTTCAACAAAATCAAACAAAGCATCCGAAATATATTCCTCAGATTCTCCATCACATTCCAGTTCGTAACTGCCAGTGTGTTTCAGGGGGAAGAACTCCAAAAATTATGTTGTTCTAATAGTCAAATTTTTGATCTGGCTTCTCAGTTTAAACCAGTAGCCAATCTCAATTTTCAGCTAATAGATATCCTGTAGCTTGTTTTATTTATTCCCTTTTTTTACCCAAAAGAGCTTGCTTCTTTTAGCTCTTCCTCATTTGATTTCTCCCCGCCCCCTGCATTCCACTCATGGCCTTATAGATCTGTGTGTTTATAAATTGTAAGGGTGTTCATATTCTGCTTTCTGCTGCATTCTTTATATTTTTTTTATAAAGAATTTAACTTATTTATATGGTTAAGCCTGAGCATATTTTTCTGCTTTAGCATGTTCCAATGGTTCATATAGTAGAGTATTAAATTGCCACGAGCGGCATTAAACGTAACAGCTATGTTAAACTTGAATGAAGCAATGCAAATCGAGAACAGATTTCTGAAATGGGCAAGCAAACTTTCTTTGCCGAATCAGACATTCCATTGCAAGAACCAGTCATGTGGCGTTTAAAGCTACTGATAATTTAAAAAATTCTCTTGAAACTACTCACCCAGAAACATAAAAAGAGCTATGATTTCCCTCTTCCCCTCGGGCTGCAGAATTAAAAATCACATCAATATATTTCTGGTGAAGGAGCATTCCAGTAGGGAATTGTAGGACCGCAAGAAGCTGTCCCAGTTGCATTTGTACATAAAGACATTTAAGCACATTCCATGCATTTCAGATTTGAGGGTCCAAAAGGGCATCTGGCTACACTGACTTTAGAATGAGCCTATTCATTTTGTGGGCCTCCTTTCATTCTGAGTGGCTATTCAGCCCTACCAGCAACCAGTGAGCAAGCAAGCTGCTCAAGGATCTCCAAGTCAGGAAGTACTTGTCAATATCTTCATCCAGCAACAGATCAGGAGTCACAATTTTGATTCAGACACTTCCCGATTTGTCACTTCTCCTGTAAATACCACCATTGCAAAAGAAACACAATAAACATTCCTTTTTGTATGCAGGAACCTTGTGGCACTCATCAACAATGTCCCTCCCTCAGTTCATATTTCATCCCACTTTCTACATCTGTTCCCGTGACCGTGGATTAAAAGTGCACATTCATGAAAACTCTGAAGTAAAGCTGCAATACTACTTATATTCCTCCCATCCCATGTTTGTTCATGTATCTGAGCATATATTTCTTTACCTTGTAAATAAACAGAATTAAAAGCAAAACGCAAAATCAAAGATGTGCTGTGCATTTGCTCCTACTTTCCCTCATATCACAAAACTGTAAGGAAGAAAAAATTTATTAGCCTTACCCAGTTCTGGTTTTCTTCAGCAAACGTAGTAATGGAGATTTATAGTGTCTTTCTAAAAATCCAATTATTTACACAACTACATGTTTAGAAGGAACAGCTAATTAGATTGTAAGGCTGCTGTGTTACCCCTTTGTTTATACCTAACTATTTTATCTTTTTATACCTTTTAGGACACTCCATATTATATCGTGTTACTTCCCAAAAGCAAATCAGCAATGCAAAGAGTGTTCAAAGCTGTTCTTGCCAAATCAGTTTAAAATGTACAGGTTTCTTTTCCATAGGCTCACGTGCTGCAGACCCCACGTTTTGAGTTCCAGGAAATACTGTACATTCCATACAGTTAGCAAAACGAATTTGGAGGGTTCCTTATTTAAGAAAAATGCCCACTTATTTGACTTGGGGTTGATATTATTCATCCATGTGTGTCACCTAGAATAATGAGGGACTTCCATTGCTTTTTGATGCCAGGGGTTAGCCTGCCTATGATACCAAATAGTAATAAACTACCTTGCATGTGATTCCCATCTGTGCAGGTGCCAAGACTTCCACTGCTGGCTGAGAAAGGTAGATATGCCTGTGAGCACAAGGGAGTGTTTTCCCTTCCCGTTATCAGCACTGCAATAGCCCTTGTCAGCTGCATCGCTGGATTACCAAAATAGTTACATTTTCACTTGAGTAGAATTATATTCTCCATCCCAAATGGCTGTTCATAACATCTCATTAGGAAAATAGAGTTGCAAGAGGAAAATGTGGATATCCTTATTAGGTTGCTTAATGATCAGGCAGAATAGTGCCCGTGTCAGCTGGAAATAGGGTTGGATGACTCTGTCAGTTTCAGTTTCTCACAGTCCCTAATTGTTCAAGTCTTAAGCTCAGTTCTCCAGATTTCTGTTTCATAGAAAAATAGAATTGTAGTTTGTGATTATTAGTTTAAAGTCCTCATGAAAATATGCCAGTGTTTTGGTGTACATTTGTACGGATGTATGCAACTTTGCCTAATACATACATATGTTCTTTTCTGAAATAGGCATTTTATGTGCACTTTCCCCTAATACAGATTTGGGCTGGGGTATTGTTTGTTGTGGGGGAGGTCATTGCTGTTACAGTACTGATAACACTTTTTTATCTTTATTTTAGATCTTATTCTAATTAATGTGGAAATTGTTTAATTTGGTTGTGTACTTTTTGATTTCTTTCTTATTTATTATTTATGACTACTTTTGTTATTTTTTGTAATGACACAGGTTTTTTTTAATGTTGCAAGCCTCCTTGAACATGGTTTGAACTATGGAAAGGTGGTATACAGATAAAATGCATGTGTACACACCATTTAGAGAATTTCATATCTCAAAGGAGACATGCATTTCCATTCATGCAGTGAACTGCATTTCTCCCCATTGCTAGTTAGAAGTAACCGCTAAAACTTAAGTACAGCCACCCTATCATGCCTTTCTTGTGATCACTTTCTCCCCTCAGCCACAACAAACTTAAATCGCCACAGGTGTAGAAAGCAGCTGGAAAGGATTACCTAGTAATCTGTGAAGAATGTAGTACTGTGGCATGCATTCATTCAACTTACTCTCATTTGTGCCACAAAACAAGAGCTCAGAAAGTCGTAGTGTTGCTGGATTCTATCGTAAATGATTTAATAAAAATACATAATCTCTTGTAGGTATCATTCTCCCACCTGATGTCACATGGCAGTAAATTCACTTTCAGCATTTCAACGTCACTTCCAAATTTCCAACAGTCATTTCACATCCATTTTGGTTCAGGCCCCCTCCCCCCCCAAGGGTCTGTGAACCTGTGGTCAGTCAAATGTACCAGACATTTTGGGTCACTGTGTGCATTAATGGATGCTCAGTAGCTGGGCAAACTAAACTGGCTCAAAGTAGATAGTTTATGCTAAATGTGTTGCATTCAAAAGTGATCTGGGTACATGAGCCATTCAACATAAATTAGTTGCAATCCAGATGAGATGGAGAGGGGTGGGGAAGCGCAGTCCAACTTTGACAGGTGGTTGGAGCTATTTGTCCATCAGCTGATATGAGTTGTCCTGCAATTGGGCGCTGCAGCACAAAGGCTTTGTTGCACCAACAACACCAAGCAGATTTCATTGAAACTCATAATAATAATAATAATAATAATAATAATAATAATAATAATAATAATAATAATAATTTATTATTTATACTCCGCCCATCTGGCTGAGTTTCCCCAGCCACTCTGGGCAGCTTCCAACAAAGTATTAAAATACAGCGGTCTGTTAAGCATTAAAAGCTTCCCTAAACAGTGTTGCCTTCAGATGTCTTCTAAAAATCTGGTAGTTTTTCTTCTCTTTGACATCTGGTGGGAGAGCGTTCCACAGGGTGGAAGACTGGAAGTTGTTCTTCTCCTTAACATCTGGTGGGAGGGTGTTCCAAAGGGCGGGTGCCACTACCGAGAAGGCGCTCTGCCTGGTTCCCTGTAATTTGGCTTCTCGCAGTGAGGGAACCGCCAGAAGGCCCTCGGCACTGGACCTCAGTGTCTGGGCAGAATGATGGGGGTGGAGATGCTCCTTCAGGTATACTGGACTGAGGCCGTTTAGGGCTTTAAAGGTCAGCACCAACACTTTGAATTGTGTTCGGAAACATACAAATTGTGCTAACCCCTTTGGAATGGAAACCACTTGGTGTTATTGGAGAAGTAAGGCACGCTGGAGTGGACCACATTCACTTTAAGCTCCTGATGGTTCCTGTCCAGCCATGTACCTACTTCCCATATGACATCAGGTGTGGGGCAGGTGGCTGTGGTTTGGGGGAAATGAACTTGGGCACCAAACAGGGTAGCTTGATGAGCTAAACTTGTGCAGCCCACCCCTGCACTAAACAACGTATTCTAATCACTCTGATGGCAGGTGATTCACTGATAACCTGCACCCAGTGAAACAACATACACTAAGCAGTGGTGCAGCTAGCAATGTCAGACCCTGGATTTACCACCCAGCAAGGTGGAACCACAGAAATAACCTCCTGGTTCCAGGGTTGCTGCCGCTTATCGGGATGGGTGAAATGGGGATGAGATTGCAGATGTGCAGGCACACCGCACAAGACAACCTAGGGGTCCTGTGGGTGTTCCTGTGCAGCGCTGGCCGCCTTGTCACCTCTCTCCTCACCCCAAGCATTAGCCACACCATTGGTGGGAGGCTGTTGCTACGGCTCCCAAAGATGCTACCTTCATTTTCTCTCCCCCCCCCACCTGCAACCATTCCATGCTTAACAATTGCCCTTGCAGTCCTGGTATGTGAAGAAACTATCTTCTTTTGTCAATGCTAATAAAAAGAAGAAACACTCTAATCACTTGCAGGTCCAGATTCTGAACTCAAATCATAGCACCACCACCACTAAAGGAATAAAACAGGGCTGCCGCCGCTGATGCTAACTCCATAAGCTTATCAACAAACACCATTTTAATGTAGAAGAAAAATAAAATTAGCCTCTGTAACCATGAACAAATTTGGTTGCCCCTCCCCTTACTATAACATGTGTTTAAAAGTAAGCAAAATGCAAGGATGCTGTGGCAACCAGTGCCAGCCCCGGTGTGCCATGGCATGCCCATGCCAGCCCAGGGACTTGTGGTGAGCCTGTTTGCTGCTGCCCCCATCATCTGCAGCTGGGCTTGGGGGTAATCTGGGGAACCCCTGGGCTGCAGGACCTGGATTTTGGCCTGAGATCCAGCCCTCGCTTCATCACTGACTGTAAATAGGCAGTGAATCACCCTCTTGAGGCCTGTGTCGGCAGTGTGAGCAGAGTAGTAGCTACTATTTCCGAAGTCATTGTAAAGAAGCTGGGCCATTTTATTTTTATTTTATTTTTAATTGAGTCAGCCAACAGTCTGAACTCCATTATGGAAAGGATTTTACACATTCTTTTCTAGTTTCCCTGACTTTATGTATCTTTAAAAATAAACTGTGGTGTAACATTACATGCATACTCATCAAGACACTTTTTCCATTCTTGTCCCTTCCAGCAAGATATATTGTTTCTGTGATTTTTTCAGCAACAGATCCATTGCTGCTGCTTTGTTTTGTCTACTCTTCTTTCTCAGAATTATCCCTCAGCTACATCCTCTTACTTTAACACACACACATACCTGTTTCTACCTCTTTCACTGGATGTGGGCAAGACCACAGACCATAATTGTACCATTAACTTCTTCCCTATTCGTCCATATGACTTCAAATCAGATAACCTTATTTTCTTCCACAAACCAAAACGAGCTCCATGGTTGTTCGTTCTTATTTTTTACTGAGGAGGTGAATCTCTGTTTGCCTTGCTCTTTGTGACTCAATCTCAGGTGACCCTGAAAAGGTCACCTGTAGTCACACTGTAACTTAGAATTGCAATCAGCCCCCACTGGGTATCTCAGTTAAATTCACATTCCTAAGATTTCCTACTCTCTTTCTGCCTAGAGCTGCCTGTCATATTAAATACACAATTCCTTTCAAAAAAACAAACAAATCTGTCATTCCTTCCCTGTAATGCCCTAGTTTATTTATTTCATTTCATTTAGTAATTGCTTTCCATTAAACGTGCTGAAGCTTTTCAACAATAAAACCCATGAACAGTAAAACCAGATATAAAAATAATGCCAAGTCCAATACAGATACAGACTGAATAGAAGGGCAGTAGTCAAAGTAGGACTAAGTCGTTGATTGTGTAAACACAAGGATTTCCCATCAGCAGAAATCCTGCCCCTCTTAACTCCCTACATCTGTTCTAGGGGTTTCCCCAAACTCCAGAGCAGATTTGGAGCCAGCACATGCAGGGGAAAGAGAGGGAGGGGAAGTCTTGTTCTGTTAACCACAGCTATTCACTTCAACACCACCCTATATCTCCACTTAAAAGGAAAGGAATATCTAGTTGTGTCCCAACATCATGGTGGGGTGCTTTTGTTCACTCTCTGCCAGTGTCCTGGCCCTTATTGCTGGATGAGCTGAACTCCCAGTTTGGTTTAATCCATAAATCAGAGGGGTTCTTAGGCAAGGCAGATTGTAAAATGCAGCACATGGCTAATATGTTGCTCCAATAAGTGCCATGCCCCCTGCACCTTCCTTTCGAAGGATGGCATGTAGCCAGAGTCCTGGGACTGGGCAAGGAAACAGGCACTCTTCAAACTCAACCATTCCTCCTCAGGATCCAATCACCTCCTCCAAGACACCTCCATAGGACTAATGACAGCCAGTTATTTATAATGTCCTGCCAGGATATAGGTAAGTTGTCCTAGACATTAGGGGACAAGCGGGTGGCGCTGTGGTCTAAACCACAGAGCCTAGGACTTGCCGATCAGAAGGTCAGCAGTTCAAATCCCCACAACGGGGTGAGCTCCCGTTGCTCGGTCCCTGCTCCCACCAACCTAGCAGTTTGAAAGCACGTCAAAATGTAAGTAGATAAATAGGTACCGCTCTGGTGGGAAGGTAAACGGCGTTTCTGTGTGCTGCTCTGGTTCACCAGAAGCAGCTTAGTCATGCTGGCCACATGACCCGGAAGCTGTACACCAGCTCCCTCGGCCAATAAAGCAAGATGAGCGCCGCAACCCTAGAGTCGGTCATGACTGGACCTAATGGTCAGGGGTCCCTTTACCTTTACTAACTTGTGGTTGCTGGTTTCAGTGGTGGCCATATAATGTAACATGCAATTCCACCTTCACACTCAAGACTATGTACACACATACCTTTAAAACTCATTCCTTCCCTCAAATAATTCTGGGCAATGTCATTTGTCAAAGGTTGCTGGGAATTGTCACTCTGTGAGGGGTAAACTACAATGCCCAGAATTCTTTGAGGGAAATGATGTGTTTTCAATGTGCTTTAAAGGTATAGTGTGTACATAGTGCAAGCTACTCTACTGTTACATAAGCTACAACTTTGACCAAGAGGCTTTCATTATCATAAGGGAAAATTTGTATTTATCTAACTCATGAGTAGGCAAACTAAGGCCTGGGGGCCGGATCGCCTTCTAAATCCAGCCCACGGGCGTCTGGGAATCAGCGTGTTTTTACATGAGTAGAATGTGTGCTTTTATTTAAAATGCATCTCTGGGTTATTTGTGGGGCATAGGAATTCGTTCATCTCTCCCCCCCACCAAGATATAGTCTAGCCCCACACAAGGTCTGAGGGACAGTGGACCGGCCCCCTGCTGAAAAAGTTTGCTGACCCCTGACTTAACTACTCTCTTCAGTGCCTTCAGTTCATCAGATTTAACCTCAACACCAGTCATCACTTGCAACCATGATTCCTGCTATCTTCTGTCCTTACAGAAAGGGAAAGAACAAGTTATGGTTTGGAAAGGGGAGAAAGTTGTTGAGCCACTTCAAGCATCCTTGAACATTATCAGCTTTCTGAACTCCTGACCAAATTTGGTACGGAAACCCTGATTGTCCTACTGGAAGATCAACATAAGAATTTTTGTTTTGCTTTATAACCTACAAATACACACAGAAGGAGAAATGGAGATAGAGACTGCCTTGTTTCCTATGTCCCATCACAAACTAAGTTGAGCCAATAAAGCTTCCTTCAGGCCAAATTAGATGTGCAGGCAGCTATGTCCCTTGTTTTTCTTTAGCTAACTAGGAGAGCCCAATTCTCACCACAAAGGCAGCATGCAGGTAAAGGAGCCTTATCTCTTCACTTGCCTGCCACAGTTGGAACTTAGTTTAGGTATTAGCTGCTTGGGGCCCCAATCTTTGTTCTGATGGTGGTGGGTGAGTGAAAAGCCTTCCCTCCCAGTGTTGCCTTTGCAGTCAGAATCGGGCTCTCCCATGCCTGAGGAAAAACAAGGTACATGCTACATCCATATTAAACAAAAGTCTAGTTTGGCCCTTGGTTCCTCACCCAGCCACTGTGTTCATAAAAGTACAGAACACAAGAGGCAATGACTTGTAGGAGCCCATTCATGGCCAAGGTTTAATCCTCTGCACGAGGACTGTAAGACAATATGATAGGAGCTCTCTCTTGGTGGCTGGGGTGTTTTTTCCTAAGCAACTGTGGAGTTTTAATTTGTTATACCAGCCTAGAGGCTTCAGGGAAGGTGGGGTAGAAATGAAAAGAAATCAAATGTCACAATTAAGCAGCAGGCTATGGGGGTAAGCCAATTTTCTCATTAAATAAATGTAGTAATTTCCTAATTAAAATTTATCAATGCTTATGAAGACATAAAGAGTGCTGTTTGCAGAGTTTCTGAAATATGTTTTCAATTATTGTTGTGATCAGGGCTCCCTCTAGTGTGCACAAAACCAGTTTAATATTTTTAAAAAAGGAAATTCTCATAATAAAATCAACATCTGTTTGATTTTGGACAGTCAAATGTACCTTATGTGCACTGTTCCCATCCACATCCTTCCCCCCACTCTCTGTATCCACTACATTAACAAACATTGTTGTGTGTAGTAGGCATTGTACAGATCAGAGAGTCATGTTTTCTTGACCAGAAAGACAATCTACATAGATCACAACTAAAGGTTGGGGAGATCAAGAGCAGGAAATGCAGGTGGGTTACAGGAGACCGCTCTGTGGTTACCAGTGAAAGGCTCTGTGGAAATCTTTTAGAGGGCAAGGGTTTCAGGCTGGAAAAAAGTTTACATTGATCAGAATCTCTAGAGATAAGAGCTCTGCAACATGGATCTGAAATGATGTACGTAGACTGGAATTCATAGTATCTGCTGCTGACATTAAACAAAAAGCTCTAAGATATGTTTGGTATATGACTGTGAAATAACTTGGTACTATATTGACACTGACAGTACGTTATTTTCCAACAGTTCCATTTTTGGAAATAAATACAGTATGTGAATACATAAAGGCAAAATAAAAAGGGAGAAGGGATGAAT
This sequence comes from Podarcis melisellensis, assembly GCF_964234715.1. Classification (NCBI taxonomy): domain Eukaryota; kingdom Metazoa; phylum Chordata; class Lepidosauria; order Squamata; family Lacertidae; genus Podarcis; species Podarcis melisellensis. Next base: position 56,937,134 of record NC_138530.1, read on the forward strand.
TGTTCCCTTAGCCATCTTGCTGAAAATAATTGCTTCCCCTCTTAACAATCAAAGCCTCTGTGACCCATATTTGGGGTGATCCTGCCTGCCCTCTATACAGGATGTTGCAACACCAAGGGGTAATATAAACATACACTTCTCTTGAACTTTTGTACAGCATTTTCATGGAATGAAAATTCAGACTCTGAATTCTGAGATTGTATACCAAAGGTGGGAATGTGCATGACAAGAGAAAGAAGAGCCCATCTTTAGGAGGAAAAAAGAAATAACATAATGGCTACAGATTCCCCCCCCCCCAATGATTTAAAGTCATGGCAGTGGCTGAATTTTATTGCTCACAGAATTGCAAACTGCCATGTGGATACAAAGACTCAAGAGCCCCTTTGTCTTTAATATTTGACTACTGATTTGAGATAATGGACACAATCCAGGCTTCACACCACAGGGCTGGGCTGTGCAGATGTGCACTTGCCCACATCCCGAACAACCCATAATCCCTAGTTACGCAAGAGTATCCACTGTAAACCTTTAACTATGGTTTCCCCTGATGTGTGAATGCCATGCACTATGGCATGGTAGAGCCCTATTAGTTTGCATACAGTTTGCCAAAACTTAACCAAAATGTACTTCCATGTAATTATAATGCAATCCAAAGTATTTGCTGCAAAATGTATATTTATTGTTAATACGAAACATTTCAGAAGGAAAATTGGACATTATTTAGGGAAATTAAAGACCTTAGCTATTTTCCTTTGACTCGAAGAGTATTGTTTTGGAAAAAGAGAGTTGGCTGGACAATTATTCCTTCTGCCTCCATGATGAGGAGACATATGCAATGCTGTTTGACACTGTGATATTTGTAAGACAAAGTTAAGGTCAAAGTTGCTGAAAAGTTTCCAAATTCCACTGTGGTTTATCATAAAGAGCCTACTGCTGCTGAGGCTTTAGTCAGTTCAAGCTTCTGTCTCAGATTCATGAATCCAGTCATACACCCACACATATACACTCATTTGCCAATAAAATAAAAATCCGGAATATTTGTCAGGTTTTTAAAAAATAAAATAAAAGGTTTCTAACAAGTTATTCCTTTATATATAATCAATTTTCATCCCTACAAGGGACATGACTTTGGAACCATAAGCTCTACCATAGTTTTCAGGACAAATACATAAAGATAAATTTAAGACCATGCCTGAAAGGGAGATTGGCACCCATACTTTATTACTTCTCTCATTGCTCTTCAAGACGGCAGTGCCGTCTTCTGGGCTGAGCATAGAATTTGTTGCCAAGTTTTTTCTATTCTGTGTCCCACAGGGCTATATGGGGATTTCCTTTTTGTTTTTATACTGTTTGTACTGACATTCAGGTATTTGGAAAACCATTCAATGGAAAGATTAGCAGAAATATCCAAGGGTCACCAAGAAGCTTCCCTTTACTCCATATCCTCTTTCACCCACTAATATCTCCCAATCCTTGCACTATAGGGACCTTGTCTACTTGATTTCAGAAATTTATACTGTACTAAAACTGGGAATACTACAACTAGTGACAATCTAGCAATGCAAGAGTTCTCAAACCAGATAAAAAGCAAACACAGACATACCCCATTATTTATTTGCATTCTGGATGCAGGAATTAGTTTGTCTGCACAAACTCTGTGTCATATGTGAACAATCAATTACATTCAACAAAGATGCAGTTGTCTGTATTAGATTTTTAAGTAAGCTGGTTTAAGCTATGTGTTATAATCAACAATTCATACACAAATTCTAATATCATGCAGCAGAGGAGCAGTTTTTTGAATGAATTTGAGTGTGCTGTGATAATTTCTATGAATAGAGGTGCACATGTTTATATAGTAGATTGTGTTCAGGAGGAACATTTTTAGTTGAGAGTGCCCAAATGTTGACATTAATTGATCTGATATCTTCAGATGTTGAAGGGAATTAAAGCTCATTACAAATAAATTGAAAGAAGATAACATGATTTTTAATTAAAACAAAGTTATAAAAAAAGATCATACCCAGCAATTCTTGCATTATTCTTATTTCAGACAGATTACTGTAATTATTCTCCAGTGAATGGATCCATTTTTACTATTTAAGGTGTTTTGGGATTGGGATTACCTCCTTTGATGGTGTTGCCAATATAGTTTTACATGATACATGGTTTTTTTTTAAAGTGATAATAATATTGAGTTGCTTATAAACATTTAGCCCCTAATCTACATTTGCTCTGAAACTGGGCATTTTGCATCACTAAAAGCTGAAACAGCACATGTACCAGCTGAAGTCACTAGAGAAAAATTCCATAGGTACCAGAAACATCTGCCTGTACCTGTGAACCTTCATAACCATTTCCTCACTGAGTGCAGGCTGGTACAATATTGAAAAGTTATTTTGAATGTAGGTGAGGAACAAGGCCAACTTAAGAGATGTTAGCAGGACTTGAACTTAAAAAAATTTATTTAACTATATAAAATTTCTAAAACTATTCATCAGCCACTCAGATTAAGACACAAACTAAGAAAACTTGTCATGTGTACTCCCACTGTTTTCATATTAAATCACCATGCAGGGTATTTAAAGACTGAAGAACTGATCATACAACCCTCATATTATAGAAAGACAAACACAAACAGGAGAGAATGCACCATTCACCCTTGCATATTACAGGCCTTTATTAGTTTTCATGGCATTTAATTATTTTCAAATGTAATTTTGTAGGCAATAGGCAACAGTACAAGCCTAAATTCAATGTAAATTCTCGTTGCAAAAAAGGAATATGTATTACTCCTTTAAAAAATGCTGGAAGCCTGTCTTAACTGCTTTTATCAGTTGGAACCTGTTTATCTTTAAAGAGTACAGTTTTGATTTCTGGCCTGAGTTATTAAATTCTACCACAAATTAATGTAATTCATCACAAAAGCCATGTGGCACTCAAGACACTCATATAAACTAAAGTATTTCAGATGTACCTTTAAAAGAAACAAGGACATTCATGGGTTCACAAAGTGAGTGCATTTTGGAAAACTGCAATGCTATTGTATCTCTTCAAAATAAACATAAATAAATTACACAAAATGTACCATTTATTAATGTGATTTTGGAATTCAAAGCCATTTTACCACCATTACAGCATGTTATTTCTTGTGTGTTTGTGGTTTGACGCACACACTTCTTTAAAGTTTAGCAAGTTGCCTGAGAACTGTGGACAAGGGGAGCATTGAGCCTAGATATCAAATATCACCACACCCATGTCTATGTTAACTAGTAAAAAGCAATGCTTGGGTCAAAGCTGTTACCACTATGCATTAAAAATTATTCCACAACAGCAATAAAGCACATTGCCAGTGCAGTTCCAAATATTCACTGTATTTCTCATATAATTAGAAAAGGTTAACTTTTGGGCCTTGTGCCTCAAAGTAATTCAAGGTGTAGCAAAGTAATCTCAAAATAGCTTGCTTAAAGTAAGTGTGGCCTTCACCAATAAACAGTGCTTTATCAAATAATCTTTTCTAGCGTGATTCAAATGGAAAATGCTTTAACCTTTACATCCAGAAAAAAACCCACAGAAGGATTACTGGTTTTGTGAAGAACAGCACAGGTTCCAAATGGAAATATTAGTGGACTAAAAATAAAGAAAAGTTTAGATGGATGTCTTATGGTTTAATATCAAAACGTCAGTGAATAAGTTAATGAATATTTAATTCAAACACTGGTTGCTTTCATTTACAACTAACCTAATGTACATATATGCTCTTTTTCCCCACATGTGCCCTGAACTGACCTTTTCTCTCTCACAGAGATTAACAAACAAGTATGGTGCTTCCTAAAAGGGTGTCATGGGCTGAAGGCTTTATAACAGTGATTTCATTCTAAAAAGAAAAAGAAAGAATCATCAAAATAAAATCATTTAAATGAACTCCTTTCCTGAGCAACTTAGAATTTGGAATGTGCTGAAAAGTCACAATAAATAAGTCAAACGATTAACAAACTTAAAGTGTGCTTTTAAGTCATTTAAAGTAAATTATAAAATCTATTTCATGACAGATAAATGACCTGTTGTGTTAGGAAACTTAAAAGCTTATGTGCCAAATAAATTTATGAAGTACCTTTCTGGGAGTAGAGGCCAAGTTGCTTTGTACAAAAAATATACAACACTGAAACCTAGCAAGTAAATTACCCGACAGCCTGTTCTTTTTAACATTGCAAAGTATTCATGAAGAAAAATATTAAATAGAACGATAAAAATAGATTTAAGCAGCAGTGAAATTGCAGAGAAAGTGAACATGTTAAGTGACCCAGGACTCTAGAGACACGGATAAAATCTGATCTTTTCTTTTAAAAAAAGATAAAAAAACCCAATATGTGAATATTAATTTGCTTTTTTAAAAAAGAAAAGAAATCCACAGTGTGTAAACTAATCGTTACTCTTTAAATGTAATTTCATAGAAACCACTTAAAATATACAATGCAGCATCTTGGTTAATTATTATTTACTGTATTTCTTGCTCCCACTGTGTTCCTTCAGAGTAGTGCATTGGAACCACAAAATTAGGACATAACTAGCAACAAGATAATTCATCCATGTTGTCATTGAGCCTTAACACAATTATGTTTGTTCAAATCCTGATAGAAGTAGTATAGTAAACAACAGAATGCAATAGATAATGGTGATTTACAATATTAGTTGATGCTCACAAGCTCTGAGAAGGGAATTTGAAAGATAAAACACTAGAAAAGAAGTAGAGCTCCTGGTAAACCAACAAACCAGTTCCATCCTATTTCATCCCAGCTCCCTATCAGAGATGCTGACTGTACTACTCTGGCCAGCACACATTTGAGTATGACCAAGACAACAGCAATTCCTTGCTCCTTTGCTTTAAGTCAGGCATGGCCAAACTTGGCCCTCCAGATGTTTTGGGACTACAACTCCCATCATCCCTAGCTAACAGGACCAGTGGTCAGGGATGATGGGAACTGTAGTCCCAAAACATCTGGAGGGCCAAGTTTGGTCATGCCTGTTTTAAGTTAAAGGAGAACCTGCCCATGCCTAGACAGTTGTTACTGTGAAACGGGATCAGGGGTTAGAGTGGAATACACTTTGTAGGGAATGCAGTAAACATTCTTCTGTATCTCTATAATAAATGCATCATGGAATACACCCCAAATGTATTAGGTACTATCTTATTTTCAACCGTCCAGAAGATATGAGGCACATTGAACAGAGACTTCAAACTTCAGCAAGAATCTCTCTCAGCTGGAACCGAATCATGCATTTATGACATAGCACAAATGTTCTTTCAACTAGAACAGCCCACATTTTTGAAAAGATGCCTGACTATTTGTGTTCCACTCCTTTAGGGTCTCTGTGTAATAAAAGGACTGGGAATAATACACTAAGAAGGATTTCTCCTTCTAAAATCTGGAGTAAAGTTAAATGCCTTCCCTGTAGCCTAGCTTCCTCTGTGAAACAAACACCAAATTCTGCAAACATTTGCTCTCCTAACTTTCATCAGTTTCGAAAGGTGTTGAACTCTGATGTACTCATACATTTAAGAAGATAAGCTTAATTTCCCCTGCAATTCTACTTGGTTTGTCAACAATGCCCTTATTAATTTCCATGGGGAAAACATAGCCTAAATAGTATCCAGAATTAGTGTAGCGGTAATGCATTTCTTCTTTTAGCACAACAGAATTCCCTGTTCAGATGATAATACAAACCTCCAATACCCTGCTCTTAATTCCAAGTGATCAAATGTGACTGTAAAATATTCGGTATAAATACTAACAAAGAAAAACAGGTTTTGAGAAAACTGCAGATGACCTATGCTGTGATCTACATCACTCTGCCAAATAGGTACCATATACAGCAATATTTTACAGTGACAATGTACCGTAATTTGTAATGAAATGGCACATTTAAAAGTATGTCCTAGCTACTATGATCCTATGGAGCCAAGGGAAACAAATATAAATTTAAAGAAATAGACCCTCTCAAAAAGAGGTCTCACAACCAGTTCATCCTGGGGGAAATGTCTTTTAAATGCTGTTGTGCAGTAACTCACTTCCTTAAGGATTTTTCTTAATAGTTTATGAAAAATCTGGGTGCTTCAGCCAGCAGAGAAGGTGATGCTTGCATCACCTTCTATAGATATCTTCCAACCACTTTTCATCATCTTGCTCCTCATCTTCTGTTACTGGCTCTTCAGTTTCCAAAGGAGAAGGAATGACAAATTCTGGTCTAGGAGAAGAGTTACTATTTGAAGATCGTAGTCCAAACTTGCGCTTTAATAGATGAAACTGCTCTTTGATGTAGTAGTAAAACTCATATTCATATCTCATGCGCTGGTACAGGATCTGAAGGGATTCTGGAGAAGGGACTGTCTTTTTCACTGTCACAGTTAGATTGCCGAGTTTCCTATGTTCTGTAAGAGAGTTACATAAAGAAGAATTTGGTCAAATATAGTCTGTTGAAATGTAAATACCCGTATACCCTTGAGTATAAGCCGACCCGAATATAAGTCGAGGCACCTAATTTTACCACAAAAAACTGGGGAAACTTATTGACTCGAGTATAAGCCGGTTCACCACACCACAAACCTCCTGGTGGGCTGGAGTGTGCGTGCGCACATGCGCACATGGAAGAGGGGGCTTCTCTCTCCCCCCCCAGCCCCTCCTGTCCCACAGAGGCTGATGGCGGCAGCGGAGGAGGAGGAAGGAGCAGCCCGAAAGGGCTGCTTTCAGGCTGCTCATTCCTCCTCCTCTGCCGCCGCTGGAAATGTGCTCAGCTGGGACCCTCACTCGAGTATAAGCCAAGGGGGGGCCTTTTCAGCATTAAAAATGTGCTGAAAAAGTCGGCTTATACACGAGTATATACAGTAAGTTGTAAAAGCGTTTTATTTTTTTCATTATTATTTTTTTGAATTGCCAAAACTTCCTACCAGTTGCCTTCTCCTGGTCATAAATGTAGGCTCTCAAAACAAATAGCTAAGTATTCAATAGACTATGGATGCTTTGAAACTGAAATTTTGGCTTTGGCTACTGAATATAAGAAAGCAAGTACAGTGGTGCCCCGCAAGACAAACGCCTCGCAAGACGAAAAACCCGCTAGACGAAAGGGTTTTCCGTTTTGGAGGCGCTTCGCAAAACGAATTTCCCTATGGGGTTGCTTCGCAAGACGAAAGCCCATAGGGAAATCTCCAGGGACAGCGGGGAAGTGCAGCGCGTCTTCCCCACTGTCCTCGGACCTCCTCTGAAGCCTGGCGATGGGGCGGAGAGCCCTCCTCCCCCCGCCAGGCTTCGGAGGGCTCCTCTGAAGGCTGGCGATGGGACGGAGAGCCCTCCTCCCCCCGCCAGGCTTCGGAGAAGCCCTCCGAAGCCTGGCGGGGGGAGGAGGGCTCTCCGCCCCATCGCCAGTCTCCACTGAAGGCTTGCGGTGGGAGGAGGGCTTTCCTCCCCACCGCCAACATTCAGAATGCTGTTCTGAATGTTGGCGGTGGGGAGGAAAAACCCTCCTCCCACCGCAAGTCCCGGGAACAGAGGAGAAGCGCTGCGCGCCTTCCCCTCTGTTCCCGGACCTGTCCTGAAGGCTTGCGGTGGGAGGAGGGCTTTCCTCCCCACCGCCAACATTCAGAATGCTGTTCTGAATGTTGGCGGTGGGGAGGAAAAACCCTCCTCCCACCGCAAGTCCCGGGAACAGAGGAGAAGCGCTGCGCGCCTTCCCCTCTGTTCCCGTACCTGTGCTGAAGGCTTGCGGTGGGGAGAAAAGCCCTTCTCCGCACCGCCAGCCTGGCAAGCGGTCTCCATAGGAACACATTAATTGATTTTTAATGCATTCCTATGGGAAACCGTGCTTCGCAAGACGAAAAACTCGCAAGACGAAAAAACTTGCGGAACGAATTAATTTCGTCTTGCGAGGCACCACTGTACAGTGGTACCTCGGGTTAAGTACTTAATTTGTTCCGGAGGTCCATTCTTAACCTGAAACTGTTCTTAACCTGAAGCACCACTTTAGTTAATGAGGACTCCTGCTGCCACCACGCCGCCAGAGCACAATTTCTGTTCTCATCCTGAAGCAAAGTTCTTAACCCGAGGTACCACTGTACCACTGTACATGAGAGGATGAACTGAAGATGGTGGCTTGAAGAATCATTGGAGTGGGAAAGGCCCAAGAGCAGCAGAGCAGAAATACTGTAGCAGGTGTGCAGGGTTTGTCACTAGGCTTTGTTTGTTGAACTAATAAATGGCTCATTTTAACAGAACTACGGGTGTGACTCTCCTTTCTTGAGGAAAAGCAGTATGCAGTTTTGTGACATGGATTATCACTGGATAGAAGAGTCCCACTGAAATCAATCTGAAAAGTTAATAATGATAACTTAACTGATATTAATAGGAACTAAGTGCAACTTACTTAATCTGGATCCAGCCAATAGTGGGAGTTGAGGGGAGATGGGGGAGATGATGGCCGGGTTTGTTGGCATTGTCTTGGGAGTCTCTATAGTTTGAGCATGCACTCTTTCTCTTTGAAGGCTGGCAAATTTTAGCAAAAAAGCCTGTATGAAGTGATTGGGAAATCCTTTCAATGCAGCAAACTGGACAAAGCTGGCACACACATTGGGGCTTTTCACCATGCGTGTTTAGCACATAGATTTCTATGTCCAACACCTGAATGTTTTGTGGTCCAAAGTTGAGAGGTGTTATCTGATTTGCCAATGACATTTCCTTTCCTTAAAGGTAACACCGCAGAGAAAGGAGGGCATGAGGATCAAGGTTGTGCTTTTCTCCACACTGTTTCCTCAGTTAAAGTCAAACTGTGCCCCCACCCCTGGATTTACAATAGAGTGGGGGCGTTTGTGATCTGGGGGAAAAGTACAAGGCAAAACTTTACTTCCTCCAGAGCTGCAGCTCAATCCAAATTGGACAGCAAAGTGACTGTTTTTTTACAAAATGACAGGCAATGAGAGATCTGCTCATGGATCCACTGTGCCGTATCTAGTTTGGCCCTAGCTTTTTTCCACTGTGTGCAAGATTTTAAAGAAATAGCCTGTGTGGCATGGAAAGAGAGAGGAGACATGATGCCCCCACTGCAATTCTGTTCGGAATTCCAAACTCCTTTGCTCCCTGCCAAAGTTTCCATTGGCAGGCATGAGGTCCGATTCTGATTGGTAAGGGCAAAGGGTTAAAGTCCTTCCTCCTTCCACATTCTGGATCTGGTTTGACCCCCCTCCCTATTTATTATTCACTACACATGAATGTCATCAGCTAGTTGGGCCCTAAAATATTTCCATGGGAGCCATTTGAGAAATGAACTCTATATGACCATTTCCATGAAGTCTTTCCAATGAAAAGTTTCATTCCATTTTAATTATTAAGGGACATTTTAGCTCCCTCCCATTTCCCTCCAATTCATTCTCAATATTGATACCAATTTTTTAAAATTCCAATCCTCTCTTGAAGAATCAGGAGAACAAACAATATATGTCTCTCGGCAAACCTATATAGTTTATTTATTTTAAGAAAAAGTCAAAACTACCCCCCCTTAAGAAAAAACTCCCTGAACTGTGGGCAACATTCACTTGCCATTAGAGATCTAGTCATACCTTGTGGCCTTTTTATTTTGTTTACATTACTTTATATTCTCTTAAAAGACTCTTTTAATAAAAATCCAAAGTAACTCACAAATTTGCTCCTCCAAGTTACCACCCCCTGCTTCTCATCTATCAAATGCACATAATGGAAAAATTATGCATGGCTGGCTCTGGGCCAGACCAAACACTCGGAAAATGCTGTGTAAACCCAGCTGTTCCCCTAGAAAAAGGCTGGGCTGGGGGTGGGAGAAGAGAGAAGAACCACACTTTATGACCTTCTAGCCAGTGAGCCATATGGAGGGCAACAAACTGCACTATTTACTTTTGGAGATTTTGTTTTACAGTGTTTGCTTTGGCTTTGAGATTACTTAGGGAAAAGTATACTGTAGTACAGTGATCAGGAGGTCCTTAAAACCAACTGAAGCAGTTTGTTTGTTTGTTTGTTTGTTTGTTTGTTGGAAACCAAGCCAAAAACAGGAGAGTGGGAAAAAATAAATAAAGCAGGATGGTGACAAACATTTGTCATGTAAAGCCAAACACAAACCTTCCTTTTCTATGTTACTAAAGTGCAAAACCAAAAGTTATGCTGTTTTATATGCTATATATTTTGTCAAAAATGCAGCTAACTAAATGAACTTTGTAGAACTTTCCACAGCATGAGGGACTTTGCTTTAAGATTGGAGTGTCAGTGAGCTTCAATTTTATTTACTTTAATACCAAAGACATGCCAATGGTGTGTGCTGCCATCAGGATAGTTCATCTTATAAATTTATTGGTGCAGTCAGCACTTATGAGATAAAGGGAAGTTGCAGAAGCCTCACATTTATACAGGATTCCCAATGTTTATAGATGCTCTACTCTCAAGATGGGCAAATTTGCAAGAAACCTGTTTTGAGAGGGCAGAGAAAATCTAGTCACTGAGCCTCACAGAAAAGCAGAATTATACAAAAAACTTTTGTATAGCTGCCTTGCAAGATATCTTCAGCAGAAGAAAATACTAAGGAGTAAACCCTATACAAATCCAGAATGGAGTCCCTAAGACAGTTGGATGGTGCCTCGCATGCCTTCTTCTGGCAACTCCTCCAGCCATGCTGGTGCCAAACGTATTGCTCTGCTTTGCTTTGGACCACATCAGTGAGGTCGAGGGGAGATCTTGTTGTCTGGACAGCCCAGGATCTCCATACACACTGCCCTGGCTTATGCCCCAGGGAGGTCACTTTGGTGCTGCTAACACAACAGTTTGGCTTCACCTCTGGAGGCACACTCCATCGTCTCTATGCCACCAAAAGAACTTTATGGAAGAAGAGTTTAATTGACAATGCATAAATATCTAACTTGTTCAGAATGAATACTGGATATATGTATTCAGTATAAAGAAATTGCCTTGACCTTTCTAGTACATCAAAATTGGTATTCTGCTACAAAATACTGAATGACAATTTCAATCTAGACAGGTGACTTGTGTTCCTTCAGGCTGCTTCAAAGCTCCAGGACTTCTGCATTGTTGTGGCTAACCTAATCTGATGTTTTACTTTGGATTTGAAGAACTGACTTTCTGGCCTGTTTTATCAGAAATCAAATGGAAGTGGGTATTCTAAAGTTAATTATGCATTCAACTGTTAAGTAGCCAATTACACCACTAGTTAGAGCTTATCTTCTTCTCTGCCAACCTTGACCATAAATTGAATATGAAACTGAACTCACCATAACCCATTCCAATCTGTGGTGTAATAATGAATAAAAAAGATGTTTAAAATACGGTCTTTGCTTCAAACAATGCTTGATAGTTTGGCTAACATTTTAAGGCATTGCATTGCCTTGGATTTCCCAAGAAGATAATATACCGATTCATTTAGATTTAAAGAAATGTTCCTTTTTCACATGACTTTGTGAGCTAGAATTGTCTAGGTGAAATACTTGAAGATGAAACAAATCCCAAAATCAAGGGAGTGTTTTGAAAAACTCTGGGGCCTAACCATGCTGAGTAAACTGACATGATTATTCGAGTCAAGTATTTATTAAATTTTTGGAAGTGAAAGCTGGACCATAAAGAAGGCTGATCGCCGAAGAATTGATGCTTTTGAATTATGGTGCTGGAGGAGACTCTTGAGAGTCCCATGGACTGCAAGAAGATCAAACCTATCCATTCTTAAGGAAGTCAGCCCTGAGTGCTCACTGGAAGGACAGATCCTGAAGCTGAGGTTCCAATACTTTGGCCACCTCATGAGAAGAGAAGACTCCCTGGAAAAGACCCTGATGTTGGGAAAGATGGAGGGCACAAGGAGAAGGGGACCACAGAGGACAAGATGGTTGGATAGTGTTCTCAAAGCTACCAGCATGAGTTTGAGGAAACTGCGGGAGGCAGTGGAAGACAGGAGTGCCTGGCGTGCTCTGGTCCATGGGGTCACAAAGAGTCGGACATGACTAAACAACAACAAATTTATTTAATTTATATCCCAGCCTTCCTCCCAAAGACATCCAGGATGGCAAACAAGTGATCAAACAATAAAAACATCTTAAAAATACATAAGCAGACTGGTAAAGATCCCCACTTAAAAGGCTTGATAAAAGAGGAAGGTCTTCAAGCAGGTGCCGAAAATACACAAGAAATGATACCTGTCTAACATTCAAGAACACACTACACTAAAGGGTAGGTGCCACAACACTACATTTTGCAGAATGGACCTCCTGATTGTTGGACTACAACTCCTGTGAGTTGTAGTCCCAACAATATCTAACTGGGGACTCAAGTCTGATCTATACAGTAGCATTCCAGTTACGTAATAAAAACAGGAAACAAATATATCAAGCAGTAAAATAAAGACAATTTATCAGGTGGAATTAGCTTAAAGCAGCAAACCATTGAACATAAGCAGTATGGATAAGGGTTGTCACTTTATGGCAAAGCATGTACTTTGCATGCAGAAGGTCCCCGGTTCAATCTTTGGCACCTCTCAGTAGGGCTGGAAGAAACTCCTGCCTGATACCTTGAGCCACAGCCAACAACTGTTGACAATATTGAGCTACAAAGACCAATGCTCAAAGCAGCTTCCTACATACCTAATCTGCAAACACAGTGGCCTGGTTTGCATGCTATTGTAAATGATAGTTAGGCTAAACTATTGTTTGAATGTGAAGGCAAATGTGCAGCATCCTGGTGTTTTGCCCCTTCCACTCCTGCCACCTAAAACAAAAACAAACCTCAATGGGTTGCCAAAACGAAACCCACAAGCCTGGGTTTGGATGTAGCACTAAGCCAGACTATGGCTTACATCTCAGCAGCAAGAAGTGGAGCGTAGGAGCAACGTGGCTGTGATTTCAGGTGCCTGCACCAGCAAGCTGCATGTTCACATTTAAAAAAGCACTTTAGTGCATGCTCTGGTTATCTCTTGCTTGGACTACTGCAATGCACTCTATGTGGGGCTACCTTTGAAGGTGACCCGGAAACTACAACTAATCCAGAATGCGGCAGCTAGACTGGTGACTGGGAGCGGCTGCCGAGACCACATAACACCGGTCTTGAAAGATCTACGTTGGCGCCCAGTACGTTTCCAGGCACAATTTAAAGTGTTGGTGCTGACCTGAAGGAGCGTCTCCACCCCCATCGTTCCACCTGGACATTGAGGTCCAGTGACGAGAGGGCCTTATGGCGGTTCCCTTGCTGTGAGAAGCCAAATTACAGGGAACGAGTCAGAGGGCCTTCTCGGTAGTGGCACCCGCCTTGTGGAACGCCCTCTCACCAGATGTCAAAGAGAAAAACAACTACCAGACTTTTAGAAGACATCTGAAGGCAGCCATGTTTAGGGAGACATTTAATGTTTGATGCACTATTGTATTTTAATATTTTGTTGGAAGCAGCCCAGTGGCTGGGGAAGCCCAGCCAGATGGGCAGGGTATAATTAATTAATTATTAGATTAGCTATCATTTAAAGTAACATGGATTTGTTTTGCTGCTGGCAAATATATTGGCCCTGAAGATAAACCCAAGTGAACTCAAAAGAAACCTTATATTAGCATTGTAACAGAAAGATTACAGCTTGAAGATAGTTTTAGATAGCAAAATTACCACTGTATCAAACCAAAAAATTTAGATGGCATATTTCTATAAAATACTGGTTTATAATATGAATAAATTAGTAGAAAAAACCCCTGACAAGTCAGCATTTGTTCAGTTCTTTCACACATAAAAAACCTCTTGAGACGATCATGGCAGCAGGAGTTAATTTTCAACACAGAAACTACAGAATCCCCAAATCTCTTTATAAAGGGCTTGCAATTTCTAGGTCACCAGGGCAAGGCTCCTTCTGCCAGTTTTTTTGTTCAGCATCACAATACCATGGCGATGTAAGGCAGGACACCAAATTAATCACATGCTTTTATTTTGTTCTTCTCTTGTAAGTTCAGTGATTAACAGTAACATTACTGACAGTTACACATTAGGAAAAAAGCTCCCATTTCCCCTTCACTCAAGTTTGAACATTTCACAGCACTTATTATATATACTAAGTCTGAGGGTGGTCAAAGGCTGGGGACATCTGGCATTTAAAAAAGGAAAGGAGACAGACAGACAAAAGAATATCAGAATGGGAAATGAAACACTGTCTCTTTAAAGTACACTGCTTTTGACACGGAGCCTGACTGTTCTGGCCAACAGCCAGTAAGTTAGAATAAAGGCTTTCCTCAACCCAACCCTACAGGGATAGAGTATCTACTGCTAAAAACTAAGGCGTGCTTCAGAAAAGTAAAGTAAGCAAACAAAATGAAAAGAGGTGGGGGCGGGGAGATCCCAAAGTTTCAAAATTCCCAAGTGAAATCATTGCAGCTTTTTCCCAGGCTTCCTATGTCTTTTGGAAAGGGAATCCTTGGCTCCATTCCTCACCTAGACTAAGATGAAATAGGGAAAAGAGGATGGTGATGGTGTGTGTGTATGTGTGTGTGTGTGTGTGTGTGTGTGTGTGTGTGAGAGAGAGAGAGAGAGAGAGAGAGAGAGAGAGAGAGAGAGAGAGAGAGAGATATCACCAGAGTCCTCATAGTCTTTGTACATCTCCAGTGTTCTCTCTAGACTGGTGACTTTCCTAATAGGAAGGAAAATTGGGTTTTATGAATTACCTTTACACGGATCTTTCCAGCCAGTAGTGTTAACATACAGGCTACACCTATATCTGGCCAGTAGGAGGCAAATTTCTTTTTAAAAAACAAGCCTAGGAAATGTTGCTTCTGGACACAATGGTGAAATTACAAATTTCCTTTCATAGCACACACATTGCCTTTGTTCATTTTAATTGCAGGGCTAAATCATGTTTACAGTAATCAATGGAGGGCTGCTGAAAACACATCACTATTGGTGAGCAAATCTACACCCTATGCTTGGGCTGTGTACTGAGGGGGTACCACCATTGCGAATCTTCACATCCAGGCAAGCAGCCTCCATCAATGTGAAGTGTGTGGCTTGAGAGCGATACAAAAATGTTCAGAAGTGACAATCTGAGTATGGACAAGAAAGCTGGGGGGAGAATCATACAGCCAATGATTTGTTTCTGATCAACAGCTTGGATGGTAATGTCAATGGGCATTAAGACAGGAGTTTAACAAAATATTACTGTGGGGAGAAACCTTCATTTGACTGAGGAAGTTGTTAAGGGTTGGGGGTGATATACCCTTTGATCTGTACGGTTTCAACCATCTCCTGTCCCTGCTATTTGCTCTATGGTGGAGGGGAGACTAGAGGGGCCTGTATTTTTTATACCCATGTTACAAATGGGAGTGGCTGTGTAGGGTGTGTGTGCTTTAGATTTGTAAATAAAGTGTGTATGACGAGACTTTGAGAGAGACAATTGATCCCTAACGCCCCAACAGCTAAATCAAATTAGCAGCTCAATACTGCAGCTGTATTTAATTTTTAAAATGCAAAATGTTGTTGGCCCTTAGTCGGCATTTCTATGGCTCACAGTTGTTTCTGGCAAAAATTGCTATGTGTAAGCTGGATGAAGCGATCATGTTGTGAATGCCTAGAACCTCTTCGGTAACTCTTACACAGTGTTAGAAACTGAGATATGAAAGCTAGGAGCTAAATGGCACCTTAAATCTAGGCTATGGGCGCATTCTTTATAACGAGAACACAAAGCTAAAAATGAATGAACTGCAGCTAAAATATAATGTTCATTTTTCTCATAGTCTAGTCCTTCCCCTGCCCACCCCCCTAATATTCTTAAGAGGGTCTCTTCTCCAGTCTTCAGAGAGTAGCTGGAAGTGCAGAGACATAAAAAGGTTCTCCTTTTCTTCCACTCTAAGTTTTAATTTGAAAGCTTCGGCGCTGTACTGTGCCCAGAGCTCAGAAACTGCTTGTGCTAATCAAATTCCCTGTCACAAAATGTTTCTAGAACAATTGGAGTTTCAAACACGGCTCATACAGAGTTGAATCCAAAGTTCCAAAGAATCCAGCTCTCTAAACTGGGTGTAACATCATAGATTCTGTGCCAGCCACCTTTTACATTTCTACGCATCAAGTTAATCGCACTCAGGAAGATGAATTAGCCTTGACCCCACAGCAGGACTACCTGGAACTGAACCTGCCCATTGGGTTTGCACAGCTAGCCCTCCCAACTACACAAAGGTATATTGGAACTCAGTTGTTTATATCCTCTACCCTTGCCTCCACAATAGCATTGCTATGTACTACTGAAAACCAGATGAAGAGAATCTACCCTTAGTTGGCTGCCATACAGTAAGAAACAACTTTTATTATTTCCAAATAAAAGGACTCTGGCCATTGGCCATAAAGTTTCTCAGACTAAACTTCTTGAGGTGGCTGTCCTTTGTCTGCAGTGTTGCTGACCCAGTCAAAACTAGGTGAGACAAAAGATTAGTAGCATGAACAAAGGCATCAAGCCAAACCTGGGGCGGGGGGGGGGGGAGAATAGCCAACAAGTTGCTGGTTGAACACACAGCTCTGCTTTAGACATGCACTATTAACATGAGAAGGAAAGTCAGGCTAGAAAGCATCAGAACTTCTTCCTGACACAAGGCATCAGCTTATTTGAGTTATTCCAAGGCACTGGGTACCAACAGCTTAAATGTATCCCATATATGTATAATAGTAGAGATCAACTATTCCGACAAGAGTGGATTTCCAAGCAGCTGGTTATCTCAGAAGAAAATTAATTTAAAATGACATCCAATGATGTCCATCTACTCACATGACAGAAATCTTCTATTTTTTTGTTAAAAAATTCTCCTCCCTCAGCCCGTTGTACCCCAATCCTCCAAAGCATGTTTTGGGACATATAGTAGGCTGCAGGGGTAGTGAAGGAAAGACAAGGCCTGTTGTGTGAGTGGCTGGGTGCCTGCTTGTACTATATTACATCTCAGACTTGTTGCCACCTGCTGAAAATTCAGATAAACAGTTAACCTAAGCTCACAATTAAGTGTTTTTAAAAGCCTGGATAGCTCTGTTGGTTAGAATGTGATGCTGATGATGCCAAGGTTGCAGGTTTGGTCCCTGTATGGGATGGCTGCATATTCCTGCACTGCAGGAGGTTGGACTATGAATAATCTAGAAAGCTATTCTGAGTCTCAAGCATGATATTCTGCAATCACGTTCATATCATTGAAACATCACCTTGATTATATCATAAACAATAGCCAACAGTCAACTATAGTAGTCCATAAGTTTATTTGTTCTTATAGTTCATCCTACCTCCAGTCACAATTACAACATATTAGCTAGAAATCAAGTACAGTGGTACCTCAGGTTAAGTACTTAATTTGTTCCGGAGGTCCATACTTAACCTGAAACTGTTCTTAACCTGAAGCTAAAGGGGCCTCCTGCTGCTGCCGTGCCGCCGAAACACGATTTCTGTTCTCATCCTGAAACAAAGTTCTTGAAGCACTATTTCTTGGTTAGCGGAGTCTGTAACCTTAAGCGTATGTAACCTGAAGCGTATGTAACCCGAGGTACCACTGTACTGTAAAACTTGCCTGCCAGTTGACTCGTTCCAACTGCTTCCTTTTTGGCTGAGTAACACATTAAATGATATAAACTGCAAGCCCCTCCACAAGTCTTGTAGAGAAAGGGCACATTTAGAAGCCATAAAGACAACCCAAATACAGCAACCAATGCAAAGATAAAGTACAAGATCCAGAAAACCCAATGCCAACAGCCACAGAGTCTCTCCAGAGAGACTATGAAGGAGGAAATAGAAAGAACAGGAACATAGGCTAGGAAGCATGGAAAAGTGACTTGACTACATAACCACGTAGGCTAGTACGTATCAGGATTAGAAATGTATTTGCAAAATGGATTGATCTTATCCCTTGATCTTATCCCTCAAGCCAAAATTTGTAGTTGCCTGCCTGCCCCACCTGGGGCATTTCCCGTGTGGTTGAGGATATGCTGCCTGAAGACAAGCTGCTTGTCACATAGGCAGGGGCAGCCCATGTTCCCTCCCTGGCTTTCTCCAAGGCAACATGTGCTGCTGCCTCGAGAACATGACAACCAGCATTCCCCACTTGTTTGACTCTCCTTGGGCAAAGTGCTTTGGGCACCCTGG
This sequence comes from Podarcis melisellensis, assembly GCF_964234715.1. NCBI lineage: Eukaryota > Metazoa > Chordata > Lepidosauria > Squamata > Lacertidae > Podarcis > Podarcis melisellensis. The sequence continues at coordinate 56,955,275 of NC_138530.1, forward strand.
CTATTCAGCTGCCAAACAATCCCCAACCTTTCTCCCTACTTTGGAGCCAAATAGGTGGCAGGGATCACTGGGCAATACTCTTCCACCTCAGCAGCTTCAAAATTGGGGGAAAGGGCTGAGTGCTCATCATGCTTACTAGAGAATAGGACCACACCCGCTGCAGCAAACATGTTTATTTGTTAAAGCCTGATTGCTCATTATTAGCACCAATGTCAATGTAATACTAAACCATGATTAAAGCCAACAAAGGAATGAGAAAATCTGCACAAGATGGGTTGGCTCCCAATTTACAAACTACAATTTGAGAGACCCAGGATTACATCTGCAAAGTCCCCAGGAAGCTAAATATTAACCCATCACCTAACATTAAGAGACGTTTCACCTACTTCATTTCTGCATGCCAAACTGCTGCTAAAAAGCGTAGAGAAGGGTCAGGTTTTTAATAAAAATGTTAGCCGTACTAATTTGTCCCATGAGCAAATTTCCAAGCCCAGTAGCCTTGAAAAAACGCATTCACATCAAATTTAAATGAAAGCCCCCATTAAGCCTACAGCAGGGAGGAAACAGAGTGCTTTTGCCTGTGCCATATTCATTAGTTGTGTGGAGATTGCACTTCTCCCTTTTTTAACAAAAGGGAGATTGAAACAAATACTCTCTACACACTACACCTTTAAAGCACATTTGAAGTGTATTTCCCATCCTTCGGAGAATTCTTGATATTGTTAGTTTGTGAAGAATTGTAACTCTGCAAAGAGTAAACTACAGGGCTCAGAATTCTTTGAGGGAAAGAATGTGCTTTAAAGGTGTGTATATGCAGCCATGTATGTATGGGCAGCGGTGACTAACCTGTGGCCTGCATCAGGCACACCATAGGTTTTTTATCTGTGTCCCTACTACCCACCCCAATTTGTTATTTAATTTTTAAAAATACTTTTAAAATATTACTGACTTCTCCTGTAGGTTCTGTCTTGTAGGTCCTGCACTGTGATACTTCAGTGCCAAGAAGGCTCCCCCCAAAATAAATTTGTCACTTAAGAAAACAATAATACAGTGGAACCTTGGTTCTCAAGCAGCTTAGTTGATGAACAAATCAAGCAGCTTAGTTGATGAACACTGAAAACCTGGAAGTAAGTGTTAATGTTCTGGTTTTTGAACGTTTTTTGGAAGCCGAACGTCCGACAGTTTCTGCTTGAGTGCAGGAAGCTCCTGCAGCCAACTGGAAGCCGTGCCTTGGTTTTTGAACATTCTGGGAGTCAAATGAACTTCCGGAACGGATTAAGTTTGAGAACCAAGGTACCACTGTACATATATTTACTGACTGCTTCTACAGGTCCCCTTTTGGAAAGCACCTTTGAAGGTGCTTCTACGCTTCAGCCATACCCACTTTTGATGTGTGTCCTCTATAGAGTTGGCCACAGGTCCAAAAGAGAGGTTAGCCATCCCTGATGTATGGTGTGGATACTAAAACATTAGATCTACTGGTATTTAGAAGATGACAAGGACATGTACCACATTTATTATGTCAATGAAGTTGAAATATAACCTTCCACAGGCAAGTTATCAAAATTAATTATATGTTTACATTTTATTATTAAATGTGTTTCTAGAAGCTGCCTTGAATATTGTGAATGAGGTGACACATTAAAAAAATACAAAATTAGATGCTTGTTTCAGCAATTCTAAGAGCCAGAAGTGACATCTGATTTCTACAATGTTTCTTTGTGCTTTGATTTATTACTTAATACCATAATTTGATGCTTTATAAAATAATGAGACATCTGCAACATGGAGAAATGAGGCATAATCATCAGAAGAAAATGCACCCATTCAAGTTAACTACAAAAAAGCTGAAGAATTCAAAGGACCAAAAATCAAAGGGGAGTGAGTTACATTAGAAAAGCAGTCACAAATACTTTTAGGACACTCCAGCTGTTCTTGCAGGGGAAAAAAAAGATTTGAACTTCTGGAATTTATTAAGCTTGGTAAGCTTATTGGAACAGGAAAAATGCCTAGGTATTTGCTTTTGCCAAATGAAATTTAAAGCAACTCTGAAACTATAAATCTGTTTTCAAGTCTTATTTTTTTCAAACTGTAATCCTAGACGTTCACATTTTAATATTTTAAAATAGAACTTCTCAGAACAATTTTAACCAAACAAACTAATGACAAGACTGAGAAAGTGGTCTGCCTCAGTATTTATCCAGTAAAGATCAGCATAATGTACTAGTGTGAACTTCAGTTTTGCTGTTTGTGCAATATCTAAATAAGGTAAACATGTCAATCGCAGTTTGTAGGATACTAGTACTCTAGTATTCCTAACAGTTACCTAAGATTCAAACATTTACCGATGACTCCTCCATTATGGGTGATCCAACTGCTTTACATTTTATTTGGTGCAGAGTGGGCAGAGGGAGTACCTTATTTTTCCATCTATAAGATGCCCCCATGCATAAGGGGGACTCCGATTTAAGAAAATGAGGGAGATCTATCCATGTATAAGATGCCCCCAAATTCTGGACATTATTTTTAGGGGGGGAACCTAGTCTTATACATGGAAAAATACGGTAATTAAAATGGCTGCCTGGCAACCACAAGATCAAGGCGGTCCAACACGTAGCCCTCAACACCATTTTTGGCAGCCCTCAACAACACCGAAGCCTCCCCTCCCTGCAAGCCCTTGTGCTCCCTTCCCAAAGCTGGGTAAGGAGGCACTGGGCTTTGGGAAGGAGACAATGAAGGCTCTGACATGGTCCTAGAGTCCTCCCGCCTAGCAAGTGCTTTCTCAGGTTTAGGAAGGAGGTGAGAGGGTTCTAGGACCCTGTCATAGGACTGGAGGGAGTGTCAAATTTTGGCTGCCCCACCCCCCAAAGTGTGCAGCCCATGGGTTCCATGTCAAAGTACTCTTGTGGCACACTTGGTATGAGAAGTTGGAGTAATGTACTCCCCAGTTGTTTCACCACTGTAGAATGATAAAGGGCTAGTAACAGAGAGGCAGGAAGAGCCATTCCACCCTGCTTCCTAAAAATGAAATGCTTTAATAGGTCCTAAGTTTGTTATAAAATCCTGTCCCAACTGCCCAAGTTATTAAAATATAGCAAGTTTGCAGCTAACCCACTACTTGGCTGCAAAAGAGAGACGGTATCATCAGTGCAACTTTAAGTCACCTGAATTGAAGTTTGAACAAAACACACAATGGGGAAAATAGCTGAAGCCACCAAAGTTTGAACTGTCTCAAGTTACAACCAGGAAAAATCTGCTGAGTATGATTTCTAACAAAACACTAACATGTGGAGAGGGAGTTTGCAATTCAGCTCAGATTTGCAAACACCAGCAAGCTTTTGGTGAATCACAACGGAGACTCAGACTTATGAAAATATTTTAAACCATTACAGCTTTGTACAGATTTAATGGTTATTTAATAGGTTGTTGAATGTTTATAAACCTGAGTTCTTCTCTGATCGCATAAAGCGATAACACAAGCATGAATAACTGAGTTTTCAATACCACATGACTATTAATGTACGAGGAAGAGAGGGGTCATACAGACACATCCTGTCTGTACTGATGCACTCTGCGTCAGCCCCTTTCCAAGGCTCTCCTACAATAGGACAGCCTACCAAAAACGCCTAGGCTGTCCCTGTAAGCTGGGACCCTGATCTCATTTGGCAGGCTTCCTTACTGCAGACATTCCTCCAACCCCAGGGAGCCTTGAAGAGGAGCTGGAATGGGATGCAGGGGCACACATGGATAAACATATGCAGTCCTGCTCTCCTGCCTGGCACATGCTCCTGGAGGCCCAAATAGTGCTACAGGCTACAATCCAAAACATAAATACCTTAAAACAATAAAATGCAAATAACAACCAGAACTAACACTGCAGCTCACAGTTGATCTCATCTAGATTAACCCCCTTCAAAGGGTTGGGTGACGAGGACTTCAAAAACCAGTTAGCAAAAGTGCCAGTTGTATCTTGGAGGGAAGTTCCATAAATGAGGTGTCACCACAGAGAAGGCCCTACCTTGTGTCACTGTAGGCTTTACCCAGCGGTTAGACAACAGAAGGACCTCTCCTGCAGATCTCAATACAGACGTGCTCCTTTAAGTATTTGGGTCCCATGTTATTTAGAGCCTTAAACTGTAATCCTAATCTCAATTACCTGGGAGTAAATCTAAGATAGCAGCAGTCTCCTGAAATACAACACCTAAAAAAAACCCCAACCATATTTTTAAGCATGTCTTGGGGCATCTTTGAAAGAAAAATCACAAAGAATCCCCTTTGGTCTTCAACAGGAATACGATGCAACCTCAAGCGCCTACAGCTGGGGATGTAATTTATGTTTTCATTGTCTATTCTGTACTTGATATCTACTCCTCCTTTTGTTATACAAATAGTTTATTTATTTGATAAGGAACTCTGGCAACTACTGTTGACTCTCAAAACTGCTAAAACCAATTCCTCCTGAAAAGGATGCTTGAAGCTTAAAATCCTACATCTCCTATGCACTAATTTCCATCTCACATTTTGGAATAAGTTATGTTCATACATCATTTTCTTCACAATAATTTCCTCACTTTGTCCTTTATCTGCTGCACAAACCACCTTAGAATTCCTAATATAGAAATCCAATAGTTTAAGGGAAGAACTGTGTTACGTGTAGATGTTGCTCCACCCTTTAATTGTATTTTTTTTCAGAAAAGAAACATTCCCTTCCCCCTGGTGTCTATGATATATTAGCACAAGCTACTTAATGAACAGAGGAAATAGGCAAGAGAATGGGGGGTGGGATGGGACTTTCGGGTGTCAAACTTTTACAGGTTAACTTCTTTTCCCAAAATGATAGTAAAAAGACTCTACTGTATGTTTACTTTACATATTAGAATACATGGAGACACATTGCAGTGATTAATATGTTCCCAAATGTCTTTTCATGCCTGCCCTGGTTTGCTCCTAAATGAGGTTTAACCCCCAATGGAATTCAAGTATTCCAGAACTTTTTTTGAGTCTGCTTGCATAAAGAAGCATTCTAAAGAGCATATTTGAACTCTGCTTCAAAGCCAACCCCTTGTGCTGAAATTCATATACAGAAATTATTCTTAGGAATTCATTTCTAGGTATTCATTGGTTCTTCCTTCACCAATTACAAACCAAAACATTAATCTGCCATTATCAAATGCTAGCAAAATATACCAAAGTACTGTGTGGCATCTGTTTGTGAATTACTGAAAGGCACGTAATATACGGCATATGCAAGTTCTTCTCTGCACAGGAGAAAAAATTGCTTTGCGCTCGTTTTCAGATTAATGTATTAAAATTATTTTTCTTTAACAAGTGGAATATGCAATAGCATACAGCGAGATCAACACATCTCTTCTCTGAAATATACTTATTTTATACTAAATTAGAACTTGTCAGAAATTTCATTCTGTAAGCTCCTTTGAAAAGAACAAACAAATGCTTCACCTCTGCTGATGGAAAGCAATACTATCCCCCTCGACTTTCTGCACCTCCTAAAAAGCTGCTATGTAGAGAGTTGGGGGCTACTCCAGAGTAGATTTGGAAGTGAGGGTATAGGGGGAGATGGGGTTACCAAAAATGGTCTGCCTCTTCCATTTCACTGACAGGTTCAGTGAAAGGGAAGTGTTAGTTATCACGCAGGGTTTTTTGTTCCTGCAGAATAAAACCATTATTAAAGAAGACTTACAAGTTGTGCTACAAGTTAAAGAGAAAAAAATAAAACTCACAACACTGAAATTTCACGAAGAGAACATGCTATATGCCATCAGTCAATTCCTAAAACAGGCAAAATTTGTGCTGGAATTTCTTTTATTAAAAGCACAAAGAGTGCTTGCTAAAGAGTGTATTAAAATTTCAGTCAATAGAGCATAACTGGCCAAACTGATGCAAACTCATGGATAATCCTTCTATAAATCTTAATTTGTACAACAGAATGTTCAACATTTATTGAAGTCTATCATCTTGATCCTGAGTGTATTTAGCCCAAACCAGAATTTTATTGTGTTACTGAAATAAGATTTCACTCCTTTTCCAACATCTCTAGCAACTGATTCATACAGCTTTTTTTCTGTTTTCAACTTCTTTTTCTCAACCTGGTTTAACACTTGCATGACTGCCATGAAAACAAGTTTGACAAACACTTATGCTCACTAATGCACTCAGTGTCATCAGGTTGCAGTATGTGAAACACTGTGTGATGGGACGATGAGCTGCTTGTGCGTAAAATGCAAGTCCCTCAGAGTTTGATCAGGTTTTCAAACCTCTGCCTGTGACGGAGCCCCTCCAGCATGGCTGCGTCAATCACTAGTAGAATCCGAAAGTGGCTGCTTTCGGAAACGTTTCCAACATAAAAGCTCCTTAACGGAAACACGTCGTCTGGCCTCTCGGCGTGACAGTTTCCGTCGAGGTGTGGGTGTCCCTATAGGAGGTCCTGAGACCTCCCCACTGGTTTCGCTTGAAGCGTCTCTGAGCCATCCCTCCGACTCACTTTCCCTTGGAGTTCTTGCTCGCCCTCTACTGGTTCCCTCTTCCGCTGCTACTGCTCTCTCAACCTCAGGGAGCCTTTGCACCTGCGGCGCTTTAGATGTCAGTTCCCTGACATCCACCTCCCCTCCAGGGCCCCCTTCACCCCCTCCCGTCTCCTCTCCTACTGGCGGTGAGGAGGTAAAACCCCTGAAAGAACCTCCCTCATCTTCCGACGTCGCGAACACTTCCTTCCACTTGTTGCTGTTCCTACTCTCTAGGTACTCTTCGTCATCAGAGTCCACTCCATCTTCCAACTCCGACTCCGCGAACCCTTCCATTTCCTCTTCCTCATCGGTGGTGCCGAAATACTCCCTCCTAAACCTTGCTATAGGCTGAGGTTTCCTCGGGAACCTTTGGTGGAACGTTTCTGTTAAAACCTCGTCATTGACTTCCTCTGCACTTACCCAGGTGTTTTCTGACTCCGGTTCCCCTTCCCACGCCACCAAATACTCCACCTGATTACCCTTCCACCTGGAATCGAGGATTTCCGCTACATGGTTGCGGCGTTCCCTCTCTTCCAAGGCTGGTCCCCTGACGTGCTCCCCTTCACGTCCCCCCCTGTATGGTGACAGTAACGACCTGTGGAACACTGGGTGCAATTTCATGTGGTTGGGTAATCGGAGTTTGAAAGCTACCGGGTTGACCTGCTGAATCACCTCAAAGGGTCCCAATCTTCTGGGCCTCAGTTTCTTACAACCCCCTTTGAACGGCAACCCTTGGGTTGACAACCACACTTGATCCCCCACCCTTATGGTTTCACCTTCCCTTCTGTTCTTGTCTGCCTGCTTCTTATATTGTGCCTTGGCCCTTTCTAAGTTGAGCTGGAGCTGCTGATGGATGGCTTCCATCTCTTCTACAAAATGTTCAGCCGCTGGAACGCTCCATCTCTCCCCTCCTTCCCCTGGAAATGCCCTGGGGTGACACCCGTAATTAGCCAAAAAGGGACTCATCCCTGTGGACACATTCTCCGCATTATTGTAGGCAAATTCTGCCAACGCCAACTTTTCGACCCAATCGTTCTCTCTGTCATTGACATAACACCTAAGATATTGTTGAAGAATGCCATTTGCCCTTTCCGCCTGCCCGTTGGTTTCAGGGTGCCGGGCAGTTGAAAAATTAACTTCCACGTGTAGCAAGCTCATGAGCTTCCTCCAGAACCTGGAAGTAAATTGTTTGCCTCGATCTGAGATCACCCTCGAGGGAGCCCCGTGCAACCTAAAGATATGTTCCACAAACAACTTCGCCGTTTCTTCCGCTGTGACTGCATGTGAGCATGCTACAAAATGGCACATCTTAGTTAACAGGTCTACTACTACCATGATGGCTGTTTTCCCCTTGGACCTTGGCAGATCCGTCATAAAATCTATTGATATCGCTTCCCAAGGCCGTTCTGGTGTGGGTAAAGGTTCTAATAACCCTGCCGGCGCCCTTCTTTCCCCTTTGGCTCGCTGACATTGGTCACACCCTCTTACATACTCCCTTACATCTTCCCTCACCTTAGGCCACCAAAATTCCCTGGTAACCAACCACATGGTTTTGTGTTGCCCAAAATGTCCCGCCGTGGGGCTATCATGCAACTGCTTGAGTACTCTCCCCCTCAATTCACCTTCGGGTATATACAGTGCCCCTTTGTAATACAATGCCCCATTTCTTTCCTCAAAACCTCCAGGGCTCTCGCCCTCCCCCCTGAGACCTCTGAGCTTATCCTGGGCATATTCATCATTTTCCGTTTCCTCCACCAGTTCCCGTTGCCCCACCAGCGCCGCCCCACACACCCAGCGGTCCTCCGGGATGACATGTCTCTCTTCGATCACCTCCTCCCCTTCCCAATATTCTGGTTTGCGTGAGAGCGCATCCGCCCTGACGTTTTCTGGGCCTGGCACATAACAAATCTCAAAGTTAAATTTGGAGAATTCCTGTGCCCATCTCACTTGTCGTTGGTTGAGCACTCGAGCTGTTCTCCAATACTCTAAATTTTTGTGGTCGGTGCACACTTGCACCTTGTGTTGTGCCCCAATTAATAAATGTCTCCACCTCCGGAATGCTTCGTGAATGGCAAGTAGTTCCCTGTCATACACCGTGTAATTCCTCTCGGACTTATTCAGTTTCCGCGAGAAGAATGCACACGGTCTCCACTCCGACGCACTCCTCCCCGGTTGAAGAAGGACCGCCCCTATAGCCCGGTCGGATGCATCTGTTTCCACTCTCATGGGTTTTTGTAAATCCACATGCAGAAGTTGTTCTTCCGAGGCGAAAGCCCTTTTCAGTTCTTCAAAGGCTCGATCCGCCTCCACCGTCCAAACAAATTTCTTCTTGCTGCTGAGGCAGTCGGTGATGGGCGCCGTCAAGTGGGCAAAGTTCTTGATGAACTTCCGATAAAAGTTCCCAAACCCCAAGAATCTTTGCACGTCCTTCTTGGTCTTCGGTGTCTTCCATTCCAGTACCGCTTGAACCTTGCCTGGATCCATGGCCAATCCCTTGTCTGACAAGCGGTACCCCAGGAATTCCACCTCCTTGGTATGAAACTGGCACTTCTCCAGTTTCACCCACAGCTGGTTGGCTTGCAGCCTGCCCAACACTTCTCGAACGTCCCTCACATGCTGTTCCTCATCTTCCGAATACACCAACACGTCGTCTAAAAAGGCCACACAGTTCTTGTAGAGCAAAGGTCCCAGAACGTGGTTTATAAAAGCTTGAAAACAGGCGGAGCCCCCTTGTAGACCGAAGGGCATAACGAGGTATTCAAAGGCTCCCAAAGGGGTAAACATGGTGGTCTTCCATTCATCTCCCTTCCTTATGCGTATCAGATTGTACGCCCCCCGCAGGTCCAGTTTTGTAAAAATCTTTCCCTTCCTTACTCTGGTCAAAATGTCGTCAATTCGGGGCATAGGGAAAGCCAGGGGCTCCGACACTGCATTGAGGGCCCTAAAGTCACACACCAGTCTCGGTTTGTCTGTGTTCTTTTTGTCCACAAAAAACACTGGGCTGCCCCCCACCGCTCGGGACTCTCTGATGAAACCTCGCTTCAAGTTTTTGTCAATGAACTCCCTCAGCTCCTGCATCTCCCTGTCTGACATGGCGTACAGCTTGCCTACTGGGAGTTGGGCCCCTGGGAGTAGGTTGATTTGACAGTCAAAGGGTCTATGCGGTGGCAGTTTGTCTGCTTCCCTTTCGCTGAATACGTTGCTCAGATCTGCGTATTGCGGGGGCACCTTCCCTTTGCCCATCACTTCCATCCCCGCTAGGGTGACTCTGTCTCCTCCCGAGACCTTCCCCTCCTTGCAGTGTTCTAGGCAATGCGCTGACCCAAAGGAGACCACCCTCTGATGCCAGCCCACTAGCGGATCGTGTAGCGCCAGCCAGCTCATCCCCAAAATGATGGGCGCTCCTCCCAGGATGGCCACATTAAACGCTATCTGTTCGGTGTGCCTTGCCACTCTCATTATCATCGGGACAGTCTGTTGGCTAACTTCTCCCCCCAACAGCTCTCTGCCGTCAATCGTAGTCACCTGCAAGGGGTTACTTAAAGGGATGGTCTGTATCTGGTGCTCAGCTGCAAACTCCTTACTCATGAAATTACAGGAGCTGCCTGAATCCAATAGCGCCTTGACCTTTAGTGGGTGTCCGTTTGGCAGTTCTAGTAACACCTCTATCACTAAAGCAGGTCTGGGAGGTTCTGGCATGGGCACTTTCATTGCTCTTTGGCCTGGCTGCTGTGCCCCGACGGTGGCAGCCAGGCGTTGGCTTTTACTTGCTCCTTGCTTTCCTCTTCCTTTCCCCCAACAGCTCCTGCCATCCCTTGCCATTCCTTTCTTTGTGGGCAGACTCTGGCAAAGTGCCCTGGCTGTTGGCAGAGATAACATCTCTTGGCGCTCTTTCCCTCCTTCTTCCGCCCTTCACTGGGATTTGAAACTGCGCGCGCCCGCGCTGTTCCAACTTCCATCGGCTCTGCCGGCGGGAAAGATGGCTCTGGAATGTCTGGAATGCGGAACTCCCTCCAACGGTCTCCTTTCCCTTCCCGCCTTTCCAAAGCCCTCGCCTCCTGGCGCGCTCCTATGGCCAGCGCAGATTTGGTTAATTGGTCCATAGACTCCGCCCTGGGCCCCCGGGAAAGCTCATCTTTGACGGTTGAAGAAAGCCCCTCTTCGAAAAGCATTTGGATGGGCTCCGCCGATAGGTCCCACCCCAATTTATGAATCAGCATAGTAAATTCAGTCCAGTACTCACGGACAGATCTGCTTCCTTGCTGGCAAGCCATTAACTGCCTTCGCACCACCCCCTGCTCAATATCGCTGGAAAACATCAGGTCCATGGCACGAAAAAACTTCCTCGTGTCCTTTAAGATCTCATTATTCGCTGCCATCAGGGGTCTAACCCAATCTTTCGCCCCGGATTCGAGATGGCCAATCACATACGCCACTCGCGATTCCTCGTCGGGGAAGTCATCAAACTGCAAGTTTAGAGCGTATTGCATCTCTGTTCTAAAGGCATGATAGTTCCTGGGATCCCCCCCGAATTTCTGCACCAATCCTGGTACCTTTCTGGCGAGCGGGGTGGTTTTCTCCTTTCCCTTTTCTGCATCCTGAGCCCTCCTCTCCTCAAGCCTCGCCGTTTGCAGCGCCAACTGGATCTCCAACGCTCTGTACCTTTCTTCCAGGCTCGGACCCCCTCCAGCTGCTCCTGCACCCCCGGTTCCGGCTGGGTTGCTCATGATGCTTCTCTCTGCACAAGCTGGCTTTCGGTGACTTTCCAATTGCTGTGATGGGACGATGAGCTGCTTGTGCGTAAAATGCAAGTCCCTCAGAGTTTGATCAGGTTTTCAAACCTCTGCCTGTGACGGAGCCCCTCCAGCATGGCTGCGTCAATCACTAGTAGAATCCGAAAGTGGCTGCTTTCGGAAACGTTTCCAACATAAAAGCTCCTTAACGGAAACACGTCGTCTGGCCTCTCGGCGTGACAGTTTCCGTCGAGGTGTGGGTGTCCCTATAGGAGGTCCTGAGACCTCCCCACTGGTTTCGCTTGAAGCGTCTCTGAGCCATCCCTCCGACTCACTTTCCCTTGGAGTTCTTGCTCGCCCTCTACTGGTTCCCTCTTCCGCTGCTACTGCTCTCTCAACCTCAGGGAGCCTTTGCACCTGCGGCGCTTTAGATGTCAGTTCCCTGACACACTGCATAGCCATTGATAGGTTTGCTGGCATAATCAGTGCTTAATTTCTAGAAAGAAAGATACCAGGGTCGAGTTGGGCTGCAGAAGTCACCCTCTGATCTGGAAGTCTGTTCCCTTCTTGTTGTTGTGTGTGAACTCTCTGTAATTATACACAGCTAAAGGAAATGATCAATTCTGATCGCCGAAGAATTGATGCTTTTGAATTATGGTGCTGGAGGAGACTCTTGAGAGTCCCATGGACTGCAAGAAGATCAAACCTCTCCATACTGAAGGAAATCAACCCTGAGTGCTCACTGGAAGGACAGATTGTGAAGCTGAGGCTCCAGTACTTTGGCCACCTCATGAGAAGAGAAGACTCCCTGGAGAAGACCCTGATGTTGGGAAAGATGGAGGGCACAAGGAGAAGGGGGCGACAGAGGAGGAGATGGCTGGATAGTGTTTTCGAGGTTACCAGCATGAGTTTGACCAAACTGCGGGAGGCAGTGGAGGACAGAGGTGCCTGGCGTTCTCTGGTCCATGGGGTCACGAAGAGTCGGACACGACTAAACGACTAAACAACAACAAAAAGGAAATGAATTCTGCATCCCCTCATGAGCACATGAGGCTTTAGTACTGAAAGCAGATGCCCAGTGCTGACCCTGGAACAAATGAAGACATGAGCATAGCAAATTTATCAAAAACAACCAACAATTTTGAACAAATAAATCCTAGTTTAAAACGAGTCCCCCAAGGCCATGTTTGGACATCTTCATAAACTGTAAACAAGCCTAAGTGAGCCTTGGGCACATATGGCTGAGGGAAGAATTCAGAAGCTTTAGTGACTTCAGAGAAGTGTGACTAGCCCAAGGTCACCCAGCCGCTGCATGTGGAGGAGTGCAGATGCGAACCCGGTTCACCAGATTACGAGACTACCACTCTTAACCACTATACCACACTGGCTCTCAGCAACGAATGATACTTAATGCCTGAAAAAAAAACATGAAACCATAAGCCAGGGGTGGAGAACCTCTGGCCCATAGGCCAGTCCTGGCCTGCGAAGGCACCCAGTTTGGCTCACAGGGCTTTCCCCCAAAAAACTATGCCCAGACCCATCAACTGATGTCAACAGCATGGGAGGACAGGGTTTAATTCTGCATTGGCTACATGATCTTGTTCCCAGGAACAAGACTGCACTGCCAAGGCAACACAATTTGCATCACATTCATCAGCTGTGACAATTAAATCCCTAAAATTCATTTCAAAATAGGTGTCTCATGCAATCTTCTTCAGAGAGGATTTAAAACTGCTCAAACAGAAGCGTGAGGCCTGTTCAAAGCCTTTTGCAAGTTTCCCCCCTCATCCTTGGAGGCTTAAATTGGAAGAGAGACTTGGTACAGGCTTTGTGACTCTCCTCCTGCTCCTCTTTTAAGCCTCCAAGATCAGGGACTTAAAGGGCGAAGACTTGGAGAACCCTTTGCAAGTTTCTCTATATTCCCTTTTGAAGCCTCTGAGATTGGGGGACTTAAAAAAGGAGCACAAGGAGACTTGAAGCACAAAAGATTTTGATAGGTGGGTGGCCTCATGAGGCAGATCCTGATAATGGTACAGTGGTACCTCGCAAGACGAATGCCTCGGAAGACGAAAAACTCGCAAGACGAAAGAGTTTTTCGTTTTATTAGTTGCTTCGCAAGACGATTTTCCCTATGGGCTTGCTTCGCAAGACGAATGTCTTGCGAGTTTGTTTCCTTTTTCTTAAAACCGTTAATACCAGGGTGCATCCGTGCTTCGCAAGACGAAAAATCCGCAAGACGAAGAAACTCACAGAACCAATTAATTTCGTCTTGCGAGGTACCACTGTATTATGGCCTGTGGAGCCAAAAAGTTTCCCCAGTCCTGCCATAGGCTAAACCTTTTGGCACTGACCAAGCAGGCTGGCAACTACTACTTTTTCCAATCTACATAGCTGCTCACCCTATAATTGGGCCGTGATGGAATGAAACCTTGATACTTTATGTATCTTGTGTACAGGCTTGCAATTTATCATATTTCTTGCAAGAGTCACAGACCAAGATTACCTACAAAGGTCTTTACAACAGGCATCTACATGGCTTTAAAATAATGCATGCACATACATGTACTTTTGCTCACCTTGCACCTACATTTTATATGCAGTTATAATTTCATACTTTGTGCCAGTTTCAGCTGGTGAATCAAAACATCTTGGGGGCAAGTCAAGGAGAAATCAAGAGACAAGGCCCTGGTACTCATACGGAATGTATTTAGAGAACTGGGGTGGCGGGGGGAGAACGACTCACATTGAACAGCTATGTTATTTTAAATTGGTTTTATGTTTTATGCGTACAAGGCAGTGCTGGAATTTCAAAGTTGGCTTTTGCTTGCATTCATCATAAAACATGTTATATGAGGAGCTGCTGCTGCTACCACTAGCAAAACAGCTGCTGCTAGAAATTAAGAGGCCAGTGGTCTTAACAATTTATTTTTCCTCTGGTAAGTATGCCTGATAAATGGGGTTCAGTATTTTATGGAAAAATTAACATTGTTTTCAGTCATTCTGCAGACGCAGGCTTTTGAAACAGACTTCTGAAATCTATTTTTATATTTCAAAATCCTGCTGATGTGTTCATTGTATCTAGAGATGGTGTCAATAGCTGAATAATGCCTTTTTGTTTGCTATGAGATTTTGATGAATGACAGCTAAGTACTTGAAATACAAAACAACAATCTATTCCTGCTTCTCAGACTTTTGCAAAGTGAAAAGCCACATTTGGCACCGATCAATACCAAATTCTTTGCCACAGGCCATGCACTATTAGGCTTTGGTAATTGAATGGGACATTACTTCTCGAAACAGAAGCAATTAACAGACCTACCATTTCCTGGCAAAGCCCTTGTAGGGTTGCACTCAGGTTTTTTTTGTGTGTACTTGGCTATGATACCTGAGTACAAAATACATGAGCTGCACGTCAGCTATGAAGCATATTTACATGAATTGTGTGCCCTTGTTTCTTTACAATACAGTATACGCAAATAGACACTTGATCTTATTCACTTTGCTTTTGAGTTATGTTTTGATACACATCAGAAATCAATCAGAAGCTTTGGCCTAGCTGTTGAATGAAGTCCTGATTCAAGTCTTAGCTTCACACCAAAAAAAGAATGAATAATCATTTGTTTGTTTTTTCTCAAACTTTAGAAAACAGAAACAGGAATGGAAAATTTGTCACTGTTACAGAATACAGTGGTACCTCGGGTTAAGTACTTACTTTGTTCCGGAGGTCCGTACTTAACCTGAAACTGTTCTTAACCTGAAGCACCACTTTAGCTAACGGGGTCTCCTGCCGCCACGCCGCCGGAGCCCGATTTCTGTTCTTATCCTGAAGCAAACTTCTTAACCTGAAGCACTATTTCTGGCTTAGTGGAGTGTGTAACCTGAAGCGTATGTAACCCGAGGTACCACTGTACAGGTGAAAAACAGTGTTGATCACCATTAAATCTGGATACAGTTTGGCCATGAATCCATCCTCAGAGAGGAATGAGTCCATTATATCACTTACAAGTGCCTTTCAGGAGGGCAGAGGAAGGTCAAAGGAAGAAGCAGGCAGGTCTCTATCCTGTCACCAGGGAAGAGACCCTGACAAAAACCTAGGACACAAGTGCTCCGCAAGTTGTGGATACCTTGGGAACATTACTCAGTGCAACATAAGACCTCTCCCCTGTTGCTCTCCTAAGCAGCACATCCAGAGAGTGTTGGGGTGTGTGTGTGTGGTTTTTCCTGCTTCCTCCAAAAGCTAAAATGAAACTCCATCTCCTTCCAGAACTTCTTTAACATATATGTAGAATGGAAAAGAGCAAGGTTGGTGATGGCCACCAAAAACTGGGAGGGAAATGGTTTAGGCTTGGGATCCCTTTTGATGGTCATCTGCGGCTTAGGTGCTAATCCCAGGAAGCTTCTTTCTCCTGTGACCTCATTCTGGCTGGCTGGTCTGTAGGGAGATTGGAGCTCTCCAATTCTGGCGGAAAGCAAGCCAGAGGTTCTCAAGGTTCTCTACTGTTTCTGATGATTCCATCTTAGGCAGGCTCCCTACAGCTGTTTACAAGCTCAAGAGAGATGTGCAGAGATCACAATCAACTTGGGAGTATGTTCAGATTAAAAGAAACAAACAAAACCCCCTGTGCTCAGAGGCCATTGTGCTTATTAGGAAAAAGTTGTTGTCATCATCTGCACAGTTGAGCTTCTTAAGAATAATCTTCTGGCACATGAATGAATATATATATATATAGAGAGAGAGAGAGAGAGAGAGAGAGATACTGGATGTAAGATGTTAGCTTGCTAATCCCTTGTGAATCTAGGGACTCACATACATTTCTTTTACTACATTTGAGCATAAAAGTTCATCTATGTAACTTTATTATTTAGATTTATTAGCGATTTTTGTGGAAAGCAAGCTGTGCATACCATAAAACTTAAAAAGTGAATTCAAACACAAGACACTGTGTTATGCAAAATATTGTCATAACACAAGGAAAATAAAAGCTTGAACTTCTTATATTTTTATGCATGGTTTCAAACACCTAATAGGTGGATTGAGGAAGATTTACCAATTTACTATGTAGTAGCTGAGGCTTGAGTACAGCAAGGAAGTGTGTGAACTTGTTTCTGGCAATAATGGAGATGCAGTAGCACATATATGGCTGCAGTTACTAATCAAATTCATGCATCAGATCATTCCTTGCTTTTTCAGCTCTAAGGGGAGATCAACCTTTTTCTCTGCAAGCAGCTGAAAAATGAGTTTGAAAGCAAGTCCAGGGAATGAATATGGTGGAAGAGAAACAAAGCAGCCCATCAGCAAGCTGACCCCAAGAGAGGCTCCCTAAACTAACGCTGTAACAAAGTAACTGCTGTGCCAAGAAACCAGATGTGATCACTGAAAGAACAGCTCCACAGCTTGGTGCCCTCAAAAGACTATAAAATGTCAACAACATAATGCAAAGTCAAGGAGAAATAAAGTAAGCCTATCTAACTTCTGAAATTAAGGCTAAAATCCTATTCCACGTGGAATGCACATCTCTAATAATGCATAACACATTGGATGCAACACTGTGTGAGTGCAAGTTCATTCCCCTATCTCACTGGCAATTTGCATCTCTACAATATTTGTATTTGGGAAATGAGCATTTTACTGCAGAGTCTTTTACCTCTTTAGTTTTTGGGTTTATTCAAAGCTGGTTTATCCTCAGATTCAGGATAGTCATACAGCTACTGAACTCAGCTGCAAGTAACAGAGATCAGCTGTGGGTATTGTAAAGCTATATTTCCACCTATCCACCTACAAAGTTACCGGAGAAAGAGCCTGTGCAACTAGGAAAGATAATGGATTAATTCTGCCTCCCAAATGTTCAGATTGTGTGGCCCAATCATTTTATGATATCTATGGCAGAGAAAAGTATGTTTGATTTACATAATTAAATGCTTTTATGAGGAAAAAAACAACCCACACTCTCAGCTTGGAACCTATACTATTTGTTTTGTGCTCCATCTGCTAGTACTTTATAGAATTTCAACCAAACACAACTCATCATTTATTTGCCAAAGAAAAGCCAGTTCAAGAGCAGAAACTGGTAACACCAAGAAATTGGCTCTCTGGTCTAGCTCACTCTGCACTCCAGACTCAGCTTCTGACTCTACTAGTAGCTGTGGTCTAAACCATTGAGGCTCTTGGGCTTGCTGATCAGAAGGTCAGAGGTTTGAATCCCTGCAATGGGGTGAGCTCCCGTTGCTCTGTCCCAGCTCCTGTCAACCTAGCAGTTCAAAAGCACACCAGTGCAAGTAGATAAACAGGTACTGCTTCGGTGGGAAGGGAAACAGCATTTCTGGTTTCCGTCAAGGTGTTCCATTGCACCAGAAGTGGTTTAGCCCTGCTGGCCACATGACCTGGAAAGTTGTCTGTGGACAAACGCCAGCTCCCTCAGTCGGAAAGCGAGATGAGTGCTGTAACCCCATAGTCGCCTTTGAGTGGCCTTAACCCTCCAGGGCTGTCCTTTTCCTTTTTTACCTTTACACTGCACTGATTTTCTGATTTTAACTAAGCTCCCTCTATCTACACAACTGTTTATATTTCCAGACAAGGAATGGGCTCTGTTTATATCTACAGTTTTGAGCAACCAATGTGGAGAAGGCTGTGTGTGCTCAGGAGAGCCTCTCACACCCGTTTTCTTGTCCAACAGCCCTACAGTGCTGTCAGTCAGGTCTTACTGCCTGGTAGTTGCTGGCACCACCCTTCCACTCACTCTCACAGCCCAGATGGGAGGGGACTGATGATGCATTAAAACACCTTGAGTTTGTGCATCCTGCATTCCTTGGTACAACCTGCTCACAACTTGCTGGGGGGAAGCAGGGCTAGCTTTCAGGGGGCTTATTCTGCCCAAGATCAAAGCAGCTTGCTTGGTTCCCTGATAGATCTCCCTCAGCCTCCTAAAGCCCGGGCCATGAACTCTGAAACCCATGCACACTGCATTCCCCAGGGGGTAGAGGCAGCCCATGCTCCCCTAGTCTTTCCCAGTGCTCCGAAGAACACACTGGTCTCTTAGGACTCCTAAACTTTCAGTAAAATGGATTCCAAAACGTATAGTTGTCGGGATCCCAGATTCTCCTTCGTCTCTCAGTTGCCTTCTAGACCATCAGCCATGGTATCCCTTCTGGAGTGGCTGTCCAAGTTGGCACTACATTGCAGTGTTTCCACTTGCATTTGAATAGTTGGTTCACTCATGATCCAACTCTTGGTAATTCTGCTGCCCCTGAATTTGTGTGTGTGTGTGTGTGTGTGTGTGTGTGTGTGTGTGTGAGAGACCTTGGAGAGGGCATTCTTTGTGGCAGTTGCTAAGCTGTGGAATTCCCTTTTAGAAAGGCGTTTAGTTTGTAATCGGTTTTAACTGTCAGGGTGGGGAGGCTTTTTGAGTAATTTTTATTTTTACTTGCTGTGCTATTTTTGATGTCTTACTGTTTTCTGCTGCTATTTTAATGTTTTCATGCTTTTGTATTAAATCAAAAGTGACATTTTGAATTGTTAACTTGTGGTTTTATTTTTGCTGCTAGGTGCCTTGAGCTTTTTTGAGGAAAGGCAGGCTATAATAAACAAAATAAATAATAAATAATTGTGAGAGTGGAGACAGATGATTGCTGCTTTCCATGGATTACCAGCTGACGTGTGGCAGATTTTCAAGCAATCATTGCACTGTTAGTGGTTGTCTGCTTCAGTCCACAGATTGCAAAAATATAGCCTATAGGCTTGCTCTTGGGCCCATGTGAGCTGTATGCCAGCACGGTCCTAGACTGTGTGTAGCCATCACAGGGAAGAGGTGATCATCCTACAAATGCCTGTCAACTAATCTGTGAATTGGATCTTAGCTCAAGACACCTTTTTCATGCTTCAGGTTGAGATGTGATGGGACAAACATTTCTGCTTCTGCCCTTGATTCACAAAATCCTCATTTTAGAGAACATAAAATTATTTTCAATCTGAACATCTTCAAAATAATCCTTGAAATGCAAAAGTCCACCAGAAAGTCTATTCCCATGATAAAAATACATATGGTGGGATTCACCTAACAAGTACCAATAGGAGACATTCAGTGGGGCTTGCCTCTCTCTACCCCTCGGAATAACCCTCTGAACAATGCAGGAGGAGAATGGGGATAGGCCTGTCTGGGAAGTCGAACTGTTTGCACTGACAGAACACTCACCTTAGCACAGTGCTGAATTCCTCCCATATAAATCTAAATATTTTTTGTATAAGTTAAAAGTGAATGGTTACATATTGCAAACCTTCTCCAAAGATTACTATGACCATCACAAATTATACATTTATTTTAGAAGGCAAACTTCATATATAACAGATAACAAAAACTATCGGTTTTAGGCACACTTATTTAAGCAGTGATTTATAAAACATGGTTCTGTTCCAATCAAAGCATTTTTCAGAGTACATCTGAATCTTACAGGCTCAAGATGGTTTTTCCTACTAATTTTCTCTTCACTGATCAGAATATAAAATGTGAACAGTTGAGAGACAGAATGTATGTGACTCTTCTTTCAAGTTTCATGTTTTATAATTGTATGAGAAAATAAGAGGGACAATGCCATCTTCTGGCCAAATCAAGTTAGCATGGAATAAAGATACTAATTAACTTCCATACTTAATACATATTTGGCTCTTCAAAGTTTAAATTTCCCTTTCTCATGAGTTTTGGCATTATATGAAAATAAATGTGCTTATTTACCAGAAGCAGAAGCTTACTCTTAAAATGAAAATAATTAACATAGCATTTGTCTCACTGCTACTGACTGTTACACAAAAAGATTTAGCATTATTTATGCTAGATTTAGTTGAAATCAGTACAAAGAAGAAGAAAAAAACATTTCTTGTTATTGCACATGCAGACTATTCTTCAGAAGAGGCTTAAGACAAATAAAAAAATCTATGATCCAAATTCAGAGGTGTATCCAGGCATGTCACTCATCTGACAGAATGGGGAAGGGGATTTAGAGAGGAGACAGATGAGCTTCCCTCCCCATTCTTCTGATAGAAGCCTTACCATCAGCTGAGTGACACTGCTGATACAACCCATTGCAAGTTTGCAGCAGAAGCTAGCTGTGGATGGCACTAACTGACAAGATCCTTTGATGTCTCCAAGAACTGCCCCCCCCAAAAGATACCAAGCAAAATGTTTCATGTATAAAAAGAGCATTTCCTTGAAAAATGATGACAGCAAAGAAACAACAGAAAAATGTACTTAGGTGTTGTGCTTCTAAAAAGAAAAAAGACCGCCAACCTATATAGTGGGAGGGCCAAGCTGGCATTCACTGGGCACCTGGCATTTCAGCTGCAGAGCTGCAAGGAAGCCTTGCATATTCCGTGGCTAAGGGATGTGCTATGAGGTTCTATGTTACATCTGTTTCCCCATGTTTTAGAAGTGGGTTCTGTTGGTAACTGGATCAATGAGTAAGACATGTTAGGAAGGAAGCCTCTTCTGAGACATATGCTCTCCCTGCCACTTCTCTGTTAGCTACAGCAGGACACTCCAAACATCTCTAAATCATAGTTTCCATACTGTGTTTCTGGGGGGGCCTTACTTACTTGAAAGCAATAGCTGAACAGAAGATGCAAAGAATATGGAAACATTTTTTTCCACTCTAATCCAATGAACGCACTTTTTTAAAAAAGAGTGAACATCAGAGTTACAGCTGTCTTATTGCTACTTCAGCATTTCATATATGTCATTTAAGAATATTACATTTATTTATTAAAAAAGAAAAACCAATCATGGATATATCAGAAGACATTTACCTGGGTTTTTGTAGATACTGAGTACATCCTTGAAATAATGAGGTAAAAATCTTTCTAGTAAAAGCAGCACATCCTCCAATTCCTCCAGAATCCCCACAAGTAGGAAATTTTCATTCACATTCACTTTTGCTCTTTCAAGGGCCCATTCCCCAGGCTCCCTTCAAGAACATAAAAGAAAAGAATCTTTAAACTGAATTTGCAAACAAAAGTTTTACACTGTAATAAAAACTGAGTTTAGAACAATTCACAGTATTAAGGCCTCTAGGCAGCTAGAATATTTCACCAACTGCGGAATATCAATCATTTTTTAATGTTTGCTATCTAAGTTTCTGTGACATATTTTTAGTCTTTCAAATAATCTTGTTTATAAGCCATCAATATACCAAGAAGCTGACATATGGCTTGCCCTGCACAGCACAGCACAGCTTTCACTAACCTCATGCCCTCCAGAGGTTTGGACTATAACTCCCATCAGCCTCAGACAGCACCTGAGTTGTAATCTAAAATTTCTGGACCGCACCAGGTGAGTAAAAGCTGGCATAACCTCATTAGGTTTAGCAACTTAAAGCAACAAAGGATCTGCCACATCAAGGGATCGAAGCCATCAATAGTGGCCTATTTCTGGTTGGGAATGTTATATGGGCAGCAGGCCAAATCCTTATCTTCCCTACCCAAATTAGACAGCACTCACCCATCAATCACTTGGTGTCACTATGACATCAGGAGATGGTCACTGGAATTCAAGGCAACATGCAAGGTTTGCAAAGAGCCTTGTGTGGTAGTTTAAAGTGAAATCACCACATATCAGCTGATAGACAGTGACTTCAAGTCTACTTCTGGCAGGGAATTGGCTGTGTCATCAGGTTCAGTTGCATCTCTACCTGCCCCACATCTGATGTCACAGATGAAGAAGAGAAGAGTTTGGATTTGATATCCCGCCTTTCACTCCCTTTAAGGAGTCTCAAAGCGGCTAACATTCTCCTTTCCCTTCCTCCCCCACAACAAACACTCTGTGAGGTGAGTGGGGCTGAGAGACTTCACAGAAGTGTGACTGGCCCAAGGTCACCCAGCAGCTGCATGTGGAGGAGCGGAGACGCGAACCCGGTTCCCCAGATTAGAGACTACCGCTCTTAACCACTACACCACACTGATGGGGCAGGTGGCTATATTCTGGCAAAACCTGGATATTGAATTCTGGATATATTGGTGCTTTTTGAGGTGTGAAAAGAAGAGGCTTATTAGAGCCATCTTATTTTTGCATTCCTACTATTCAGTATTTTAGAAAGGAAAGGTTGATTGATCTGTCTTCTCCTTTAGCATTTGGCACAGCTTGCTTTCTAATGCAATCTGTGAACTGGTATTCTGCACAACTCTTTGACTTTCAGATTAATTACCAGCATGATGCATTTTGGGCTCTCTGCTGTTTTCTGTGGAACATTCCAAAACTGAAATCACCCCAGCTCCAGTAGGTGGTAAGAAATAACTTTGAAAAGGGAGATAACATAGTTACCTGCATCTTGGATGCTGTCCACAAAAATATGGAATAATATAAAATAACCTGGGATTGGAACATTCAGGGTAGTTCTCAAGAATGCATACGTTAATATCCTAAAAGAAGGGGAGGGGGGAAGAAAAGAAAATGTTGTAAATGAACTATGAAGTTCTCTGTTGTCTTCCAGTGATGGAGCACAGATCTAAGGCCCGAATTGTCGAACAAACCGTTGCATCAACATGATTTACTACATTCAGAAGGGAATCCTCATGTTTTACTTATATTTCTTTTGAAACTTACAGGTGTATGGGTGTGCATATGCCCTTTAAAAACAAAACAAGATCCACTTATATCTGCTTCCTTGCATAACAGAAATCTGTTTGTGCAATGGAACTTACCGTATTTTTCGCCCTATAGGACGCACTTTTCCCCCTCCAAAAATGAAGGGGAAATGTGTGTGCGTCCTATGGGGCAAATGCAGGCTTTTGCTGAAGCCTGGAGAGCGAGAGGGGTCGGTGCGCACCGACCCCTCTCGCTCTCCAGGCTTCAGGAGAGCCGCAGCGCCAGCCCCACAAGGTTGGGGGACAGTGGGGAGGCGGAACACCGCCATCCCGCTGTCTCCCGATGTGGTTTGGAGGCTGACGACGGGGAGACGCGTGCTTCTCCCCACCGCCAGCCCCGCAAGCTCCAGGGACAGCTGGGAGGCGCAGTGCGTCCTCCCGCTGTCCCCGGACCTGATCTGCAGGCGGGCAGCGGGGAGAAGAGCGCTTCTCCCCGCTGCCGGCCCCACAAGCGCCTGGGGGGGGAAAAATAATTTTTTCCCCCTTTATTTCCCCCCAAAAAAACTTGGTGCGTCCTATGGGCCGGTGCGTCCTATGGGGCGGAAAATACGGTATTTCTTTTCTCCCCTTTCCAGCCACACCTGCAATCCCAAAATCTGATATGGAGGATCTCTCCAAACTTTTGAAGCAGATTTGGGATGTACAGGCAGCTGCAGGGAGATGGAGAAGGAAAAGCACCGCTGTGTGAGCAGACAGCTGCTCATGCTACACTGAATCTCACTCATAATTTTAAGCTTAGCACGAGTATTGGAAATATCAGTTCCTTTACAAAATATTCAGCTACAAGTTATCTAACTACAGAAAGATTTGTCAAGTTATGCATCCCTTCAAAATGCAATGTTTTATAGTATACACTTATGCAGCTAGAGAGGCTGAAATCTGGAACTTGTCCAGTGAACATCTTTCCACCATACCCTCAAATTGGCTGTGAAGGTTCTGGGAGTAAACCTGTGGGGGGTGAGGAAGCCATTATTGTTTTTGAAATTTTCCCACATGCAAGTTAACAGTTCCTTCAGCTCATGAATATAGTCTTTAAAATGGACAAAATGAATATAGATAGTGGGTTAGTGATAATTTATCAAGAACCTGATTAAATTTCCAAAAGTGAGTAACAATGCATTTAGTCTCAGACCAGAAATTATACAGATGTATGTCAGAGGCACAGTTTGCTGCAACAAATCTTCTCAAGTTTGTTTTTTTCCTTTTAAATCTTTAACTGTTTCAAAATCAAATGTATAAATCTGGCACGGTCTTCACATTCATGTAACAATTCCAATAGCACACACTGTGCTGAACAAATTTGTGGAGGTATTCCAAAAATGAAGCATAAATATTCACAACCATATTTGAGGAATTATGTATTAGCAAATTAGAATACAATGGTACCTCGGGTTATAGACGCTTCAGGTTACAGACTCCACTAACCCAGAAATAGTACCTTGGGTTAAGAACTTTGCTTCAGGATGAGAACAGAAATTGTGTGGTGGCAACAGGAGGCCCCATTAGGTACCACTTTAATCTCAGGTTAAGAACAGTTTCAGGTTAAGAACGGACCTCTAGAACGAATTACCATAAGTTCTTAACCCGAGGTACCACTGTACTGTGTTTGTAAAATGTGTTAAGGATAAACCTTAAATGGAAAAAGTTTTAAATACCACTAATCTAATGGCTCCAACAATGCACACTTAAAAGCATATTACTCAACAGTGCATATTTGTGTAATCCTTACTACAGAACTAAAATAATTATATTGTTTTTAAAAGCATGAATCTTAATTTAATTGATTTCAGCTCGGATATGTTGTTGTTGAAGGAATGTTAGCAGGCTATTGACTACAAAACCTTATCCCCTTAAATGTTTGTCCCAGTATTTTGTCTGCTCAACCCTTTAAAGCCTAGGGGCTTCTCTCAGCTAATGAAAATCTACTTTATCTTCTGGCTTTGGTTAAGAAAACTAAGCTTTAAGAAGACCTGTTAAAATCTGTGTTTGCATAACATATTTTGAAAACTACTAAGAGGATTTTTAAAAAAGCTAAAAATTATAAGCCTTAAAGCAGAAAGGTTTATATAAGAGCATATTCAAGTATAAGCTATCACAATGTAGACTAAAATCATCTGCAATTGCATATTACTTCCCATGCTAACTGATGATATTCAGGCTGCCATCTAATAAACTGGAAGTATCACATGAATAATATAAATGCATGTGTACACCATCAGCATGGCAACTGAAGACAGAACTACAAATGGACATTTTTCTGGACCTTTTCTGCTTTTTCAAATGAAATAAGCTATTAAAGTTTCTATAAAATTTGTAAGTCAGAGGACGCATCTAGAAGTTCTTATAAATCATAATACAGGAAATAATAATATCTTGATATGCATGATTTCCTGGTCCAGTGCCTACAGATATTACAATGGATGTAAGCATACAAACCTGCACCACCCTTTCAGAGAAATGGATTTTGTTAAAACAGAAGAGCCAGCTTTAGGTACATCAAAAGATTTCAAATTAGATACCATTCCATTCCCTAAAAAGCTTGATGTTAGAACTGAAGATAAACAAGGGCAATCCTCTCTCTACATGTCTATTTAGAAGTATGGCCACCTCAGCTCAATATGAATTATTCAGAGGGAAGCAAGTATAGGATTGCAGCCTGATTCTTTTAGAGAGCCAGGGTTCTGATTTGTGGACCATAGCTTTCCCACTATATATAGTGTGTGTTTAACACCACCAATTTTAGTGCAGTTATAAGGAAATATCATGGAGAGAGCACATACGAAAATAACGTCTGAATCCTGACCCCATTTATATTAAGAGAAACAGTATTTGCATCTACAAATTTAAGTACTGTCCCTCCCAATAGAAATGCATCTGAAGTAATATATACAAAATGTGATATATAAAACAGTGTTCGAAACTCCCATTGTTCTAGGCACATTTTGCGACAGGGAATTTCATTAGAACGAGCAGTTTCTAAGCTCTGGGCGCAGTACTGCACCTAAGATTTCATATTAAAACCGCAGAGTGGAAGGAAAGGAGGACCTCTTTCTGCCTCCCCACTTCCAGCTACTCTCTGAAGACTGGAGAAGAGACCCTTTTAAGAATATTTGGGGGGTGGACAGGGGCAGGACTAGACTATGAGAAAAATGAACATAATATTTTAGCTGCAGTTCATTCATTTTTACTTTGTATTCTTGTTATAGAAAAGTGCACCTAGACAGTCCATTGTTGCACCCATAACCTCAATTTAAGCTGCCGTTTAGTTCCTAGTTTTCATATCTCAGTTTCTAACACTGATATAAAATGCTCACATACAGCATTTTTGTACGGTCCTTAATGCACCTGTATGGTTTGAAATAAAATCACACAAAGTTAAAAACAGTCGCAATACAGAAATGGCTAATAAAGAGCTGTAGTAGCTCTTACTTGTTCTTAGCCTTTTAAGCACTTAATCATGCATTTCCAGATACTAGCCAAATCTAGTTCATCATTATTAAACAATATAACCAAAGGCATCTCATTTTTTTCACCAAATATTTTGCCCTAGCTTTCCATTAGATTTAATTGGTTTTTCTACTTTCATATATATTCCCTAATGAAGATGAAGAGAGATGTCAACTGAAGTCATATCACAAGAGCTGCAGAGGAAGTGGTGAACTAAATGAATGGTTTTCAACTAGAAAACAAAACTAAAAAGAAGAAAATGAATTAAAAATATGAAAAAAATCAATGTGTGAGCCTAGTGAGGGGTGAACTCTCCTTCTAGAAGGGTTTCCCTTTCTAACATAACAGCTTGTGTCAACAGTGCTCATCATTGAAAGCCAAAGAAAATTTCCTTGCTCTAGTGAGAATCCTCAAAACCACTTGCCAAACTTCTAATACTCCCTCACCCCCAAAATGCTTATTTACATTACATTATTATTTACAAACAGAGCAAGCTGGTCGTCATACAGGAAACTAGACTTCTTCCATCCTGTCTGGCATGACCCCAGACCACCTTCTCTTCTCTGCATTTATGGCTAAATTTATCATTCATTTCCAGTCTAGACTTCTGAACCATCTTCCTCTAGATTTTTAAAGAAACCAAAGAGCTGATAGGAAAACAAACAAAGCTAAAAGGCAAAGCACATGACCCAAACAGACTTTGGAAAATTAAGACCCCATTAAAGTCTACATAGATATCTGAACAAACTATTATATTTTACACCATATTTCTGCTCATTAGGGCTCTCAATAATACAGTCACTTAGGTGTTTCTCTCTTCTGCTCATTTTAAAGTGGAGAGAGGAGTGTTGAATCCCATGATCTATAGGGAACCATTATCAAAATTAAGTTAAACAGATCTGAAGCCTGCTTGTCCAGCTACCTTATTTAGGAGTCACGATGGCTTGAGCAGAGTGGCACATCTGGAGGTTTCTTGACCAAGAAGGCACTATAAGACTGTAACAAAATTATCTGTGGAAATTACTCAAATAGCCCAGAGCATGAGTCAAAAATAGTTCTGCTTATAAGGGGAAGGGGCTGCTGGTACTATCCTGATATTTAGGAATACACTTGGAGGGAAAGGAAGGGAAGCTGGGGTGAAGATTCCTGTTGAATGCCTCCATTTAATATTTACAAACATACCTGTTAAAAATGAAATCAACAAACATACTCTTAGGTTACCTTCATCATCAACCATATATAAGATGAGGGACATCTGGCTTGCCAGCAGTACATGTAAAAACGATCTAGGGGTTTTAGTAGACGACAAGCTTAACATGAGTCAATAGTGTGATGGAGCAGCAAAAAAACCTAATGCTAGTCTTGGCTGCATCAACTGAAGTTTAAGGTCCAGATCAAAGGAAGTAATAGTACTGCTCTATTCTGCCTTGGTCAGACCAACCTAAGT
Source organism: Podarcis melisellensis (assembly GCF_964234715.1). NCBI lineage: Eukaryota > Metazoa > Chordata > Lepidosauria > Squamata > Lacertidae > Podarcis > Podarcis melisellensis. The sequence continues at coordinate 56,983,052 of NC_138530.1, forward strand.
TCTGGGCACCAAAATTTAAGGAGGGCATTGACAAGCTGGAACATGTGCAGAGGAGGACAACCAAGATGATCAAGAGTCTGGAAACCAAGTCTTATGAAGGACAGTTAGGGGAGTTGGGCATGTTTAGCCTGGATAAGAGGAGGTGGGAGGGGAGATATGATAGCCATCTTCAAATATTTCAAGGGCTGTCATATGGAAGATGGAGCAAGCTGGTTTTCTCCTGCTCCAGAAGGCAGGACCCAAACCAATAAATCAAGTTATGAGAAAGGGGATTCTGACAAAAAAATCAGGAAGAACTTTCTGAATGTAAGAGTTGTTTGACAGTGGAACAGACTCCCTCGGAAGCTGGTGGACTCTCCTTCCTTGGAGGTTTTTAAGCAGAGGTTGGATGCCCAACCTCTTGCATTGCAGGGGGCTGGACTAGATGACCCTTGGGGTCCCTTCCAACGCCACAATCCTCTGATTCTATGATATATAAAAATGCATTATTAAAACATTTTCCAGAGAAGTACATTATCAGATTGTTTAAATTTCCATTTTTTAATGTTAGTAGAACTTGATCTTGCTTATGAATGCAGGGGGGGTGGCTAAAGGAAACCATATGCTTAGCAGATGTGGTGCAAAACTTCATGCACAGGCTGCCAATGCTATTTGAGCCAAAGGTTTGCAGCCAATACTATTCCACCATGGGGCCCGTTGCAAGGAGATGTGCCAGTAATAATGCACTATGCCAGATTGTGTGGGTGTTTCAAGAAAGGGTAAGAGTCCACCAGAGACTACAATAAGGCCAACAGCATTATTTCAATGTCCACACAAGACTGCTGGGGTAACAAGCTACAGTTTCCAGTCCTTAACCCTATGCATGGCCACAGTTACTGCCAAGGGGAAAATGATTTAATCAAAAAACAACAAAAAAAAACCCCCAGAATCCTCTTACTCCTTTTTATCTTCCAGAAATTGGTAACATGATGAAGGATTCCAAGGAACAAGATTACTGTCACAGGAAGCAATGTGACTCATGAGTCAGGACTGGACAAAAAAATTGTTGCGAGCGTGTTGTGCTAGCTATGAAGTACATCATAAAATTGGATAGTAGCAAAGCCATGATAAATCTGTGATTGTCAGGAAAGAGGGAGGCCACTTTTACACATTAGTATAGTAAGGAGATGCACCTTTGCCTTTGTCCCCACTCGTCATGAGTTAAGCATGGACAGGGGTGAAACTAGGCTTTTTTTCACCCAGGTCAAAGACCCAGTTTGGCAACACCGCCATGTCCATTTGCGCACGCACACACACACAGCCTGGGAGCCTCAATGGCACCCCTCTGGAGGCTTCACCTGGGGCAAAAAAACTGTCTAGCCCCCACCCCCTGTAGCTATGGCTCTGAGCATGAATACTGAAGTGGGAAAGCCATTGTGCACAGAACTTTGTGAAATCAGGGTTCCAGGATCTAGTGAAAGTCTACAGAGAGGTATACCCATGCAGGCTTCCCTAGCTCAGTGGTCTATGCTAATGTATGTGCGCTGGTGTGTAGTCCTATGACAGAGGTGTGGTCATGCAGCCCATTTCTACCCCATGCCATAAGTAATGTGAGAGGGGGGCTGGAGTGTTGACTGAAAGGTGCTATTAGTCACGCTGATGGGCTCATTTCTCTGGGACGATTGCAGAGCATACCGCTGAAAGGGACTCAAGTGGAGGTTAACATTGGGTAGCTCTTCACTACAGGAAAGAGACTGCGGACACACCTTGGGATCATGTGCTCACAGTGTGCAAACCCTTCCTTCCTCAGAGCAAATACCAGCTTTAATCATAGTTAAGTGATACATCATAACTGAAAAGGCAGTAAACGTCCCAGGGTAGAAGTATAGCAATATAAGCCCCCTCTCCCTGCCTGCTTTAACAGCATAGAATGCCATAGGAGAAGCAGCCAGAAAAATGGATGGACGTTCTCTTAACTGGAGAAGAACACATTTTTAAAAGGGAAGCATACCAAGTTGCTAAGTTCATTTGCTGAACCAAGGAATTATGAGGCATATTTCTAACTCACAGCCAGACCTCAGTAATAAGCCTGCAAACTGTAGCTGTTCCCAAAGAACAAATATTGCCCCTTTGACAAATATTTTCACATAATCTGTCTTCTTCATGCAGTTGTAGTGCTGCATCCAAAGATCTTTGGCTACTGTACAGTTTTTGCTGCTGGGATGACTTTACTGAAATCACATTATTTAGTTGCTAATGCACATTTTCCCCAAACCAGCTAGCACCAGTATATGTAAGCATTTCAAGCAAACACCAGATACCGTGTCTGTGATGTGACCGGTTACAAGTGCCACAACTCACCCAGATTTATTGAGTGCATGTCCCTTCAGTTTCCAGAAGGCACAATTGATTGCAAAATCTTCATGCAACCTAGTGCATTCTGACTTGATTATGTCTTCCTTGGCTTAGCCTTTTAATCCATAGGCTTGAGAGACAATTTACCGCTATGAACCACACTCTGTTTTCAATGGATTTTTAATGCTATATAAACATTTATCTAGAAGACATGGAGCCCTCCCTTGAAGGACTTCACGATCTGCATTCAGATTGGTTTTCATTGTGCTGTACTTATTTGCTGTAAAAAATGCAAACTGCATTTTAAAATGCATAAAATTGCATCAATGCATTTTCAGTTCTAAATGTGTTTTTGTGTGTGTGCTGTATATTGATGCAAAACATTTTATTCCAGCTGGGTATCCATATCCATATCCACATTTTCCTTATTAGATCAGTTTATACTAGTTTGCCTTAACTTTAGGCCTTTAAGAAATTTAAATTCCTAATTTTAAAATGTCTCTGCCATTTATCATAGACTTAAGGACTATATTTTTGCATTTTTAATGCACTTGCTGTAGCAAGCAGTTTCTTGTGTACCTTCAGGCAGTTGTTCAAAGACTATGATCAATAATTTGCAAATTAGTCTCTTCTTCAAACACATCAGAAGAAGCAATGTTCTTCTGCCTTTGATTTTCTCTGATCAATGTTTTCAACAGAGATCTCTAAAGTGGTGCTCTATCATGAGTTCTTATTGACAACCTGCCAATACCTAGTTGAAAGTCATGCTGAAGCTGCCAATTTTCATGCTTCCAATGGGAAATTGAGAGATCAGCACGCTCTCCCTATAATGGCCAAATAAAATGGCATAAAGACTAATTTACAGTAAATCTCTTACTCTGTTGCCTTGAAGCTAGGTTTGAAATAAAAGATTCTATCCAGGGCTCACAACAAAGGAGCTCATGCCTGGGGAATTCTCCACCCTTCCTCCAAAGCTAGGCACATTTTCTGGAGCTAACCTACAATCAAAGGGCAGTGGAAAGTGGTCCTAGAACAGCGTGTTTCAGTAACTTGTCAATTAACCAACAACTTCACCAGCTTCCATGACAGCATCTCACCTGGAACATTTTAATGGGTGGAGCTAAAAGGTCCTTGCCCTTATTTTACAATAAGCAACAGCAAATTGTGTTACATGCAATCTGTAATTAGCTGACTTAGCCCATATTACCTTGAATCTGTTCAAATGAAGGGCAATAATTCATTGGGGAAGAGCATGGCATTTACACATAACCACAGCAGCCCATGCGATGGTACAATGCAGACTGCCAAATCACACTGGGAGAGAACCTGGTTTACTTTCCTATTTCTATTTGTACTTGTAATTTATATTTTCCAAACACTTGACTGTAGGTAACCTTTTTTTGTTAAATAAAAGCGAGGAAAGTCTTTTTCCATTTCTCTATTATTTTGGAATAGCAACAAGTTGTTTTATTAGTTTATCCTGCCAAAAGCTTCCATGGTATTTACATTCTACTATGAATAGTTACAATAAGTTTCCTTTATTTTAATATTTCTAGCAATATCAGAGTTCTCTGGGAGTGTTCATAAGCAAGTAGAGAGGGATGATCTGGTAGACACCAAATTCCATGGACTTGCAAAAGTTTGTCACAAAATCCCTCACTGCAGGTTCCCGAGTAAAGTTTGTAGTTGTTGGGAAAGAGACAGGTCCTCTTGTAGATCAGCATCTGGATAAAGAAGGAGTAGTAGAGAGCAGGAATGGCCAGTTATCACAATGAAGAGTTGTAAGAAGTGGGGTCCTGCAAGGACCTGTAGTGGTCATAAATGATCTGGAGTTAGGGATGGATCAGTGAGGCAGCCAAGTCTGCTGAAATCCAAATCACATATACTTCACATATACACTGTTGGCAGTGACTGACCAGGAGAGAGATCTTGGTATTATGATATATAAAGATATGAGCTATGATGGTGCTGTACTACCTCCACTGTCAGAGCCAGTATGTTTGTGAAGACCTGGGGAATTCCAGATGGATGGCTTCACATAGGCATCTGGTTGGCTACTATGAGAACAGGTTGCTTGAATTAAAAGGTCTGAGACGTTAAGAGCTCTTCTTGTGTTTTTATGGATAGCAGATTGATGGTGTTGACCCAGTGTATAATAACTGTGAGAAGGATGAATCCCATAGAGAACATGAGGAAAGGGGTAGAAATTTATGGTGCAAGCACATAAATTTCAGTTCCTGCATCTTGAAAAGGTTACTAGAAAGCTGGAAAACATGCAGAAAATGGCAACAAAAATGACCTAGGGGCAAAGGGCTGGTACTGACTTATAAAGCAGCCTGTTTTAATATCAGTAGCTGGGAGATAGAAAGGCAGACAGCACTTTAACTTTTCCCAATGTCAATTCAAGTAGCAAAGTTGTGCACACACCATGCAGCAGCTGCTTATACTGTATCTGGCTTTGGATAAAAGACTTGCTGGCTTTAAGTAAAGTCTTGATAAACACAGACATTCACCAAAACACTTAAAACAGCTTATCCAACATTTTGTACAAATTGCTGTTTTCTTTGGAGCAGACTCAAGGCATGAAGCTATATTTACACTAAGATTCCAAATGGTCAGTGGAATTTTCCACAAACATTTTTGATATTTCAAAGGCCAAAACCTTGGTACTTTGAGGCAGTAGCACATCACATTTGGTAACATAGTCACTGGTGAGAAGTTTAATCCTTTGTTTCTTACAGAGCACAGGGGGCAAGCATAAGGAGACAATGAACATTTTGATAGGTCAAAAAGCTAAAACACAGCTCTGAAGTTTAAGTTATACCTCAAGGGTGAAGTTAACAGCCCCCAAGAATTTCACTTATTAAATTTACATCTTCACATAGGTGCCAAGAGGTCCTTTTGGCTCTAACAAACCAAACAGTATCTACAACAACACAATAAATAATTGTTCTGTATTTTTTAAAAAATCAAGAATAAACCTTTCTTCCTAGCAGCCATGCTTACAGCTGTCATTTCCAGAAACTAAAAAGACCTGATCTAAACTACTTCCTGTGAATGTTTGAAATAGTTTTATTATCTACTACCAGTTTCCCATGAAATTTTCATGCTCTTATATTTTCATGCTCTTATATTGGTGGGCACGTACTCCAACCTGAGCAAGGAGAAGTTCTGAAACCTTGTGTTTTGCCTTCAGTTTTAAACTAGTGGCTACAAAGTTTCTTTTCCTTGCTGTTTTAAAGTAAGGTATGATTTTATAATTTAGTTGCATTTTGTTTGGTTGTAAATTTTCTATTATTTAAATCCTGTAAGCTATCCAGAGACCTGTCATTATAGGGTGGCTATAAACATTTGTGTGGAAGACATTACACAGCAAAGGGTGTTGTTACCACTAGAAAGTCCAGTTCTATGTTACTATGCTTCTCACTACTGAAGAATCGAGTGTTTGGAGCAAGGCTCCCCTGATGTTCTTAAGAATAGCAGGGTATGTTCGTTTCAGTAACATTGTTCACATATAAAAGACAATCAAAAGACCACATGGGTTTACCATCAAATATATGGGATGTTCTTCAACAAACATAAAGCTGTATGAAGCTGACATGCCAAGATCATCTAATCAAGTGGGTCCCAGATATATGGAGCAGAATATGGACAGAAACTAGCACAGCGTCTAGCATTAATACAGCATGACCTATTCACTTCCCCTGTCAAAAAGGGCAGGTTGCCATGTTTTGCACCAGCTGCAACCTTGAACAATCTTCAAGGGGAGTGTCACAAAACATGTAGCATAGTGGCAGCCTTCGTTTTCCTCATAGTTGGTTGAAACAACCAATTCACAACTGGATCCGCTTTAATATATCTTTTGCACTGCAAAGAACATTTGGTTGGAAATCACGACCATTGGGGCGGGGGGAAACCCACACCAAAAAAAAGCACACACATCTTTACCATTGAGAACAACTGACTTGTTGTAACACATTTTATTGGCAGCCAGCCAGTACTTTCCTCAAATACAAATAACAGTGTTCTTTGAGGAGGACAACTGTCAAGCAAAGACTGCCAAAAAGGACGATAATCCAAGAAAACGATTAGGCCTTTCTATACAAAACAGAAGAAACAGTAAGTGTTTATAATGAGAAAGCTTTCAGTTCACCCAACAATATTTTAGGCCACAGGGCTATCTTAAAGGTATTTAAATCCACTATGTTGTAACTGAACATAGTTCTGAAGTTACGCACAATAGGTAACCTCAAAGATTTTAAAACTAGCCTGGAAAGCCTAAATGCTACCTAGTTTTTCATTTTCAAGAGAACACTTGAGAGACAGCCAGCACTTGACTCCTACGTCACATGAAAGCAGAGCGCATGTAACACTTAGCAAAAGTCTTGAGGTACAAAGTGTACTAGAAACGTTTCACATTTTCTACAGTGATGTTCCCAAAGACTTTGGCATAAATACGCTTTTCCATACTCTTCTGTCTCCTGCACATATCAAAGAACATAAACACATGCAAACCGCACACATAATGGAAAGCTATTAATATGCTCTCAGAAAAAGCTCGCATTAAAATTCCCTGTCCCAACAGACTCTTTAAAATATATACTGTGACATTCAGAAATATTTACAATGAGTTTGTAATTATTAAGTAGATGGAACACAAGTTTAAAGGAATTGGTGTAACAGGCCTAACAGAATATCCAGTCAACTAATCTACATTTATTTACTGGCAAACAAGTGTTATACCAAATATAAACTATGATTGTTCATAAGATTCCTAGTTTATAATAGACAGAGGCGGAGGAGAGATGGAGAAACAACTGCTTTCGGACAAAGCAGAAATGGCAGCAATGCTCTAAGAAAATAGATGTTCTATCAGGCCCAAGACCCATCTAGACCAGCATCCTGTTCTCACATGGGCCATCCAGATGCCTGTGGGAGACTCACAAGAAGCATTAGAACAAACAGCACTCTGCCCTCCAGTGGTTTCCAGCAAGTGGCATTCAGAAGCATGACTAACTGTGGAGGCAGAGCACAGTTATCATGGCCACAGCTATCCTAGCTCTCTCCTCCATAAATTTGTCAATGCTATTTTGAAATTATGCAAGTTGGTGGCCATTACTGCTTCCTGTGGGAGTGAGTTCCAGAGTTTAACTATGTGTCGTGTGAATAAGTACTTTCTTTTATCTGTCCTTTATCTTCCAATGTTCACCTTTATGCTGAATGTCCAAGAGTTCTAGTAGACAATGAGACATTCAGTTCACTGAAGCCTGCTAATTTCATTAAGCTATAGGTTGTAAACATAAGCAATCATAAACATAATGGAACTCACTCCTGAGTAAATCTGTTTAGAATTGCATTGTAAATTTGTGGTATGTGGCCACAAAGGAGGATTCTTCTGTCAAAAGATTCTGTCATCTATCTATCTATCTATCTATCTATCTATCTATCTATCTATCTATCATCTATCTATCTAATGCACATACTGTAATGAATAACAAAAGGAATAAACTACAGAACTGCGGGCAAATGACTATTAATTTTCACTTTTACAAACTCAAGATGTATTTTTATTTAAATTAGATATTGATTTACTTCCCTTTTTATGTTCAAGACAGCTTATATCAAAAATACCACAAGCTAAAAACAAAACAAAAGCAACTAGAAAAGGCCAAACCACTAAAAACATTCAGCCACCAAAAAAATTCCATAGCCTCATCAAATCAGCATCCAAAAGCCATTTAAACCAGCAAGTCTTACAGTCTCAATGGAAATCTGGCGTAATTGCAACAAATGGTCTGCTTCCAGGTTACTTGAGAGAGCACCTTATCCTTTATATAACTAGTAGTTCACTGTGGTCTGCAAGAGATTTTCTTCTAAGGTTCAAAACTGATCACAAACTAACTCCACAGTAATACAGAGCAGAGCTTGTAGTGTGGCTGCCCCTGCTCTACGAAACAGTGTTTCTGCCATATGACATAGACATCCACTACCTGCATTTTCCAGAAAGAATGGAAGACATTTTGTTCTGGCAAGCTTTCCTGGCTGGAAGCACAGGTCTCTGTCACAGTTCCCTCCTTTTATTGTTTTTCAGTTCATTTGCTGTTATTTTCTATGCTGTTTCAATTTTTTTTATATTGCGTGCATCACCTTGAAACATATATGTGGAAGGCTACTGATTAATCATTATTATCTCCATTTCAACTGAACTGGAATGTTTTACACATAAGCATTTCATTTTTTTTTTAAAAAAACTCATTATAACATTTTATGCCTGTTATTAGATTTCTATCTAAATATTTGGAAATTTTGCAACATGCCAGCATTGAGGTAATTTTCTTTTCCAATAAATTATGTGCATTTCCTGGGCCAAAGTAAGCATATAGTGCAAGGGGCAGAGTAGCCTAAACATCATCATTAAGGGGTTCCTAGAAATGGTCCCTCATTGTAACCACATAATCCTGCGAAGTAGGTTGGGAAGAGAGATAGTAGCCAGCCCAAGGTGACTCTGGCTGAGTAGGGATTGGAGTGTGTGTCTCCTTGCTTCAACTCCCATATTCTAAGAATGGTTTGACTATACAGTGGTACCTCGGGTTACAGATGCTTCAGGTTACAGACTCCACTAACCCAGAAATAGTACCTTGGGTTAAGAACTTTGCTTCAGGGTGAGAACAGAAATCGCGCAGCAGTGGGAGGCCCCATTAGCTAAAGTGGTACCTCAGGTTAAGAACAGTTTCAGGTTAAGAATGGACCTCCAGAATGAATTAAGCTCTTAACCCAAGGTAGCACTGTATGTCCAGTTACTATATGTCCTTAGCTGATTTATGGTATAGTAATGCAGACCCAGTACCACTATGTGTTATTTTAGAAACCACTTGATACTCCATATTCAAAATCTACTAAAACAGAGATTGGGATGGGTCAGAGAAATCAAGAATGTTAAACCACAACTACCCAAATGCTTCTGAACAACTTTGTCTCATTTTAAATGCCAGGGTTAACTAATTCATTTCTGACTTAACACATCTACAGTGGTACCTCTGGTTACCTACAGTTGAACGCTCTGGTTACGAGCTCCGCTAACCCAGAAGTAGCTGCTCCTGGTTGCAAACTTTGCCCCAGGATGCGAATGGAAAGCTCGTGCTAGGGGCACATGTGCGCGCAGCAGGAGACTCCATTAGCGAAAGCGCGCCTCAGGTTAAGAACGGTTTTGTGTTAAGAACGGACCTCCAGAACGAATTAAGTTCGTAACCAGAAGTATCACTGCATTTGTATTTACAGTGGTACCTCAGGTTACAGACGCTTCAGGTTACAGATGCTTCAGGTTACAGACTCCGCTAACTCAGAAATAGTACCTCGGGTTAAGAACTTTGCTTCAGGATAAGAACAGAAATTGTGCGGTGGTGGTGCAGCGGCAGCGGGAGGCTGCATTAGCTAAAGTGGTGCTTCAGGTTAAGAACAGTTTCAGGTTAAGAACGGACCTTCGGAACAAATTACGTTCTTAACCCGACGTACCACTGTATTTTGAATGCTTTTATCCAGCTTTATAGCCTGAGTTGCTCTCAAAGATTATAAAAATAAAAATCACACCTAAATCTAGTACAGGGACATAAATTATATGGTGTTCACAGGGAAACAGGATTATTCAGGCAGCATTTTGCATCCTGCTCTTCCAGGCAACTCCTATCAAAGTCTGCTGGCACAAAGGATCTCGTTCAGCAGTCTGGCCTTTCTGGTAGATGCCAGGCAAGAGCTTTCACCAAGGGCCTCTGAGAAGGTAGTGGGGCAGAGCCACTTAGCAACAAAATGTGATCAAAACATAAACATAAAATGTAACATCCAGCTCTAGGTAAGAGAATGTGGAAGTACAATATATCTGCAGATAGTCTGAAATCTGGCAGAAGCAAAGCTATGAAGTTCAATAGATTGACTTTATGAAAGACTTAAGAATTCAGAACTTACTAAGTATCTCTCTTCTTGTCTCATGCTTGGGGTGCGGATCATGTGGTTCTGCTCCCCTCTCCAATCTCCAAAGCGGCGGAAAAAGTAGTTGGATAAAAAACGGTTGATGGGATCTCTAATAATATTGATGTATACTGGTTGGTCTCCTCCAAACCTGGACAACAGAAACAAAGAAAAATCAAATCACAGACAGCCATGTCAAAAAATGTAAAACTTCAGTATCTGAGGAGGTTTTTTTTTTTTTAAAATGAAAATTACAACTACAATATTCTTTCTGAAGCCACAAGTATAAGGCTTTTCTGTCCCCTAAAGCATGGGTTAAATACTACACATTAGAAAAAGCATACTGTAATCTGGCATCTTAGTATTAGAAAAGCACACTGTAATCAACAAAATTTATTTTACTGAAGCTTACTAGGGAATCTGATCTTACTGATGATAAATCACATGGTTGTCAGTTTGACTTTAATCAAGTTTCTGTGTACCTCATATTATATAGCAGTATTCAAAGGCACTATTTATTTTATTTTTAAAACTGTACATCAAAGAAAGTGTTTACTGTATATTCTGCTTTTATGTAGGACTCCCAGTGGTTCTGATAGTCAGGTCCATCCACATCTACTTAGTTTCAATAATAATACTGTGTCTGGCATTCCTAGACCATCCACCAGGCTTGTAGTGACAATAGTTAAAATCACAAGTGTGTTTCATTGAAAAATGGGAGGGGGGATGTTAATGCTTGTGCTTTCAAAGAAAGTATTTTCCTTATCCTTTTGTGTGTTGGAAGAATAAATGTACTTTTCAATGAACCGGTTCTAGTTGAAGAGAATCATTGAATTGTTAGCACAAAGAATTGTCAGCATTCCTCCTCCTAAAAAACAGCAGCCCATTTGCATCAAGATAAAATATAAGGAAATGGCTAAGAACGAGAGCAATATTGAAATCCCAAGACCTGAGACATCCTGCAGAATATGACAATAAAATCTCAAACTGCTGAAAATCTCAAGTTCAATATCACACTTAAGCCAGGACAGCGACAGTCTGAAAATATAACACCAATTCTGGCACAACTGCACTGGCTACCAATTGGTTCCCAAGCTCAATGCAAAGTGCTGGTTTTGACTTTAGTGTCATCTGTACTAAAAGGATAATGCTGCAATCTAGGGCTATCATATTACAAGATCAACCTTGGTTTCTCCATTCCCAGTTATGGAGTAGAAACACTTCCCTGTGAGCATACAAGACTTTCCCACCCCACACCCAGCCCTGGGAACCCCACAGATGCATAGGACACCATTCAATTTAATTTTCACATCTGTTTTCTGTCCACCAGGAGCACTCCATACTGTTATTCCATCACAACAATGTCACGAGGAAAGTTAGCTGGAGAGCCATGACTTCCCCAGTACAGGAAGCATCATATATGTTATGCCTATGGCTATCATGCGTTTAAACCAGCCAACCAGGTTTGGACCATAGCTTAGTCGTTCCATAGCTAGAGATGGGAAGAAGGAACATGGATTTGCTCTACAATTCCTTGTTTTGTTTTCCTAGGCCTGCTGCTGCTATGCCCAGTTTTTCTCTTCTCGCACTTTTTCAGCCAAGCTCACCGCTTCCAAGCTGAGTCACATACTTGCTTCTCCACTAAAGCAGTCTGTGTAGCAAAGAGGTATAGACCTTGTGTCCACATAATTCAGCACCTTGGCAGGGCTTTACAAGTAATGATGCCTGCTCTCGGTGTGCAAACCACTATTTTAAGTTTTCCACCATGTTCCAGAGCAACTCCCTGCTGGTGATATTGTGGGAAGCTTATGATGGCAGCTTTGTAGCTACTTGCAGCTGCTACTACTAGGCATGCTTACTAACTGATGTAGGAAAGGGCTCACCAGAGGGCACTTTCCCATGGGAATCCTCAAACCTAGATCCAAGAAGAGTGATCCCTATCTATAGAAGATTTCCATACAAACCTGCAGCACCCTGTGGCCTTCAATGAAGCTTATTCCAAATTTATGTGCTGCATTTGCAGTTAACTTAGAACCATGTAGTAGCACACTCTTAAATGCAATGGTAGCAATATGTGTGGTTTTTTTTTAAAAAAGAGTACTGATCACTAGTTAATCTGCTTTACTTCAAACAGCGAAACTCTATTTTAAGAAGGCTGGAGCATTAGTTAAACATTGCACAGGTGTGACAAGTTATCTTTGGAAAGAAAGTCTTCAGTGCAACCCAAGAGGTCATATTTATTTGAATGGAAGCACTGTTAAAATTTAGCCACAATATCCAAATTACAGTACCAATTAAATGAGTGAAAAGTAACACAGTGCTGGTTTGCTTGTATTTTCCACAAAGGGCGACTCCTTTACCGACTAAGTAAAGTGTTTTTTCTTGTAGTGAAATTTAAAAAAAACTTGTGGGAACTAACTAAGCCAATGTATGTACATTTTGTATGCAAGACCAAGAACTGAAGTTAAGCAAAAACAACTTAACTTAGTTTTTGTGTCCTTAAGATAAAACAATTTGCACTCTAATTTGTCTATTGGGTTATGCTTTAAATGATTTTGATGTAAACTGTATGTTTACCTGTACAAAACCACAAAAATGAAAAAACACACACCCATATGTGGCCAAATGCACTAGTTTGGCTCCCCTCTCCTCCTTTTGTATACTACAAGAGTAGGTTCAAAGCATCCACTTTCATATGCAGGCTACAGTTTCCTATGACATATGGACTGTAGGTGCTATGGTATTTTAAAATTATCCTTAGTGATCACAAGTCAGGATCAAACTGCTTCTTCAGATCTTGGTTGTTTTTACTAACTGTAGTTTAAACAAACTATAATTTGTCGAGTTGCAGCTCGGCATTCAAGGAAAAATCAGTCTCACACCATAATAGGTTCCGAAATATGGCTGCTCCTAGGGCTAATGCAGCACAGCTTTTTATTGTGTGAAATCAGAAAGATACAAAGTACAAGCCAAGCAATTTGTTCTAGCAAGCAGATAAGAACCTTCGCACTAGACCATGCGAGCATCAGGCCATGCCACGTTAGCCAATCATATAGGACATCACGAGCTGTCCACGCGCTGTTCATGTTCCAAGGATGCTTCTAGCTATGAAATCACCCTATAACAATAAGAACTTTGCTCATGCTCTCATGTACAAGCAATCATTTTCCCACATATCCCCTTTTCTTGTTTATATTATTAGAGGAAAAGAGGGACCATTAGTCCAAATCGTACACTTCCTTGCCGAAGCGTCTACACCTTGCAACATAAATTCCTCTTGTAACCCCTGTGGTGGGCCGTGGTCGGTACCACCATGCAGTGCATTGGGAAATCAAAGAGGGTATGCATTGAATGCAACAACACACCATAATAAAACCAACAATACATGCAATTACAATCAATAATACTTTTCTTAACCACACTCCATTGGGTAACCAAGAAGACAACCACTCCCATGGATCAAAACCTTCAGGTGGATTTAAAGGATTATGGGCTATCATTTGTTCCATATGATTAATAGTAGCAGAGATATTGGTCGATTGATCAGTTATATACATGCAGCAATGAGAATAAATTAAGGCACAAATTCCACCTTTAGAAGCAAGGATCACATCTAAAGCATAATGATGTTGAAGAACTACATTTCTTATTTCTGATATTTCTTTGTTAATCATTTTTAAAGCCAAAATGGTGGAATTAAACAAATTTTCTGTCCAGTTTGCCAATTTATGCAAATCACGGTAATTCATGGCTGCACCTAAAGAAGGCAGAAGGGACCTAGAGATGGCCGTCCCTGTATATTGAGAAATAGGTGATAGTACTTCCCTTTTGTTACGCAAACGGACCGCTGGGAGCTTATCTATTTTATATACCAAGGGTACTACTATACCTAACGTGCAGGTACCAGAAAAGGCAGAGGGGATTTCTTTGTAGGCACGTGTGCCACAAAGTAACCATAAATCAGATTGAAGCAAACATGCAGTTCTGCTGCTCTTTCTCATCCATTCGAACCAAACATAAAAGTCTCTACACGCAGCTTGTTGTTCATAGGTCATGTAAGTTGTGACATTATTAATTAAAACCTTTGGTCTGCCACTCATGGTTGTAACATTAAGAAAACAAGAAGATCCATTAATGTATTCATGTGTCCAATTACAATATGGATAATGACCTAAAAATTTTTTGCTATTGTGATTAAAATGAAAACAATAAGGAGCTAATTCTACAAGCGATAGAGATACAGGAGGTAAACTTATGCGATTGTCCTTCATATTATTGCTAATCTTATATGAAGCATTTATAGGAATACCATGTAATAAAATGCCAGATCTTTTTGATTGAGGAGGGATATGCATACACATCCAACAATCAGAAAGGTTAAGCATAGAAGCAAAATGATTAATGTCTCTAACGTAAGTATTGTTAGTCCAAATCTGATGATAAAGTTCAGGCCTCCTGGCCTTCTGCAAAAAAGCAGCACGACGAAAGCGGCGTTTTACAAAGTTCACGGAGAGGCTCCATCCGTGTGAAGTGGAATTGTGGGGCCACTCAGGACGATGCCATATTGGTTGCTCGGGGGGGCAATAAGGGTGAGAATGGTGAATTATTCCAATAGCTGTTTCCGAGCAACCTGCGTGATATTTCGTGGCTCGATTATTGGCATGCAAAAACCACAAACCAGGAGAAGCCACACAGCCATTTCTGCAGATACAGGAGCCCATTTGCTGTAAATAGGCCTCATGTACTGCTCCGTGCATTGCGGAGCCAAAAATCCAAACCCAACGAAACGTGGTGACACAGATGGGATGGTCGCTATTGGGGGGCAAAACCCAAGCGATGCCGGTCTGACGAGGGCATCCTTCAAAGCCAGGTTCATTTCTCAGACAAGAGGCGGCAAAACTGTAACGATAAGTGGTAGAAACGGTGGCTTCCCAGGGGGAAGGGGGGCCAACGCGATAGGGTTGAAGATGGCCTTTCAACGTGCCAGGAAACACTGGAACCGCTGTGGAAGGTGACGTAATCCAGGGCACATCAATATGGCGATGTCTCCAACTGCAATGTGGGTTGAGGTCAGGTGAGAGGTCATCACCGGCAAACAGCGTAAAATACGGTTTCAAGGTGCTGGTGTCTCCTTGGGCGAAGACGAGGCAACAGAAGAGCGCCAAAGTCGAACGCAAGAAATCAAAGAAGTTGGACCCTTCCACTGTGGATCTGGAAGCAACCTGTATGACACTAAAGGACGCTGCAATATTTCTTCCTTCCAGAAATGAAGTTCAGCAGGCGTAAAATTCCTGTTGCCAAATAACCAGGGTGACCAATATGTGATCTAAGATGTGCTTCAGAAAATTGACAAGTCCTGGCCTGTATCAAAGATGAGGCGCTTTGTGCTGGAGTGACATTGCTGTGCGGTAGATCTGCACTGCGCACGAAAATGGTCCACTTTGCCACATCCAAAGCAGGTTTTATCCTTTGCAGGATTCTGGGACATGGTGGAGGACAGAGCCGTGGCTAGCAGGCAAGCTTTATACGTCTCAGTCCCCACTGACTGGCAGGCTTTAAGCACATTTGCAATGGCTATATTTGGCGTTGTCATCAAAGGGCGCAGCGCTTGCTTACAGTCCTCATTTGCATTATCAAACGCAAGCTGGTGTACGATCACTTCTTGGGCTGCTACGTCTTGAACTTGCTGCTTAAGAGTGTTATTCAAGCGATTGACAAATTGTCCATAAGGCTCTGTAGGGCCCTGTCTGATGCTGCTACCGCGCTCATTCTTGTCATCAGGAACAGAGGACAAAGCTTCTTGGGCAGCAGCGATGGTGGCTGCCCAATACATAGGATCAAGGGCCAACTGTTGGGCAATAGTAAGAAAATTGCCTCCTCCCGTCAGCCCATCAAGAACATCAGTTTGGTTCAGCATGATGGGGGCTGGGGGTGCAGGGCCATTGTCCTTGACAGAAGAATACAGTTCCTTTATGAATCTCAAATCAAACTGTTCGTGCCGGGCTGGGCCTCCCCCCGGGGGGGCAGGAGCAATCACAGGAAAAAGATTAGGAGTTGTAGAATCAAAAGCTAGCAACGGAGCAGCGGCGCGAAGAGATTCTTGAAGTGGGGTGGAAGCGGTGCCAGATGCCTTGGGCGGAGGAGGTGGAGGAGCGGGGGGTGCTGCAGAATTTGAAGAATGCAGGGGAGTGACAGGAGGAGCCGAAGGGAAAATGTCCGGCGGTTTAGGAGGTAGGTTTGAGGCAGGCAAAGCGGGAGCTGGGAGGGCGGGCGAAGAAGCTGTTGCGGCAGCCAGAAGAATGTTTGAAGGAGTTAAGCACGACATAGCTTTGTAGACGTTACACCAGGCATGCAAAACCTTGACATCAATCTGAGGATGATTTTGAAAGAAGTGTCCAATTTTTTTCCAATCGTCTAACTCCAAATTTCCGTCCTGGGGGAACCAGGGGCAGTGGGTGTCCAGGGCTTTTATAAGGGACTTAAGGTCAGCTTTCCGAACAGCAAGGTTGTTACTGGCCAAAAGGAATTTAAGGTCTTTAAAAAATTTTTTCTGTGGTGCAGAGAGAGATTTTCCCATGATTGCAAGAGTTGCAAAAAAGAGCAGGGAGCACTTACCGAGGGATCCTTAGGAGGATGAGGGAGGCGCCTTTTGCCCTGTCCGGGCGGAGATAAGTGCTGATCCAGAATCACATTCACACGGGAGCTCTCACCGGGGATCCACTACGTGGATGAACGACGCGTCTGTAGCCCTGCCGGGCGAGGTGAGGCTGAACGTTGTAAAACAGCATGAAGTCCGAAAGAAATCACACGGGAGCACTCACCAGGGATCCACAACGTGGATGAACGACGTGTTGGTGAGTGCTGAACAATGAAAAACAACGTGAAGTCCGAAGGCAGTCACACGGGGCACCAATTGTCGAGTTGCAGCTCGGCATTCAAGGAAAAATCAGTCTCACACCATAATAGGTTCCGAAATATGGCTGCTCCTAGGGCTAATGCAGCACAGCTTTTTATTGTGTGAAATCAGAAAGATACAAAGTACAAGCCAAGCAATTTGTTCTAGCAAGCAGATAAGAACCTTCGCACTAGACCATGCGAGCATCAGGCCATGCCACGTTAGCCAATCATATAGGACATCACGAGCTGTCCACGCGCTGTTCATGTTCCAAGGATGCTTCTAGCTATGAAATCACCCTATAACAATAAGAACTTTGCTCATGCTCTCATGTACAAGCAATCATTTTCCCACAATAATTCTTGAGTTTGATAATCTCAGGATACTACAGTGAGTTTAAAATGGAAATAAAATGCTTTCCATCTCTGTTCACATAGCAGAAAACAATGGTTTTCCCCTGTGCCTGAACCCAGCCCACTATACTTAGTGATTTTTTAAAAGGATGATCAGAACCGGTTTTTTTGGCTTTGTTTTACCAATAATTAAAAATGTTAACATGCTTACTAGAAAATGCCCTGTAGACTGAATTAAATTGAACCATGAGAGGTAACTGAACTAATTGATGTGAAAGTGCTCTTCTTCCTGCCTTCTTGAAGTCAATTGCTGCAATAAACTGAGTTGATTAACTTAGCAGAAAAATCTAATGAAGGTAATCCTACAATTTTACAACACTAGCAATATACAAGATGTGCTTTATAGTGCTAAACCTCTATTTTTGGCAAAGTACCACATCTCCCAACCCAACAGAACCAAAGGGGTAGAAGAATTCGCCTGTAGTGTTATGCCAAGGACACACCCCAGAGGATTCTATTTCTACATTCCAGAAGATTAAGTAATTCTTCTGAGCAGAACAACACAGCATATTTATTTTAAGACTGACATTTGACATGAACTAAAGTAGGGTATCTTGGTTAATATAATTTTATTTTATTTCATGTCAATGGTACTGATAACACCCCAATGATTGCACTTATTGGTTGGACTAAGCTATCATGAAGTAACATAGTAAATGTCCACTTTGCTTACATCAAACTAAGAGCCTTCGTACTGACTCCTGCAGTATCCATATTTCCAGAATAGAGCCTTCCCTCAGTGAGGGGCAGAGTTCCATGGTAGAGCTTATCCTCTGAATGCAGAAGGGGCATGAATTAAAAACCCCAACATCTTCAATGAAACTGATATCAGGAATAGGACACAGATACACCTCTGCTGAAAACTTTGGAAAGCTGCTGCCAGTGAGGATGGACAGTGCTGGACTGGGTGGACAAATGGACTAATTCAGCATGAAGCATTCCTCATTCTTCCTGTTTGAGGCCCTTCCTGAAGGTTCACTTGAGGACTGTTTCACTCCAGATGTGGCTACCCATGCAGGTCTTCAGTAGAGGGCATTGTTTTGGTGCCCCTACTATGAAAAGTGAGGGCAGTGGCTACAAAGGTGAGAGGGCTTCTCAGTGGTGAAGTTCTATTTGTGGAATGCTCTCAACTGAGAGGCTGACCTAGCACCAAGTTTTAAAATATGAATTCATTTCTCTTGAAGTTTTTTTACGTTGCTTCGAGATCCTCTGCTGTTAGTTCTCATGTTAATTTAACAACGCTGCTACATTTCTCTATTTTTAGTTACCTGATCGTCTTTGAGTGGCCTGACCCAAAGTTGTGTTCCTGAAAAGCTCAAAGTCCGGCTTCTTTTCAATTCATTCATATGCTCAGATTCCCCAATTCCACCTAAACATTTCTCCCTTCTCTCCATATCCTTATGCATTATTGTTAATTTTTATTGTTTACACTTCTATCCTGTTTTGGTCCTGTCAGGGCTTAGCCACACTTCCTCTTGCCCCCCCCCAGGGAAAGCCGCTCTTTAGCATTCAATTAGAGCAAATGCCAATTCTGGTTTTCCCCAAATGGATTGCCATTTGTTTCTTTTTTTCTCTCTAAAGAGCAAGTTTTCCCTTGGAAAGGAATGGGTCAAGGGGAAAATCGCTCAGATCTATGCCTAGAAAGTGTGGTTCAAGTGGCAAACCGTTTGGACCCTTGCTTTCTAGGCATGGCACAAGTGGAAGAGTATATGATCCTAAGTCACCCTCTTCAGTTGCTCCTTCTACCTATCACAGGCACTATAAATATTGTTGTCCCCCTGCAGCAAAATAGGCTTCAGCGTGATCATTATGCATTCAAATGTACACATGCTGGGTGTTTTTTCACCCAAGCATTAGTGCTCGATAAAATTAAAGCATTTATTATGTTTGAAAGTTCTCACTTCTTGCAATCCAAGAACCTCTAGGCTCTCTGAAGTAATTTGAAGAACATAATTGATTTAGGATACACATATGTAGTTACATCAATCATCTCTACACACCATAAAAAATGGGATAATTTAGTTCAAAGTCTCTATCCCCAAAGCACTGCTTAAAGTATGACTCCAAAATTTGGAACAGGGGAAATAGAGGTTCCCATATTAGTATATGCTGCTTATTCCCCTCTTAAATTCAAAACACCTAGTGTTAAAAAAAAGAAAAGCCAAAATGGTAGGCCTTCTACCCCATCTATATGCTGTGTTGTAACCTAATGTGGCTCAAATGATGTCAAGTTCAAAACTGAGGCAAATTTTAAAAAGTCCTTTTTGTCTGCTGAACTAAGTAAGGGGATGAGGAAGCTTGCCCAAATCTTTGGTAAATGCAAAACTCAGCTCATGGTGGAAAGAACTACTGCAGCACAATGCAATACTGGCTGCAGTAGAGTCAGTGGCAAGCCTCCCATTGGCATAAAGGAGATTCGAATTTCATCGACAGTGAGCAATGAGCCCAGGAGTTCTAAACATCTTTCCAGAGCATACATCATTTCATCATGACACATTCAGATTGTATTGTAGGCACCTCCACCCTTCTCCTATTTACATTTACATAACATGGTAACTAAAGCAATTGCCTAAGCTAAAAAGTATTTATTGTATTCCCCTCCCCCCAAAGGCCAAACAACGTTTAAGACATTTAAACAGCTGGGGGAAGTTGAGAGCTAGAATCTTTCTTTCTAAAGCTTAGGGCACATAAGCCGTACCTCAACTGCACATACCCTGACATTTCAATTGATGGTTTAGTCAGGTACAGGCCCATTGCCAAGGAAATGAATCATGGGAAGGTTAAATGCCTTACTTATGAATTTCTTTTCCCTTCCCATAATTTCTCTACTCCATAGTTTGAATTTTGCTCCTTTGAGGACAAGCGTCTCTTAGTGCCTATTTGTTGAAGGGTTAACTTTCCTTTCAGTTTAAAAATGGCAAACATTTTTAAAATTATTGTTCTTGTTATTGTTGTTTAACAATGCAAAACCATCTTTATTAGGCTAACTAGCAAATGTGTGGCCTCTCAATTGCTGCATAGAATTCTTCCTCAGGCAAAATGGAAAGTGTCAGTTTATAGAATGCAGGGCTGATTAAAAGGTCAGAAATTTTTATTCATCTGAGCTATATAGCTGCTTAATTGGGGTGGGGGGATAATCAGGGTGGGGGAGTGTGCTTCAAATAAGTAATTGAATGTGAGCTATAAATTATTATAATGACCCAATGTTCCACTGCAGCAAACTGAAATGTGGAATTTTAAACATTATACTTCCCATCTATGTAGCTCTCTCACATAAGAACTCAGACCGCATTACTGCCATTCCTCTGTGCGTCCACTGCATAAGTGTAGTATCATTGTGGTGTCAGGTTCTACCTACAATCTTACATATCAACTAAACACCCATAGTACTGTAGTTCCCTGCACATAAAGCTATAAGCTCAGGGGTGCTGCTCAGATGATCAACAAGTACACTGAGACTGTAAAAATATTTAGGCTGCCTAATTTATTCCGTTCTCTAACTTCCAGTATTTAAGAAAATATATTCTGTTAAAGCTAGGAATATAACTTTTACACACTCATGCTTGGGTGGCAGTGCTATACTTCCACCCAGCTCACCCTAGCCCTCTAAAACAGCTACACAAAAAGCCACACAACAGTGATATAGACACTGGAACCAGATCCTGTGTTTGACCCAAATACCACCTCTGGCAGTACCATTACAGAACCTCGTCTTATTATCCACAACATCAGGGGTTCTCTCACTTGCTCATATTTCACTGCAATATGTACCATCATCTTCTAATAGTGTCTTTCTCCATAAGGCAAACAATAGCAGTATCTAAGCAATAAGAATAAATGGACAAAAATATGACATCCGAAATGGCAATGAAGCCAGTGAGGGGACACACCAACCTTCCAAGATACAAGACAGACCTTATGGTGACTACCCTTAAACAAAGGAACTTCAGGAGGAGACTAAAGCGTGAAACAGTTGAATTGCAATACACCAAGAGGTTTAGGGCTATATTTCAGAGTAAATTAACACAATGGATTTTTACCACACTATATGCGATCACTGGTGTCCCCATGTCAGGGTGTTTGTATTATCAACTACTGATTTTGTATGCATATGAAACTAATGAGTTTCATTTCCTTCTGATCTGATTGTTTATACACTTCCTCCCCCTTCCCTGTGAAAAAACCCTACAAATGTAACTGCAGTTCAAGACAACATGCATCTGATTAAGCATTCTGTAGTCAATGAAAGTTTATTTGCTTAGTCCTGGGTACCACAGGACCTGTTTTTGCCAGAAGACA